>NC_089535.1:5070616-5423116 GCF_963924715.1 Thunnus thynnus
AGATTTAGCAAATTAACGCAAGATTTGTCAGTTGGTTCATTCGGCTAGCTAACGCAACACTTCCATCTGGCAGTTAGTAGCTGTAAATATTTAGTAAAAACTCATCTCAAGAACTAGTTTTTGTAGTGCAACTGGTTTTAATTTAGTGATACGAAATTCTCCAAGGCTAACTTACGAACCAGCTCCTGCTGTCACCGTTAAGTTGCCAGTCAAATATTCACTTTTTTACACAGATTAAACAATCCAGATACAATGTGTTAGTTACTTAGTGAGCCGTAGAGGTGCTTACAGGTGGATTTTTTACCGTTGGACAGAGCCAGGCTAGCTGTTTCCCTCTGTTTCCTGTCTTTGTGCTAAGCTAAGCTAAGCTAAGCGGCTGTAGCACAGACATGAGAGTATCATCAGTCTTCTCATCTAGCTCGTGTATTCCCAAAATGTCCACCTCTTCCTGTAAGCAAAGCAGCTGATTTTCTCTTGTCTTCATCACTCTCCAACTTCTTCATCATCATTATTGTTTGGATAAACCAGCAGGTTTGGTCTCCGAATTGAGACAAAGGTCAAATTCAAAGGCTTGCATGTCATTACAGGGTTAAAGTGAATAGCTTGTGAATCTGGATTGAAGTGTGTTTGTGCATGATTGTGATGGGTTCCTCGAATCAATAACAGAAATGAACTTAACACAGTGACAGTGAGGGTAAATTGTTGTGAGGGATGAAGATCACTAACCCCATCTCCAATAATAGGAACACAGACACACAGTGTGAGATGTCCGCTTGTGTGCGACTGTCAGTCATTTAAAGAACAACCTCCAATCTCCAGAAATAAACGGCCCAGGGCAAATTAGATTTAGAGGAGAATCACCACTTCTAGCTCTGTGTGCAGCCTCACCATGGCTTTAATTTGGTCATCAGCTGAGTGATAACCCCGTCTCTATCACTGCAAGCCATCTCCGCTGACATCAGCTGCTACTATTGTTTAGTGTCTCATTGCAAATACAAGGTATGGTGCATAACTATGAACACTGTGAGTCTTAAGTAGGACAAGGTGAAATCACATGTAGTTTTCTGCTCATTCACTGAGCTCTCCATTCTCCAATGGCAAAAATACAGATTATAATGATAACGGTGGCAGTTTAACTTTCGAAATTCTTGGTAATTTTTTAAAGAATGGGTTTTTGGTTTCACACCGAAGTAAACAAAAGCAAGGCTCCTTATTTCTTAGCAATAACCATTGGTTTTGTCAGCCAAAATAGCGAAAAAATAGCTGTAGCTAGCTAATTAATGCTATCTCTATAAACTGGTCTGTCTTGAGGTGATTTTTTAATATTTCAAGCTGACTTGAAATTGACTGATGGCCGCATATGTATATGATATCATGCTAAAAGACTGAGGCTAAAGCTAAAAAGTCAACATCCTAGAAGACATGGAAATAAAAGAGCAGCATTGTTCTTGTTGTAGTCCATCCTTGTATTATAGTACAGAAATATAAATAAAAGTGTAATTAAAATGTGATTTCATTCTTAGCATAAAAAACAAACTTGTTCAAGCAACCCAGAGGTCAGATTTTTGCTTTATTGTTCGTATTTTCCAAAAAATATCTTCAACTTTTACAAGGGAAAAGGCTTTCAGGGGAAGGACGAGTTTGGCAAACATAATGTTATCTTGGGTAATGAGTTTGGCGGAGGTGCTATAGTGTAAACTTCCCTAAATTCAGTAATACCCTTTTACACCAAAATTAGTGCAAATATGGAGGGTTTTTTAAACACAGGTAAACCCACTAAAAATAGGCGAATGACTCCCTTCCCATCACCAGTAGACAAATTTGCCTTTTTGGTTTTTTTTTACTTGGTGTGGCATGTTTGATGTCATGGCTAGCAGCTAGTTATCATGGCTAGCATCATTAACATAGCCGTGCGGTACTGTGTGGAGCTCATAGACTGTATAAAAATAAGATGCAGCCACAGTGTTTCTGGTTTAACAGCACCGTGCTGGGCAGTTGACAGGTGTGTTTACGGTGTTTGTGTGCTCAGAAAGACGTCACACAGCTGACGGACTGTTAGCCTAGCATGCTAATACTACATAAACATATGGATGAGACCATATATTTATGTATGGTATCTCTGTGATATTAAAGTACGTATTACTTTGTTATTACAGAGACAGTAAAAGTGCTCTATACACTAATGTGAGACTGTCACAGATGTGATGAACACTAGCAGGTTCATGACCAGTGACAACTCAGCTCCAGTACTCTCTGAAGACCGCCACACTTCCTCTTGTTGACGTGGGGCTAAGCTCTTAATTGAGTACATGTTCCAAATAAATGAGACACCGGCTGTATTATGAGCTTGTGTCGGGGAGCTGAGGAACACGACAGGCCCAGAAGATCAAGGCGGGCGGTGGTGATGTAATACGGGTGTAACTGGTTGGTATAACAAAGAGAGGGGAGGAAGAGATGAGCAAAAGGTAGCAGATAACAGACTGCCCCTCCTCTTGACCCCCTCACTGCTGTCGCTCTGCTGACTGCTTATGAAAGCTTAATACAAGTCAGAGAAAGTGAAGTAGAGAGTACATTTGTATTCTCAACAAACATCCACACTACTTTTTCTAACCACAGATGAGTTCAATGAGAAGCTAAACTTTGTAGCATCACAGCACATTAATTAGTTGTGACCTCATTGTGTTGGCATTCCTCTGGAGACTATGATGAAACAAACACCTCTGACTTCCCACAAAACTACAGAATAGACTTCAACTTTAGTGATACTATAACTTTTAATCCAGCGCCACCTGCAGGTCAAAGATATACAGTGGAGTATTTCTACATCTACTAGATGGATTGGCACCAACTTTTGTACAGACATTCATGGTTCCCAGAGATTTAATCCTGATGACTTTTTCCTTTTTCTTCTAGCGCCACCATGAGGTTGACATTTGTGGTTTTGAGTAAAATCCAAACAACTACTGGCTGGATTATTAAAACTTTGGTGATCCTTTAACTTGTCATTTTTAATTTGTCAGTGCTAATTAGCAAATGTTAGCATGCTAACACGCTAAACTAAGATGGTGAAAATAGTAAACATTATACCTGCTAAACATCTGCATATTAGTATTGTCAGTGTGAGCATGTTAGCATGATGATGTTAGCATTTAGCTCGAAGCACTGCTGTGCATAACTACTCTTAGGATAAAGCTGAGATGTAGGAACATCTGAGCTACATAATTTATCAGACAAGGTATCTCTGAAATAGGAACTATGAACACACTTACACAGTTCATAGTTTCTGCCTGTTTAAGCTGCATATTTTATGTGTTCTTCAATTAAATCTTCATCAGTTGAAGATGGCAATTTAAATCAGTTTTAGTTCACATTTGGTGATTAGATAGAGTAAATTTGGTTTGGTCATTTCTCTTTTTAAAATGCTGCTTGTGAGTAAACAATCTTGAGTCTGAGAACATGATGAAATGAGTGATTTACTGAAAAACTGTTCCTATATAGAAATGTAAGGAGGACAAAGTACTTCATAGTGCTTAGTATTTTTAGTATTTTTAATTTCAATATTAAAGAAATGTTTTTTTTAAATGTTTGTGCAGGTGTGTTGGTCTGCCAAACACAGCTCCAACATTTATAGTGTAACGAGAAACTGTTATAAGCTAAAATATTGCACAGACTTTATGAGACTACAGAGATTCAGAAGAATTACAAACTATAAACAGACTGTAACTGTAACTGTTAATTACCGGAGACATTAGCTCCAAAGACAACAAACTGGTGGCTAAAGTAGCTGCCCAGAAAGAGCAGGAAAAACGCTTAAACCTTAAAAAAGACACTAAAAAAAGATTAATGCTAGGATTATCTTCTTCTGTGGTAAGATTCAAATCACGTAATCATCAAAATCCACTCTAGCACTTGATAGGAGTATCGGTTCAAAGAATATCAGCATACTGCCTATAGTAGCAACAAAGCACATCACCCTGAGATCTGGTGATTGATACGAGGGGTGTGACAGATTTCTGCATGAGTGTGTGTGTGTGTGTGCGTGTTTCTGTATGTGTGTGTTTAGGAGAGAGATTGATGACTGACGCAGCAGAAAAGGCTGCAAAAATATTTTATTTCCATTAGGATCCTTCGGCTCCTGTCCTTGTCATATCTGCATCCTGCACACACAAATGACTTGTAGTGACTTGACAAATATGCAGAAAGCCTCTAATGCACGGAGTCTCCCAAAAGATGTGTGGATACGCATAACCAAAACACACACACACACACACACACACACACACATACAACACACAGCTTTCAAACTGAAACTCAGACACATAATAAGACTTGAGCCGGCGTCAAAAGTATGTGCGTATGCAAATGCATCACTGAATAAAATATTTTGTTACGGATTTGTTGATTCAACATGCAAATGTGACTATGTCAATAACGTGTTACAGCAAGACTTGTTAGACTTTGGTCCCTTGTTGTGTGAGGTGAAAGCCTTCAGGGAGAGCTCTGTCTCCTGCTGCGTCGATATGAACATCAAAGACAAACTGACACCGACAGAATGCTGAAAACCTTCATATCTGCAGTAAAAAAAAAAAAAAAAACAGTTTCCAAAAGTGCTGCACACCACTGCCTCTGCAGTACCACTTCTGAAAGTTTGCAGTTACTATGAAGACAGCTACCACTACTAGTACTGCTACCACTACTAGTACTGCTACCACTACAGTACTACCACTACTACTGCTGCTACCACTACAGTACTACCACTACTACTGCTGCTACCACTACAGTACTACTACCACTACAGTACTACCACTACTGCTGCTGCTACCACTACAGTACTACTACAACTACAGTACTACCACTACTACTGCTGCTACAACTACAGTACTACTACCACTACAGTACTACCACTACTACTGCTGCTACAACTACAGTACTACCACTACTACTGCTGCTACCACTACAGTACTGCTACCACTACAGTACTACCACTACTACTGGTGCTACCACTACAGTAATACCACTACTACTGCTGCTACAACTACAGTACCACCACTACTAGTACTGCTTCAACTACAGTGCTACCACTACTAGTGCTGCTATAACTACAGTACTACCACTACTACTACTACTAGTTAGTATCCTCGCTTCCCACTCCCTGTTGTGCTGAGCTCAGAACCTAGACACCACATATTTCACCACATAGATTCAAGATTCATTTATTATTACCAAGATAGCAAAAATTGCTGCGGCCCAGATCCGGCCCACACCCGACACTTTCGGTACTTTCATCCGGCCCACATACTGCGTGGGATGATGGCCCTTTGGCGGTCCGTTCCTGTTTCACAGATCTGGGCCACAAACAAGCCGTATGAACAAACCAGATAAACCAGAACTGACCCGGATCCAGTATACACATCCCTGAGAGCACCAAAAAAGGCCCACATTTAATTTGAGATATTTGGGTTATATTTGCTATTTTACATGTGGGCCGTTTCAGGATCACATCCATTTTGTCCGAGCCAAAAGAACTCCAGCAGTGCCGCATCATGAAGTGACCCACTTCCATATGCTATCTGGGTATCATTTCACAACACAAGGTTGTATAACGAAATGTGGTTTGTAGTCCCTTTATGCTACTCACAAAAACAGAAATTATATAAATGGATTAATATATAATAAGTCATAACAATAAAACTATTTTTGATATTGGAGTGTGGAGGATGAACTGAGGAAAGAAGCTGCTCTGTAGTCTGGTGGTACAACAGCGGGGTGAACAGGCTGTGGTTGGGGTGGGTTTAGTATCCTTTGGGCTCTATGCCATATCACTGATGCTCGGTCAATGGGTACCGATGATGTTCTGGGCGGTTTTAATCACCCCCTGCAGAGCCTTCCTGTCTTGGGTCGTGCACATCTCATGGCAATATGTGATGTTTCCAGTCAGGATGCTTTCTATTGCTCTGCTGTAAAAGTTAACAAGAACTTTGGACAGGAATTTTGCCTTCTTAAGTTCCCTTAAGAAGTAGTTTCTGAGCTTTTTTTTTTTTTACTAGGGTGGAGATGTGTGATGTCCATGACAGGTTTTCTGTAATGCTGATTGATGTAGACAGGGCTGTGTGTCTTTGCCTCCTTTTTTTCTAAAATCAACCATCAGCTCCTTGGTTTTGTTGACATTGAGCAGTATGTTGTTCTCTGTGCACCATTCTGCAAGATTGTTGACACCGATGATGGTGGTGTCGTCTGCAAATTTCACAACAGAGTTCTCACCATGTCGGGGTTGGAGTCATGGGGTGTACAGTGTGAATGGGGGTGTTGAGCACTAGGGTGGAGGAGGTGTGACCACCAACCCAAACTGTCTGGGGTCTGTTTGTGAGGAAATCCAATATCCAGTTGCAGAGTGTGGTATTCAAGCCCAGAGTGCAAAGTTTTCCAATCAGTTTCATGGGGGAGATTGTGTTAGATGCTGAGCTGAAACCAACAAACAGCATTTCTGACGTAAGTGTTGTTATTTTCAAAGTGTGTGAAGACTGAGTCGAGGGCAGTGGAGATCTGTATGCAAACTGGTGAGGGTCCAGACTGGCTGGGATGTTGTCTTTGATGTGCTGGAGAACCAGTTTTTCAAAGCACTTCATCAGAATGGCTGTACTCGTTTAGACTAGACACAGATGCAGACTTTTTAGGTACAGGGATGATGGTGGCCGTCTTGAAGCAGGTGGGAACACTCTCCTCTGACAGTGATATTTTAAAAATGTCAGTAATAACATCAACTAGCTGGTTGGCTCATGTTTTTAGGGATATTATCAGGCCCAGAAGCTTTATTCATATTCACTCTCAGCAGGATTCTTCTCACATCCGCTGTGGATACTGACAGTGGCAGGTCCTCTGGAGGTGGAGTAGATTTTACAGCTGACTCTTTGTTGAGGATATCAAAGCGAGCGTAGAATGAGTTAAGCTTATCTGACAACGTGGCCTCACACATTATGGGGGGGTTGCTCCTGCTTTTGTAGCCTGTGATGTTCTGGATCGTCAGCCACATATCTTTTTGGTGTTGAGGTCTCTCTCTCCAGTCTCTGCTGATGTCTCCGCTTTGCCTCCTTGATGCCAGCTTTCAGTCTTGCTCTGGCGATGTTGTATGTTTTCTTATCAGCTGACGGAAAGGCAGCTTTTTTTGGCTCTGGACTGAGCCCTCACCTCTCCATTGGGGAATGATTTTAGTGTCTTTGTGATCACCACATCATCAATACATTTGCTGATATATGATGTCACTGTTGATGTATATTCCTCAAGATTGAAGCATCATCCCTCTACACTTTAACAGTTCAGCTGAGAGTAAATGGGCAGGGGAAGCAGGGAAATATGGTCAGATAGAGCAAAATGGGAAGGCGTGAAGGCTTTGTAGCTGCCAGGAATGTTGGTATAAACATGGTCCAGGGTTTTACTTCCTCTGGTGGGGATGTGGACATGCTGGTGGAATTCAAGTAAAACAGTTCTGAGGTCTGTTCGATTAAAATCACCAGCTACAATAAAAATACCATCCAGTTGTTTTATCATGTGAATGCTGATGACCTCATACATTTCCTGTGGTGCATTTTTTGAATTTGCATCTGGAGGAATGTAAACAGCAACAACAAACACGTCTCTCTGGGCAGATAATATGGTCGACATCTTTAAAAACATTAAAAACTCGACATCTGGTAAACATTGTCCATCCACTTTGACTGTGTTTGAGCACCAAGCATCATTGATGTAAACACAGAGTCCGACTCGCCTCCTCATTGAACTCGGTCCGCCCAACAAGTGCAATGGCTTGATCCGAGATGTCGGGATGGAGCCAAGTCTCTCTAAAGACGTGGACACAACAGTCTCTGATTTCCCATTGTTGAGTTAGCCTGAGTCTTATTTCATCCATTTTATTTTCCTGCAAATGAACGTTAGCCAGAAGTAGGCTGAGTAGAGGAATAGCTGGGTTAGCTTAGCTCCGATCCCGGCTCTCTTCCTTCTCTTCCTGGGGCGATCGCACCACTTGCGGTGAAGTTTGGTCTGGCTGGTCTGGCTGGGTGTTCTGGAGACGCCATCGGCAGTGATCGTTTCAAGATCCGCTGCACTTAATCCAATCCCTGCACTTCCCTTTCCAACATTAATGAGTGTATTTCTGTCATACATGCTTCAGTAATAAACCACGTAAATGATAATTTACATTTAAATAATAATCTACTCCTCATGAGTTGGCTGACTGAGTTGTACCATCGGTCCTATTTTTGGGCGTATTTCTCTTATTATATATCACTGTATAAAACCATGAATTAGCCATTGTTGTTTCTGGGTCCTGTGTATTGCTTATCTGTCCTTCAATATATTCAGTCTTTGTTCATCCCCCATGGGTCTTGCAGCACAGCAAAAACAGACACACCAAAGCAGACTCATCCATCAGTAATACCGATTAACATAAATATGAAAGATTAAAAATAGCATCGAGAAAGAGTAACACACAATAACAATACGGTAATAAGAACAAGGAATTGAAAACAAATGATTAACAACAAATTAAAACAGTAAATAAAAACAATAAGGCACTTGTATGATTATTGTTGGTCCATGTGAGGATTGACAATGTACTGTAGAACTATATCCATTAATGTTGGGTCGAGTTACACTGAACAATTATCTTTGGCTCATGTGAGGCGGCCATATTTGTTTGGCTCTCAGGAACTTCTACATCATTAAGCGCCAAGTCGTATATAAATTGAATTGTAAACACAACTTGGATGTTGGCACTATTTACAAGTCAGAAACTCATTATTACGATAACTCCAGTATGACATGAATGAGTTGCAATAAATAGTCAATTAATTGATTAGTCGATGGACAGAAAATTAATCAACAGCTATTCTGATACTCATAATCTGATTAGAGCTGCAACGATTAGTTGATTTATTGATTAGTTGCAAGCTATTAAATTTATCGCCAATTATTTTGATAATCAATTAATCATTTTGAGCCATTTTTAAGAAGAAAATTCCGAATTCTCTGATTCAAGCTTCTCAAATGTGATTTTTCTGGTTTCTTTAGTCCTCTATGACAGTAAACTGAATATCTTTGGGTTGTGGACTGTTGATTTGAACATAAGAAGACATTTGAGGACGTCATCTTGGGCTGACATTTTATAGACCAAACAACTAATTGATAAATCAAGAAAATAATTGACAGATTAACCAATAATGACAATAATCATTAGTTGCAGCCCTATACATGATCATATTCTGAATATCTTTGGATATTGGACTGTTGATCAGACAAAAGATACTTGAAGACGTCAGTTTGTTCTCTAAGAAATCAAAACATTACTACATTCACTATTTTCTGGCATTTATTAGACAAAAAGATTATTTATTTAGGGGTGTGTCTCAGTGCTCTGACCTCAATTGAAGCAAACTGTCTACAATCGCTGCCATTATATGAATGTTTTTAGAGCTACTCATGGCTTGGATTCAGCTCTTGTATCTAACAAATGAGGACTTACAACCATTGACAACATATGCACGACGCTAGATGCCAAAAATACAAAAGACTGCCACAATCCATCTTTTCTTAAAGCAGCATTGTTACCCATGAAACAGAGGGATTTGCCAAACTCCAGGGAGGCGAGTCTGTCCAGAAACATGTCTCCTGCAGACTGAGAGGAACTCTGTTGTAATCCTATACAGTTAAAAGGCTCCTAACAGCAGGATCCGCAATCACAGGGTTGGAAAGCACAACTTAACCTTTCCACTTTAAAAAAAATCCTTGTAATCCTTTTTGAATATCTGCACTTAAACTTCATGATGAACAAATGATCAGATATGTGAGGGCGTGTACATATCAGTTCATGTGAGGTGCCCTTCCATTGCATTAGACAGCGGATCTTAAAACAACCCCCCCCACCACCACCACCACCACCACCACCCTCCACCCCCCACCTCACTCAGATGCCATCAATAATGCAACAGCTGGTGTCTGCATGTGATTTGTTTATGCTCATTGCCGCTGCCAACCTCATTGTTTTTTCATGAAAACTGTAAACTGCATATTTACAACCTGTTACAAGGAGCAAACAATGGAAACACAGGCACCCAGACACCAGAGGTATGCAAATAGTATTATAGTTGGAAGCCGAAGTCATTAATATACACTTCAGCTGTGTATTACTGCAGCAAAGAAGAGATGAAACTCTATATTTAACTCATATATCACCAGTACAGGAACTATAACGCAATCTACAGCAAAAGCTTCCAAACACTGTCGGCCCGCCTGACAGCGTTTCCGTGACGAGATAATAAAGTCAACCTTGACCCCTGAACTTTGACCTTTTCCTTTAGGGCTGGATGCTCGTGTTTGTCAAAGAGAGGCTGAAAGACGAGCGTGGCCGCATATCTTTATCAGATCTCTATCAGTCTTATTCATCTCTCCGACCGGCATCATCACTCTGCCGCTACGCACACATCACCGCACTGATAAACACAAGCGCGCGGGCACACAATGATACACACACCATATGTCAGGAAAGTCAATTTGATGGAGCACTTTCCACAGCCAACATGGCTACTAAACACACACCTTGGCAGTGATGAATGTAGTGGCTCGATGTGTGTGTGTGTGTGTGTGTACTGGTGGACTGGCAGATTTAGTACATGTGTGTTTATGGTCTCCGCTCTATTTCGCAGTTCAGCTGCATTACTGACACATTTATTGCTGCAGTCTCAGAATTAAACCTCACAGTTTAATGTAGTGGTGATTATAATATATGGCGCTCTGTGCAATTCAAAAACAACACTATATAAATTCTAACGTCATGGTTATAAAACAATAGATGAGGTTAACTTTACCTTATGACATTTTGCCAGACCTCAATATAAATTTTGATATTTATAAGTACAGATTAATTTACTTTAAGTCCACTTTGATGATCATCACAGCTGAGTTTGTGGCAGAGGGGTTATAATACACTCTGGGGTGTGCTGGTATAGAAAATAATGGAATGCATTGTGGCTGTTATTTTCATATAATAAAGAGTAAGTGCACACAATTCAAAAACACTCCCTTCCAGCATATTTTAAAGAGTCTACTGCTTTGAGCTAAATGAATTGGTCTGATTACTTGAGCTACATTAGCATGATAAACATCAGCATGTCAAATGTCAAAACTCTGATGTTCAGCAGGTAATGTTAATCATGCTCACAATCTTAGTTAAGCATGTTAGCATGCTAAAATGTTGCTAATTAGCATGAAACACAAAGTTCAGCTGAGGGTGAGAATGAATAAACCAAAATATTGGAGAAATTAAAAGTTTTGACCTGATGAGGTGCTCGATGGAAAGTCAAATTATCCTGAATAGTCGAGTTTACATCCAAATGTAGCGCAAAATTTAACCAAATTTCCAGAGAAATCAACAAAATGTTATGTGAGTATTAGAAGTTAGTTCATCATTATAAACAGCTGGTGGCGCTAATTCTCCAGTCAGTGCCATCAAACCATTGCAGAAGAAGAGGACACAACGTGATGACGTCATTTAAAGAGCGGCAGTCAAAGCTCAAGAAAGAAGAAACCATGATGGAAATATGACATTTCTGTTTGTTTCAAGGGTCAGTGAGTGAGTGAGTCAGTGGAAGCTTGAGTGACATTTAAGTCACATGCGTCATCATCATTTATTCACTAAGTCTGTTTCCATTGCACTTTGTCACATTTTCTTTTTATTGATGCACCTGCTTTTCCACTTCAGCTAAGCATTTTCTTGTGATATTTCAACTTTTTGGGGGAATTTTGAACGTTTCCACTCAGGGTTATTTATGCAAATTCAAAATTTGTATAAAACCACAACAGATGGATGGAACTGTGCTTAGTATCTGTACCAAATCCTTAGCAAACCATCCAATATTGGATAAGATATTTCAGTCTGGACTGAAATGGTGGACATTTCCATCCAAAAAATGAAGTGGAGGAGTGGATGAAGGGTGGGGGGCGGGGGGGCAAACGCCTGACTGTGGCTTGGCCTCATAGGTAAGTATTGCGTGACGACACGAGGATGGATGACGTAGGTATGACGGCTGATCTTAGGAGACTGACTGACTGTAACCAATCAGTTACAGGACACTTCTAACACTGATGTAAAGTGATCCCTGGGAGATGCAATCACATTAACCCCAATCTGTCTTTGGTGATGGGAACTTTGGATGGAGGTTTTGTGCTGCAGAGAGGACTCGTCGGGGCATTTCCGGTGGATTTCCACTTGAAACAAGGTGGTGAGGGTCACTCATATTGATTCATACACCTAACCCTAAATCTATAGGGCCCAGTGAACACTGGGATGACTGTGAATGTGACTCTGAAGATGCAACCCTGTGCTCCATGTCATCTCTCTTTCTCTCTCTTCTGTCATTTCCTGTTGCTTCTCATTGTCACTATCTAATAAAGTTCAAGGTGAAACTCAATTATTGTGTGTTGTATGTGATTAATGAACACAACTTCTAATAAAGTGCTCCAGCCATCTATAAAACAAACAATAACATCACCGCAAGAAGCAGCATCATGATTTTCCTCACACACACACACACACACACATACACATTCTCACATACAGTGTGCACACCCATTCATTCCACCAAAAATCAATAAGCTTTTTTCTGTGGCAAATGAAGAAATGATATAGGATGGGTAAGTTAAGGAGTGTACTGTGTGTGTGTGTGTGTGTGTGTGTGTGTGTGTGTGTGTGTGTGTGTGTGTGTGTGTGTGTGTGTGTGGTGAAGAGTGATCTCAGGGGGAATTGTGCTGCAGCCAAAAAAAACACCCGACATCTTTCCTTCCAGATCAACGCTGGCTGAACTATGAGACAGCAGATGTAGATTTCAGTTGGTCGTACAGGTAGGAGGTTTGACTTCATCTTAGGGACTGTATGAAAATTATTACGGGGGCAGGGGAGGTCAGGAAAGGAGGGAAGTTATGTACTTTTTTCTGTTTTGCTGGAGGCAGAGTAGTCTGATCTTTTGCTGTGGCTCCAGGGACGGTAATATCAGTCAATTAGTCCAGACTGAGACAACTATTTGATGGATTGCCATGATCCTAATGACTTTGGTGATCCCTTGACATTTCCTGTGGTTCCAACATGAGGTTGCCATTATTTATTTTCAGTTAAATACTCTATCTTAACAATTATTAAATAGATTGCCATGAAATTTCAAACAGATATTCACAATGTCCAGATGATGATTCCTAATGACTTTGGATGATCCCCACATGTTTTCCTCTAGCGTCACTCATCCAGTGAAATATATAGTTCACTTATCCAGATCGGAAAACACTAGTATGTGTCGTTCTATAGGGCATGGACAAACAGTGTATTTTGTCTTAAAGGACGTGGTTGGCGATATTCTATATTTTTCTTATTGTCAACAAATGTGCAGAACAAAACCAACAACGAATTTATCTACTAACAAGTATTGTGTGTGTATCCAAATATATATATATCTTATTCCTCTGTGCCGTAGACCTCCGTTATTGTCCAAAAACTATGAAAAAATACATCACGCTGCACTGGGTGACATGTTCCTTCATTATGAAGAGTTTGGTCACGTTAGTTTGTTTAGAAACGGCTCCAAAGACTAATAACAGTGATCATGTTTTCAGTCTCCAGAGAGTAGTTCTGTGTCAGGCAGACTCTACCGAGCAAGTGAAGGAACGTGGTTCTATTTACAGAGCTTGATGTACAATATTATACACTGTAAATAACCTTACAAAGTCAACAGATTGTGATATACAAAGCACTGCATAGAACCGCGTTCCCGCACATGCTCAGTGGAATCTGCTTTACATAGAACTACTCTCTGGACACTGAAAATGTGATCACTGTTGTCAGTCTTTGGAGTCGTTTCTAAATAAACTAACATGACCAAACTCTTCATAATGAAGGAACATGTCACCCAGAGCAGCATGGCGTGTTTTTAATAGTTTTTGGACAATACAGAACACGGAACTACTCTCCAGAGCCTGAAATGATGGAATAAGATATATCAGGCTTTGAATACACACACAATACTTGTAAGTAGATCAATTAATTCTTTGTTTTGTCTCTGCACATGAGATTTGTTGAAATCACCAGCTTTATCCTTTAAATTTGGAGGACTTGTTATCAAAACCATCCAAAATTTCAACACCTCACCGGTCCAGACGAAGCACCATTTTATTTTCCACTCCAAAGAAGAGGAAGAAGAGATTAAGTCCTGTTTTAAAATGATGTTCTTACATAAACAATGAACAAAAGGAAGATTAAGGAGGACACAAAGATATTTAATTATTTTTCTGTTGTTATGGCTATTCAGCATGGACAGTGAAATTTTAGAAAACACTCTGAAACTGCCAGTATAGACAAAACCCTGTTTGACACACAAAAGGTGTTTTCAAATTTATCTGCATTTAGTGTGGACATGGTCTGAGTGTGAGATAAAGTCTGCAGTCGTGTGGCTACATCAGTCTGTGTGGCCTCCAGGCGCCCAACACAAATGAGACCATTCATCTTTGCTACCATACATGACCACTAACGCTTTCTCTTTCTCTGTCGTGCACACAGTCACACACACACACACACACACACACACACACACACACATACACACACACACACACACACACACACACTGCTGTCTAATCCGCTCATTCTTCTCTGCAGCCACAGCAGGTATTTCACCTGCTGTTGTTTCTCTTTCTTACATTCCCACAGCACAAACAGCATCCACTCTCCAATCTCAGTACCACCTCTTGTTATCCGCTTCCAAGATTTCCCAAATGTTGTTTTTGAGGCTGCTATTGTCTTTGTTGCTGTGTCTTATTCATCTTTTTTTCTTTTTTTTTACATTTCCCTCTAGTAGTGATAGTGTGATGATAAATTCACAATAGAAACCTGTGCAAAAGCAAAGAATTTGTTCACTATTATTCTGCAAGTGAGGAGAAATCTTTATGTACGTCCAACCAATCACACCAACGTCTGTAATATCCGAGCAGCATAATAATCATTTGACCTTTCTACCTTGTCAAGTGTAGGTGGAGTGGGAACTGGCAAATGTACAAGTGCAGCATCCAATTTTATTCTGGCACTCAATGAGGAAACTCTAGTTAAAGATCTCTGATAAATTATTTATGTCTTGCCACCCATGTTATTTTTATACTGTTATGATGTCGGATGTTAAACATAAAGTCAAAGTTCCAAAACATGAGGTGAACGTATGGTCGTGTTTACACCTGGTATTAACATGCTTCTTGAGTGACCACTTATGATCAGCTCTCATTTCCCCGTTATATATGCAAATAAACTACATTATTTCCACTTGCAAAGACCAAATTCAGTGTTGTTTTTAATGGGAGGGGCGGGGGTCCATGTACCCTCCGTACACGCCGACCCAGCAATGCATTTCCCGTGCCTAGTCTAGTGGAAAATAGAGGACGTCAGTTGAGTGGGCAGTCCTACAGTGTGGTCCAGGACACATTCGCATTCACACTGATAGAAGAATGTGGCCACATGCGACCCAGACCACCTCTGAATGTGGTCTGCATCTTGGGTGCATTCACACCTGTACTTATGGCTCTCCAATTGTGATCAGATCATCCAAGACGCATGTTAATGGCCGGTGTAAACAGGGCCTATGTAAAAATTCTCTCTGCAAGTCAAAAGTCAGGGCTTCAACCTGCTCTAAACGCTCTGTTTGCAATGTTACAACCCAGTCGCCAGAAGAAAATGTTGGCATTGAATGTTTCTGAAAACCACAGAAGCGTTGAATATATACGTTTCAACACGTGAATTACGTATCATATCAACATTTCTACAAACATAGCACATAAACATTTCTACCCTTCCAATAATGATGTTTTATGGTGTGACAACGCTGTGGATAAGGTCTGGTTGGGTTTAGGCACAAAGACCACTTGGTTAGGGTTAGGGAAAGATCAGGGTTTAGGTTAAAATAAAAAAAAACAAACGGCCGATGTCTCACTAAAAAAAAGACGGTTTTCTCGCCAGAAAAACGGCTGCAGACGTCTCGCTAAAAACACCCGCATTTGACGGTTGAAACAGGAAGCGGACATTGGTTTCGGTTTCGAGGTGGTCTCGAACCATGTTCTCTGCTGATTTCAAACTTGCTGCCAAGAAACTTACTAACCATCCACCAACCCTCCCTCCTCCTATATGGGAAAGATCAACTCATATAGATCACACGTGAACCACGTCACTTTAGAAATGTTGATATAATACGTTTTGTTGACATTTTGATATGATACGTATTTTGGAAATGTTGATATGCTACGTATTTCACGTGTTGAAACGTAGATATTCAACGTTTCTGTGGTTTGCGAAAATGTACAGTGTTAACGTTTTATTCTGGCGACCAGGCTGAATGTTACCTCTACTTCCTCCTCGTGATGACAACAGATTGCTGTCCGTTCTATAGCCTTTGTTGCTAAGGTTGTTCATGTTGTCCACTCGCATATTTAAGATCAGATTTTGGCTTGAACATGTACAAATGTATTTGAGAAATTGACTATTTGAGTAAAGAACGAGTGAAATCCTGCTACTATAGTTTGTTGACGTAGCCTCCGGAGTCAGCTGAAGCTCTTGGAAGCTGACCAATCAGAACAGAGCGGGCTTATTAGGAGGCGGGCCTTAAAGAGACAGGAGCTAAAACGGCCTGTTTCAGACAGAGGCTGAACTGAGGGGCTGCATAAAGGACCAGTAGAAGATAAATAAGGAGTTTTTAACTGTAAATCATGAGAAGATATTCCAGTAGAGCCCCAGAATATAAATACAGACCTTGAAATATATAGAGTATGTCTCCTTTAAAACAGCTGTTGACTCGCTCTCTCCTCTAACCTCCACCTGTCTCCCTCCCTCTCTGCATCAATCACATATGAGATAAATCAATGTTACTAGACACAAACACATACAGACAAACTCAAACACATCATCTCCCATCTACGGCGGCGAATCACATAAGTGCAGGTGAAGAGTTCAGAGGTCAGACACCTGGGTGTAGCTGTGGTCACATGAGGGTCACCGGGGTCAAAGTGAGAGGGCCAATCAAACGAGACCAAACAGCTTGGAACGAGGGTTTGTTTGGTTATCAGATCTGTCCAGCTGTATGTGTGTGTGTGTGTGTGTGTGTGTGTGTGTGTGTGTGTGTGTGTGTTCTACTTATCTCTATGCACATGTTACTGCTGTTGGAAAAAAATGTATTGATTTAGTAACATATCCTAAAGGTTTTGACATTGATCTCTTCCTCTTGAGAATTAGGTGAGAGCAGGAAGCATCGTGGGGGGGGGGGGGATCAGGGGGCAAAACCACTGCACCGCTGGCAGTATTGAACAGTGATAGGCTAATAGGATGATAAGCCCCCTCAGGTTATAGTTTCAAGGTCCAATATGTGCAACAGCACACCAGCTCCCACATCGGAGCATCATCAGCTGACTGCAAAGACAGACGCAAACAGAGGCAAGATCCACTCAGACCTCACAGGTTGTATGTAGCGCTGCAACTAGCAATTATTTTCAAAATCTATTCATTTGATGTTTTTTTCTCAATCGAGTTAACATTTTGTCCATGAAATATTAAAAAATAGTCAAAATAAACCCAAAAATATTCACTTTTCTATCATGTAAGACACAGAAAAGCCTCAAATCCTCATGTTTGAGAAGCTGCAATCAGCAAATGTTTGCTATTTTTGCTTAAAAATATAATAATATTAAAATTGATGCATAAAAGTTGTTCCATAGCAGTGACGGTGAAGTAATACATATAAAAATGGTGCTTGTAACATGTTTAAAAGTCCTTTAAAGGGGAAATATTGTGATTTTCTGTCATTTATGCTGTATATTGTTATGACGTGTGATGAATGGGGGAACAAAATTTCACTGCAGCCTGATTTGCTTTTGAGTGACAAATCAATATCACATCGCCTTCAGCCCCATCATTAGCAAGGTTGTTGTTGGTTGTTGACGCTCTGGTTGAAAAGCTTCAAAACTAGCTGATACAAAAATAATAAAGGAAGGTTGACAGAGAAAACTGAGCTTTCAATTTTGCTTGAGGGAAGCATTGTACTTGATTTGCAGTGAAACGAAACATACACATTTTAAATAAAACCATCCCAAGAACACGGACACACCTTTCCTGTACAAGTTTAAGGACTTAAACAACAACTTCAAACATCTCCTGTTAATACAGAAACGCCGTTCATGAACATGAGTTCTGCTGTTTTTGAACTGAAATATCATCGTGTAATGTAACCTTTGATGCGCCGGAAATTAGTCATTAACACAAACCCTGATTATGTTCTGACTGAAATGGATTTCTGCATAATGAACTTCTCTTTTTTTAATCTTCCCTCACTTCTCTGTTTATCTTTTTTATTATATTACAAATCACATTTCTTTTAAGTCAGCTAATGATTTGGTTTTGAAGACCTTACTTTACTGCTCTGCTTTGCTTTCAGGCACACACACACACACACACACGCACACACACACACACACACACACACACACACACGCACATACAGACTACGCCTTCCTTTGATTATTTTACATTTATGAAATGTGTGTGTGTGTGTGTTATCATCCTGCACATATTATATTGATCCTGTGCACCAGTGGCCACACACACACACACACACACACACACACTAGAATAATTACACTGCTCTGACGGGGTGAAAATCATTTTAAAATAACAAGCTAACATTGTCCAGGCTCGTATGTGTCCGTGAGAAAATAAATTACAACATGCAGTTAATGGAGAAGATAAGAGGTCGGGGTGTGTGTGTGTGTGTGTGTGTGTGTGTGTGTGTGTGTGTGTGTGTGTGTGTGCTTGCTCTGTTTATGTTGCCATGGTACAGTTCCTCAGCTAACTAATAGCTAATTTGATCTGTCTATGCCTTATGGCAAGGTTGTATTAAATTGTGCATTTTATGCTCTTTAACACACAACCACACACACAAACACACACCACACACACACACCGCAGCTCTTCTGACATTCGGCTGCATTACCAACGTGTGCCTGACAGGTGTGTAAGTGGAGGGCTGTACACTGAGCCCCGCTCTGCTCCCTCAGGACACTTGTGAAGGTCATATTTAGCCAGCTGATATAACGCTCCTCACTAACACTCCTCTGAATATAACAGGAGCAGAGCGTCAGGGAGGAGAAGGTGCCGATAACGCGTTAGAGACATTCACACCTCACGTCGATGCACAACGATATTATTCACCGGTTAGCAGCAGATTACTGAAGGCACAAAGCACTCATGAATTTTAAATATTCACGTTTGAAACATACAAAAGATATGATATACAACATGTCAGGATATTCTGTTAATACTAAAACTATATTTCACATGTTAACTGTGTGTTTGTCTTGGACTGGCTGCAGTACACAAACACTGAGATTGGACTTTTCAGCAAAGTAGGAAGCATCTTGTGTCCAGTTAAACAGTTTAACTTTTGGAAATGAACAATAATTGCATGTTTATAGATTCTGAATTTTTAAGTAGGAAGGAGTAGAAATCATTTTAAGAATTTCTAACTGGGTGATTTTTTACTTTCTTGTTGAAAAAAAACAAATCAAACACACAGTATTATTCAAAACAGTATATTTTATATGTCTTAACACATGTCTGGGGGAGAATCTATCCGTATGTACCTAATACCTAATAATAATAATAATAATAATAATGATATTTAATGGGGGGGGGGGTTTATAACCACATTAGGGCTGCAAGGCTTTAAAGGGGACATAGCATATGTTATTTTATACCGTTATGATGTTGGATTTCTATGTTAAACATGAAAAGGTCCAAAACATGTGACGTACGTGTCGTCTGCCTGATGTTTATGATTATATACCTGACTACATTCTGTACTGGTCTCTGTTGTCTGGTTACCAGTGAAATACACAACTGATTTTAAGATTCTTTTATTTGTTTTTGAAGCACCCTAAAGCTCCAGTGTATCTCTCATCTCTTTTTCTACTGCCAGACTCCTCAGATCTGCTGACCAATCACTGCTCTTCATTCACTCCCAGTTAAAATCCAGAGGTGATTGGACGTTTTCCACTGGAACATTTTGCCTCGTATTATTATTAGATCTTCCTCCTCCACTGATATTCTCAAAACTCGTCTCAAGACCCATCTCTCATTTCTTCAGCCTTGAATATAAAGTTATGAATGGTCACACTCTGTTTTTATTTATTTCTCTCTATTATTTATCTGCTCTCTGTGCAATTCTGTTGTGTTTTTAGCATTTTATTGATTTCATTCTACACTTTCATATTAATTTTCACTTTAAACCTCATAACTCTGTCTGTGTTTTTTATTTGATTATACTTCTCAGTTCTCTGTAAAGAACTTTGGTCAACTTTTATTGTTTTTAATATTGTTTTTATGAATCAATTGACTTAACTTGACTACAAATTGACTGAACTGGCTACTGCAAAAAAAAGTGATGCAACTGTGTATATCTGTTTTAAAAACCATGGTTATAAGTTGCATCATAGTTGCACAAAATACCAATAAAAAGCATTAAAATGTGTATTTAATTCAAAGACAATTAATTTCATTAATTATTAGACAAGTACACTGATAAACGAGGCTTAATGTGAGAAAAATAAAACATTTACACACATGAATTATAATAAAGTATATATTTCATAGTAAATTCTTTATAATCCGTGTACATGATGCAAACAAGACCTGATCTCCGTCTCTCTGGAGGAGACCTGAACATGTCAAAGCTTATGATTACTTATTTCAATTTCCCCGCTGTAGTTAAGCTGTATCTTAAATGGGGGGGAAAAAAAGCACATGCAGCTTTTCAAGAGTTTCATTTAAACCCATGAATATGTAATTTTTTGTGTTAAAGATAAGCTGGAACATACAAGAGAGCATTAACCCTATCTGATCGAGAAACTGCTGAGTGCTGCGTTCATTAATCCTTTGATGCCTGCATATTGTCTCGTGCGAAACCTCAACATTTTCACGCTAAGATGAATAATAAACAGGCAACGTGTCGG
This sequence comes from Thunnus thynnus, assembly GCF_963924715.1. Classification (NCBI taxonomy): domain Eukaryota; kingdom Metazoa; phylum Chordata; class Actinopteri; order Scombriformes; family Scombridae; genus Thunnus; species Thunnus thynnus. The sequence continues at coordinate 5,091,683 of NC_089535.1, forward strand.
CTCGGATGATCATTTTCTGTTATTATTGATACTCTGGGCTCAAACGGACAGTTGGTGGCACATATGCCCGGTGGAGCTGGCGAGCCTGGCGGGCGAGCGCAGAGTCACCGGGGCCTTTGCCAAACAGATGAGCCCATAATTGTGTTTGGTTTAATGGTGAGGAGAGCTTTGCACAAGGTTTTACACACTGGTTGACTTTGATAGAGAGGAGCTTATTATATGTTTGGACGTTTGAAAGCCCATTAGATTATTTACTGCACAAACAAAATACTGCAAATATAATCAAGTATTGTGTTTATACTCTTTTTGCTCTGAAGAAATCTTAGAGAGTGTTGTAAAATATGTAAAATCATGACGGACAAGACAAAAAACTACAAAAACTACATTTGGGAATATAAACATTTCCCATCATAATCATTACATTTACGATAAAAATCAATCTGAGGCTCTTTGCATTTTAAATATGTTATAAAATCTTTAATAGAAAGTTTAAAATTATGTTTATGTTGAAAATGACAAAATGTCGCTGTAAGTACGGCTCAATATCGTGATATGAGACTAGATATCGTCTTAGATTTTGGATATCGTTATATCGTAACGATATGGGATACGTGTTCTCCTTTCCTGGTTTTAAACGCTGCATTACAGTAAATTGATGTAATTTTCTGAACTTACCAGACTGTTGTAGCTGTTCTATTATTTGCTTTTACTCAGATATATCCACATTACTGATGATTATTTATCAAAAATCTCATTGTGTAAATATTTTGTAAAAGCACTGATAGTCATCCCTACAGTATTGTTGCAATATCAATATTGAGGTATTTGGTAAAAAAGTATTACGATATTTGATTTTGTCCATTTCATCCAGCCCTTTCTATAAGGTTACAATTATAAAAGTGTTGTTGTTGTGATTGATTCATTTTCTTTTCCACAGAAAGTTCAGTTAAACCTGCAGAACTTTTACATATAAATGAAGGTCAGTTACATTCAAGCCAAACTAGCTCACACAATTCTGATTAAGCCTTTCACCACCAGGTAAATCTCTCTGTATTTTACAGTACACAGAGTTTTTAAATCTCATGTTGGGCAGGACATTCCCGCTCTGGATGTTTGAATGCGCACCCAGAGACTTCAACTTCCGGTTAGCCCTCTGCTAACTTGAACAGGGATAAAATAATTTATCCACCGTTTCCCAGCCGCAACAGTAGCGACAGACTTGGGTACAGCGTAGCATGTCGACAGTGTTTTTGTAATTACTCTCACTGCCAGAAGGGAGAGACAAAAGTCCTACACTCCAGCTTTAATATCAGCCAAGCAGCAACCCCCCAGGGCTGAAAAATGAAGCCAATGAGGAAGTGCCAAAAACCTGCATTCTATCCAATGGCCATCAGGGGGCGACTCCACTGGCTGCAAGAAGAAGTCCAATTGTATGGAAGTCTATGAGAAAATGACCCTACTTCTCTCTTGATTTATTACCTCAGTAAACTGTTTCCTAATGAGTTTATGGTCTCAATCGCTAGTTTCAAGTCTTCTTCAATACAGCATGATGATTTTGTGAATTATGGTCCCATTTAAAGTAAAATAGACGATAAAGCAGCGTATGCTTTAGGGCGTGGCTACGTTGTGATTGACAAGTTGCTACCACGGTGACTAGATTCCTTACGTAACGCAACCATTGCATACAGGCGTAGCTGATAGCTAGTTAAATTAAGTTAATTGTAACATTGTGGTTGCCTAAAAACAGTCTTGTTCAACGTTTGGTTGTAATAAAAGACTCATCAATGAGTCGGATGATCAGTTTTTCCAGTGAGTACATTTTGTTTTAACGGTTTTAGGACTGTTTGTCGCTAGCGAAAATTAGCATTAGCATTATTACTGTTAACCATAGATTGTAAATGCACCATTCTAACCAAGCTAGCAGCTAGCACTATGGTCAGCTCCACTCTCTCGTCCAAATATGGTCACTTCTGGTTCCAAAAATCAAACATGGCGACGGCCAAATCCAAGACGGCGATGGTCAAATCGCTACACTCAAAACAGCAGTTCACAAAACAATAGGTGACGTCATGGTGACTATGTCCATATTTTTTACAGTGTATGATATCAACAAAACATAAAAAAAAACATTTGTGGGGTATATGTTTAGTATATTTTTAAATATATTTCTCCAGGATTATTGGGTATCCAGAGTTTATATGGTAATGACAAAGCTTTATTTCCATTCAACATTCTCAGTTATTATTCAGTTTACTATCATAGAGGAATAAAGAAACCAGAAAATGTTCACATTTAAGCTTTTTTTTCCTTGAAAAATGACTCAAAACGATTACATTATTAATTATTACTACAATAGTTGCCAATTAATCTTCTGTTGATTCACTAATCAATTCATTGACTAATCGTTGCAGCTCTTGAAGCAACAAAGCTCAAAAATCCACAATTTTGAATTTCATGTTTCAACTGATTTTCTCCTTAAACCCTTCTGTGCTGTCATGAAATAAATCAACCACACACACACGCATACTAGTCATCTGAGCGTATAAACCCTGAGAACAATTTCACAAAAGAAAAGATAATCCATAATTTGAACCATTGTTGCCATAGTGACGGGCCAAACCACTCATGACCCACTGCAAGGAGTCAGTTTACTGCAGGGCAGCCGCAATAATATGGAGGCAAACTGTTGGAAGTTTTGACAGAAGATTTTTTTTTGGGGGGGGGGGGGGGTTGTTGCAGAAAATGAGGAGGGTGTGGGAGGCAAAAGATGAAAAGATAGTTTTGCTTACAGAAGAAAAAAGGGGATGAAAAAATCTCATTCAAAGTACACATCTATTAAAACATGACCTAGAAAACCAACAATCAACTCAGTGGTCCCAAGGTTTCTCTGTTAGACTCCGATACAACGAGATGGTGACTCATCCTTCCATCTAGATAAAGATCTGAAGAAAAAAGGATCCTTTCTTTGTGTTCTGAAATGAAAAATCTGCATATTGTGATACTCTAACTCCACTTCAAACCAACTGAGTCTCCACTCTGTGTTCTGGATGAAGACAAACTGTATTAGCAAATGTTATTTTGTCTTTAAAATGTCATAAAATAGTGAATATCAGCCATTATTATTTAATCACTGAGAGTAGAGCTCGTCCTCACAGCACAAAAGAGTCTGAATTAAACAAATAGTCAAACATTCAGTGGTGGAATCTCACATATTTAGACTTCTACAGGCTGCTGTGTTTCAGTTTCAGTTCTAGTCGGACTTTGGATGCAGTTATCTTAAATATGAGCGCGTATCCCTTCATGTAACGATCTCTTCTTTCATCTAGTCGCTCCGCTGTGCTTTCCCCGTCTGCATGCTGTTGTTATGAACATGCATACTTGTTAAAAGCTGATTAGAAACCTGGTTACATGGCAGAGAAATCAGCGTTCTTCAGGAGAAATCAACCTGTGGGAACCAGGTTTCTCTAAAACCTCTAACCCCCATTACAAACACCAGGTTTCAGGTTTACATGACAGTTAAGAAATGAGCTGATTGTAACCTGTTTACTTACGTGCATATAAACACACTGAATATGACGTCTTCAAATGTCTTATTTTGTTTGACTAACACTCCAAAATCCAAACTGTTTGTTATCATGTATAAAGCCAAAAAAACCCTCACATTTGAGAAGCTACAAAGAGCAAATATTTGGTATTTTTGCTTAAAATGTCATAAAATAGTGAAACACGGCCAAGGTAACATATTCAAATGGCTCTTTTTAACAGTCAAAACCCTCCAAATATTCAGTTTACTGTCATACATGACAAAGGAAAGCATAAAATCCTGCCTAGAGCCGGTTGATATGCTTATTAAACCAACATGGAGGAAAGTCTAATTTTCTTACATGATAAAGGAAGTTAAAAGACAAAATATCACAGGGGAGTGTTTCCTTGTTGCCGGGAGACGTGGCGGATATGAAGGGACATCATTATCTTTATATTTTTGCACCGTCATGAAGAGATGAAGAGTCCGGTTGATGACTAACAACACTGACTAACTGAGCTGATTTATGCTGTAATTATTTGTAAGTGTATCTCACAAGACGAGGCCTTGATGTGAACCCTGTTTGTATTACACTCCCTACTTCACATTCACAAAAAAGTGCTTCCTTTGAAGCTCAACCACAACCCACCCACCTCCACACACACACACACACACACACACACACACATCACAGGAATCCCAAATATGTGATTGTTCATTAACCTCAATCCTCTGTCTGGAAATAGAAACATACACCCCATTATTAGTGAGTCATTCTCCCTGCTGTTTATCTCTCCTCTTTATGTATTTTTCTCTCCTCAGCTCCGTTACGCCGAGGCTGCTCGAAACACACCGAGAGGTAACCAGGAAATCCCAAAAGCTACGACAAGGACGACAAATCCCAAAGCAAAGCGCGGAGCTGCAGTACATGCAGTCATGAGGGGCCGGCGGTCTCAATGAGAACATGGTTAAAGGATGTTTTTCACATTTTTAGGGATGATTGTGTCAGTCAGTCCACCTCTAAACTGAAATATCTCAACATCTATTAGATGGATTGTCAGGAAAGACATTCATGGTCTGCAGAGGCTGAATCCTCCTGATTTTCGTGGTCCTCTGACTTTTCCTCTGGCGCCACCATGAGGTTGAGTTCAGAAATGAGTCAACGTGGTTCAGAAATAAATTTCTCTTTAACTATTGGATGAATTGTCTTAAGATTTGTACAGACATTAATGTCCCCCTCAGGACTGACTTTTTCATGTAGCGCCATCATCAGGTCAAACATTTAACTTGTCAAATACTTTCATTAATGAGCAAATACCTGCAAAAACTAATAACATTTCGATCAGACTTAACTTTACTTTGTGTTTAGAGCTAATTAGCACATGCTAAACTAAGATGATGCAGAAGGTAAACATTATACATGATAAACATCTGCATGTTAAAGGTACCCTGTGGAGTTTTTGATCACTAGTCTCTTACGAAAAAAGCACATGTGAATTTCAGTCTTTCACATGTGAACTGAGACATTTCACGTGATGTTGTGATTTCACATGTGAACTTAAAATTCACATGTGAAAAAGACAACATGTTTTCAGCTTTACATGTGATTGCAAATTTTATATGTGAGAAAGATAATGTCACATGTGCCCTTGAATGCATCACATGTGAAATGTCCGAAAACCACATGTGCCCCTGAATATAAAACACGTTATAACTCACATGTGTTTTTTTGTAAGGGGTGTGATGGAGGAATGTTTTAATATGTGGGTCCACGTTTTGTTTGTGTCATGTGCACACGCACAAGTAAATGTAGATGTGGTCTCACAATTCCCAGACAATTAGAGATCTACTGAAGTCTGAGGATTTCTAAATGCACAGTAGTTGCTTGAATGGTAGTGAGAACAGCTGCTAACTGAAAATTAGCTATAAGCTAACTCTGGTACAGTACATCAAATGGTAACTTTTATGTTTAACACTGTACATGGTCCCAATAAATAAGTAAGACATGAACAAACCTACGCCCCTTACACTTTGTTAAGGACACGCCTTACCAGGAATGATGGCGCCCCCCACTCCCAAAAAGCACATGTGAAATTCAGTCTTTCACATGTGAACTGAGACATTTCACATGTGCTGTTGTGATTTCACATGTGAACTTAAAATTCACATTTGGAAAATCACATGTGTATCTTAAAATTCACATGTGAAAAAGACAACATGTTTTCAGCTTTACATGTGATTGCAAATTTTACATGTGAGAAAGATAATGTCACATGTGCCCTTGAATGCATCACATGTGAAATGTCCAAAACCACATGTGCCCCTGAATATAAAACACGTTATAACTCACATGTGTTTTTTCGTAAGGGGTGTGATGGAGGAATGTTTTAATATGTGGGTCCACGTTTTGTTTGTGTCATGTGCACACGCACAAGTAAATGTAGATGTAGCCTCACGATTCCCAGACAATTAGAGATCTACTGAAGTCTGAGGATTTCTAAATGCACAGTAGTTGCTTGAATGGTAGCGAGAACAGCTGCTAACTGAAAATTAGCTATAAGCTAATAAGACATTAACAAACCTGCGCCTCACCAGGGATGATGCCCCCCCCCCTTGTAGTGATCTGCATGTCATCGCCCCAGTATGAATGGCTAAAGACTATTCATAAAGTCTAAAGACTTAGTCCTAAAAACTTTGGATTGGTTCTGCAATGCAGGTTTTTTTTTAACTCTCTAATTGTTTCCACCCAGTTTTAACAATGATAGCTGGGAGATTGTCCTCAGTCCTTAGAGACTGACCTGTGAGTCTTACATAGATGAGATTTCTTTTTCTATTTTTGATCTGCTTTGGAAGAAAATAATCAAGGTGAAACTGAAGAGAGTTCACCAGAAATATTGGTAATAATCATTCACTGTACAGGAAAACTATGTGTAACTACGGCAACTACAACTACAGTAACTACACGTCAGGCCAAGTTGAACCAGGAAGTCGAAAACGTGACAGTTTTACCCATCGCCTTGGTTTCCCCTTCCAAATTGTTTTTTGTTTGTTTGTTTGTTTGTTCATGTGATTACCACATGCCCCTTTCAGACCTTATTTTAAAGATATCATCGCCTCTCCAGATCTCAACAATTAGCTTTGTGAGTACAATGTTATCATAAGCGATAAAAAACGAGGGCAAAAAAATAAGACCCAGGTTGTCAAAAACTGAAATAATCCTTAAAAGCTCCCAGTGTGTGAGCTGCTTATGGTCACTTTGTACTTACGCTGAGTTTTTAATCAGAAATAAAGAACTGAGACGTAAATCCTTATCCTGTGACATTCATTCTCACTCTGATAGCAGTCACACCGCGTCGTGTTCGAGTCCAACCGAGTCACTCACTCTCAGCCTTTCATTATCTCCCCACTGCTGTTATCTTTCTCCTTCCTCTGCAATTCTCTTTGCACAGACAGCCGAGGCTCCCGACTGTGTGCAAGAGAGACGACGTACGCAGAGGGAGGATAAAGAGCGGGTAAAAAGAGACTCCAGCAGCTCTGGACTGTTGCTGAGACAGCAGAGTCTGGCTGTCTGTGTGTGCAGATGTCTTATATGAAGCGACACTGCAAGCAGAGAAACAGAAGCACATCTCCCAATTAATACCAGACAATTAGGCCCATTCCACTTGTAAGCGAAATCAAAACTCATTACAATCCGCGAGCGAGAGGATGTGTAACTCTGCATGTGTGAGACGGAGTGAGCAGCAGGTTTATTTGCTGCTGACGTGCACTTTTTTTTTTTTCCTCCAAACATGTTATCACATATGGAAAACTGCAAAGTAGCTTCATCTGGCCTGCTGCCGCCACCGCCGCCGCTAATGGGAGTGATAAGGTGTCAGAAAAAGGATGAGAAGAAGAAACAGGGAGGAAAAGCAAGCTTGATTATTAAAATGTAGCCACTTAAAGAAGCATAGGGGGTCCATTTACAGCAGCTATCTGCATCTTGTGTCTGATCTTTAAGCCATGCTGAGTTGGATTATTACAGGGACTGTGCATGTTTGTGAGCGACTGTGCTGCAAAGCCTCATGTGATGTGGATCATGAGAGACCCACTGTAACAAAGGAAAAGTTGTGTTTGGGGCTCTCTGAGGTTGTGACCAAGCGTCAGTGCTGCTCTCTAGTGGCTGCATTTAAAATTAATGTTTCATTACATCCTTTTTACTGTCTTCATAACACAATATAGTAGATTGTTTGTATAGAAATAGTCTGCAAGGTGAATATGAGCCCTGCTTTCTATCTTAGAAACATGAAGCATCCTTTGGTAAGTAGATAGAGGGGATTCTTCACATATTTATTACTTTGTTTGCTATGCAGGAGCTCAAAACACATTAATTTAGAGGTGGAATAATTAGATGATTGACAGAAAATTCATCAGCAGCAATTTGTGAATTTGATTAATTGTTTTAAAGTAATTTTTCAAGCAAAAACGACAAAAAATAGCTTCTCCATTGTGAGGATTTGCTGTTTCTCTTTGTCTTATATGAGAGTTAACTTTGGGTTTTAGATGACTGGGTGGATAAAATGAGCCATTTGATGGCATCACCCTGAAAATTTAATACTTTTTATTTATACAGCGCTTTTAAAAGGCACTCAAAGCCACTTTGTGATGGACATTTGTCACGATTTTCTGATTCTAAAACACCAAAACAATCATCAGATTAATCCATAATGTAAATAATCTGTAAATTGCGGCTAGATTTTTGCCTGAAAATCTGTCAGTAGTCTAAATGAACATTGAAACATGTTTTTCTTTCTGTAATCATTCCTCCTGTTCATACTGAGCATTAGAAGATCCCTTCATAATGCACTTACAATCTAAGTGATGGGGGACAAAATCCACAGTCTGTGCAAAAATGTATTTAAAAGTTTATCTGAAGCTAATATGAAGTTTCAGCGTCCAAATGAGTCAAATCAAGTAGATATCTTTCAACGTTACAGTCTTTTTAGTCCCAAAGTCCCTCTTTTTGTTACTATACTTCCACCGCAGCTCAACAGGGAAACACTGTCCGAGGAAACACAAAGAGGGAATTTGATGCTAAACAGACTGTAAATGTGTCAGATATCCACTTGATATGACTAACTCAGACTGCTGAAGCCTCATATAAGCTTCACAACAACTTTTAAATGACTGTGTGGACACACTGTGGACTGAAAACACATTTGAAGGAGATCTTTTAATATCCAGTATGTACTTGTGTGTGCATATTTTTGTGTTAAAGTGTGACAAAGGTGAGAGCAGTATAGACAGAGAGAGCTGTGTTGTTTTGTGTGCAGAAAGTCACATAAGTAGAGCACACGGAGTGAAATATCTCCCTGTTCCTCGTTCACTCTCCTCACATGGTCTACAGTAAGTCCTGGATTACCTACTGACCCAGACTCACTTCTCCATGACACAATTTTGAGACACAGCACGATACTCAGTCGAGGACATTATCATCACACAGGAACACAGTCAGACCAGTGAGGAACCAAGACACTTTGCTTCGATCACATTAAACTATACGACTAAACTCATGTCATGTGGGGAAGCTTCCTAAACAGGCCGCTTGAGATCCTGAGTCCTACTTTAAGCGACGGGACTCTATGCTCTCTCTCTCTCTCTCTCTCTCTGCACGTATGTTGGTAATATTTTTTGCAGCATGTGGTTGGAGAGTAGTTTCTTAATGACAGGGGAAGCCTGAGCGGTGCGGGGCCAGCCTCCACGGCCTTCTGCGTAAACAGGCGTAGCTGGCTGCCATCTGGTTGGCTTCCACTTCAGAGCAGAGAGGCTTGCATACTGACTAAATTTACTACATTTAGTCAGGTCAATTTATTTGTACAGCCCAATATCACAAATCACATTTGCCTCAGAGGGGCTCTACAATCTGTAAAGCAACGGCATCCTCTATCCTTAGACGCTGGATAGGAAATAAAGGAAAAACAGGGAAAAATAAACTGGATTATAAAGTATATTCTCCTCTGACGAAACAGTGTTAATGCAGTTTCTTTTCATTACATAGTGGAGCATTTAGCAGCTAAAGAGCCAGATGTTTCCCTCAGGAGTTGGTACAAACAGAGCTAAAAGATGGACAGAAACTGCAAACGAATGATAATGTTGCTCCATAACTGCTGGATGTGGGAATAAACAGCTGTTTGCTAACAAGTTTGACACATCAACTTAAAAAGCTGCTGATATGTCTACCACTTGTTTTCTGCAGAAATCAAGTGGTTAATGCAGGTTTTTAAGTGCTCAGAAAAACTTTGAACATCTGCAGCTCCATCTGGTGAGGAAGATTGTGCGATACCGTAGAAAGCTCCAGAACAGCTACAAAAAAAGGGGGAAAAGATGTGGTGAGATTGTTTTGTCATTTTTGTTACTTTTTTTATTTATCCAACTGAGGGCGAATCATCCAAAAACAGTTCACCACCAGCTTCCTCGTCTAGTGTTATCCTACAGATCCCATCCTACCGCCGCAGCTCGCCCTCGTTCCTCTTTTCTGGGCCAAACACACGTCTTTATTTGTGGGAACTAAAAGTATAGCGGTCTATGTGGTGAAGAAAAAGTTTCCCAGACCCGCTGCTACGAGCTTAAAGGATCTGCATAAATGCACCTGTGTGGGGAGGGAGGGAGGAAAAAAAAAGCCTCTTAGAAAGTTCCCAACAACTTTTTTACAAAAACACACAGAGCGAGTGTGAGGATGACAGCGAAACATTCATACACAAAACAGTCGAGTCTGTGGGAGAAAATAAGAAAAAACCACCCAAAGGAGTCAAAAGAAAGGCTTTCGCTCCTACAGCAGTTTTACTTGTGTGATGTGATTTGACTTCATTTGAATCACAAAGACTTTCTCAAAGCTTCGCTCTGAATGCACCGACAATGAGATAAAACCGCACAAAACAACAACAAAAAAAGAAAAACACGCAAAGAAGTTTAGTTATTCTGTACCGTGTTGTTATCCAGATAAGCACACAAACACATGCGACTTCTGACCAGTTACACCCCTCCGTTCCCATGACCGACTCGCCTTTATTTTGTGTGCGATACAGTGAATGTGAGCCTGTTGCACCAACAGAAAAAAGTCGAGGGGGGGGGGGGCAATGGGACAAACTGTGGGAGACAGAAAGAAAAGAAGAAAAGACGAAGAGAAAGAAGAGAGAGTGAGAGCGAGAGACGATGAGCAGAAAGAGAGAAATCAAGCAGAAGTAAACGTCCCTCTCAGAAGAGACTCGCTCTTATTGGTAGTTCATTAGTCTTGACCTTGCCTTTGACCCACGGCGAATGCTGCAGCAAGCCTAATGCTATGACACCGCCACTATACAAAACCATACACACTAAAACACACACACACACACACACACACACTCACACACACTCACAAAGGAATGCTGCTTCTGTTATTGTCTTTAAGTGCCAAACTCAGGCCAAGGCCTAGCCAGGGTTTCGAAAACAAAATAACAGCCGTGCAAAGCTCTCTCTCGCTTACACACACACACACACACACACACTCGCATATACACACCCAAACACCACTTCCGTCCATTCTCTCTCACAGAGAAAGGAAGTGGAGTCGAACTGGCCCGGCCCCAGCTGTCCAGACAGAGAGGTAGCCCTGGCAAAACCCTGTCTCCTGCCTGCCTGCCTGCCCGCTTCCCTCTCTGAACGGCTTTTGAAAGACTCGCCAACGTCCTCACGCCGTCACTAAATTGTAAAGAGCCACTTCAAGTGTAAAGAAATGACGCAGTTTCCAGCCACTCATCGTTTCTCTCTCTTTTCTGGTTAAATGTGCTGGAAATGTGAAACATTTTTTAATAACACTCATTCGCTCTCACGCATCACCGGTCCTGCTGGACTCGTATCGCTGGACATTAAAGCTCATGTAATATCACAACGTTCAGGGGTGATCGATATGGATAAAAAGACATCACAGTGTATTAAGTTTCATACCGAGACATCGATATGTATTATAGTTAAGGAATTCAACTGAGAAACCTGTTATAGATCAAATTACCAGCTGTAAAAGGCCGCTGGTCAGCAAATTGCATCCGCATGTCTTAGCAAAGTAGCATGTGAGCGCTAGTCAACAACACATCTCTTCAAGTTTGTTTTTCGCTTTCATTGTGCTGGGCTGTTTACTCCACCCTGACATTATCCTCTCAGGATTGTACATAATTTGAATTGGAGAATGTTCTATATTTTCTTACACTATATATTTTCATATTGTTCAATTCTACACCTGAATGTTATTATTTTCCTTTTTTTTCCTCCTGATGTGTATCATTAGAGAAAGTACTGTCACATCCTTGTCCATCATCATCATCGCTGTCATCACTGTATCTCCTACCGCCAGCGTGTTTTTACAGGCGTATCTGGTGATGCTGAGTTATATGTGTGCGCTGTCCCTTTGCAAATACACTTGTCAAACAAGGAAAGACGATACAGCAGGAGCTTATAAAAGCTCAACATGTGGACTGCGGCATCTAAATAGCAGGTTTTGTGTTCAGCTGCCAAACACCGGTCACAATCAAAACTCCAGCAGAACAGGCCGACTGACAGGATCTGGGAAGGAAAGAGGAGAACTTGCTTCTTTCTGAGAGGCACAAAAGCCAATTAAAGGGGACATGTTATGCTTTTTTTGTTGTTATTTATGTCGTGTTATGATGTCGGATGTTATACGAGGTCAAAAAGTTTAAGTGAATGTATGTAGAAATGCTCCCTGCAAAACCAAAACAGGGCTTCAACCTGCTCTGAAGGCTTTGTTTGCAACGTTTTTTTTCTACCTTGCAGACGAGCTAACGTCGGCTCGTCGCACGTGCCCATAAACGGCATCCGTAGCCTTGGTTGCTAGGGTTGTTGCTAAGGTTTTTCCATGTATTGTTCCCACTCTCATATTTCGGATGGGACTTCGGCTTGAACATGAACAGATGGATTTGAGAAGTTGACATTTTGAGTAAAGAAAAAGAAAAAGTGAAATCCGACTATAGTTTGTTGCATGTCTGTAGCGTTAAAGAGACAGGAGGCTTAAACGGCCTGTTTCAGACAGAGGCTGAACTGAGGGGCTGCGTTAAGGACCAGTAGAAGATAAATAAGGAGTTTTTTTTTTAACTGTAAATCATGCAAATATATTCCAGTAGAGCTCTAAAATGAAAAATACAGACCTGGAAATGTGCATGATGTGCCCCCTTTAAAGTCAGCAGTAACTTAAATAGCAGAGATTATATCCAGCAACAGGTATTTTAAAATGTTGACCCATAGATGAACTCCTCCGACAAGAGGCTGAGCTTCCAGAGAGGGTAAAATATTGATTACAAGGGTTTATAATTAGTTGTATTTCCACTGCTTCATATATACATAAATATACCATTACTGAGATGATTTTGAGAGGCAGGCGAGCGAAGAGCACATCCATCAAACATCCATCTAACCATCCACTTAATGGATACATCCACTCTTCTGCTAGAGTACATAAAACCCATTCCCCGGCTCTCGGCTGCAGTCTCATTTGGAGTGTGTGATTGAGCGGAGAGGGTCAAACCTCTTACCTTGGGCCATTTGGGGTTGATGAGACGTGCTTTGATTGCGTCGTCCAAGGCGGTGCTGTACTGGCCCAGCCTGAGGTAGGCTGCGGAGCGGTTACTGTACAGGATGCAGTTTTGGGGGTCGGCGCTCAGGGCGTCGCTGTAGAGACGTACAGCCAGGGCGTACTCCCCCTGCTGGCAGGCCTGGTTACTGCAACGCACGCGCTCCAGGAACTCCGCTTTGCTCAGGCCGGGACCGGAGGAGCAGGGATGATCCGGCCTCTTTAATGTCGGAGCAGAAGGGATCACGGGAGAGGGGGAGGAGGAGGATGAAGAGGGAGGGTTGGTGGTCCTGCTGGTGGAGCGAGAACCAAACAGAGAGAACTGGGGAGCAGAAGGGGAAAGAGAGAAAAGGCAAAATATCAGTTAAAAGCCGTGTAATGAAAGCTGAAACCATTTGAAATTAATCAGAAACAACTCCAAAACTATTTCTGGTTCCAGCTTCTGCTGCTTTTCACTCTTTGGTTTCATTATCGTATCATATTGAACTTGTAAACCGAATCTCTGTGTTTTGCCTTTTGTGTTTCCAGAGGGAACTGTGTGAAATCTGATAAATTGCCTAAAGTGATGTCACTTGTTGGCGGTTGAGATGCATTGTGGGTAATGTAAGCACCAGATTTTTGAGAAGACAGAGGAATGTGTAAAAAAAAAAGACAATAACCTTGTGCTGTATCAGTTTGAATGCTGAATCGGTAGAGTAGTCTTATAACCATTAATCAATTAAGGAGAAAATAATCAGTTTAATTGATGATGAAAATAATTGGAAGGTGCAGCTTGTAATTTAAGTGGTGTTTGGTCATTTAAACACAATAAATGGCTGAAAAATAGAAAGTCTTTGGCAGCAACAGGGTGTTGTTGAAGATAAGTGATCATTATCATCATGCTTTATTTTAATGCATTTATAGTTTCATCATTAAACATTCACTGGTTCTACACTGGACAGTTTTCTTGGCAAAAACATACATTACTGTATTTATATGCAGGTTTATGGAGGTGCTACTGCAGTGATGGTGGCTTGTTGACCTTCTTTTAATAACTGATTAATCATTTACAATTTACAGTTTCATTTAGCAGACACTTTTATCCAAAGCAAAGCATTTAAGTGATTTTTCAAGCAAAAAATGCCAAAAATATCAAACATTTGCTGATTCAAAGCTCTCAAATATGAGAATTTGTTGCTTTTCTTGGTCTTGCGTTATCGTAAATCTAATATTTGGTGGTTTTGGAGTGTTGGTTGGACAAAATGAGACATTTCAGGATGTCACCTTGGACTCCAGGATGTTGTGATGGGCGTTTTTCAGCTTTTTCCTGAAGTTTTATTGACCACATGATGAATCGTGAAACTGTGAAACTGTGAAAATAACGGGCAGATTGATCGATAATAAAGATAATCGTTTGTCGGGGCTCTGGACAGATCTACTGCATTCAATGAAAGTGGAGCACAAACCTGTTTTTACTTTAATTATTCCACATTTTCAGCTGTGTCCCAATAACGGTCAAATGACAAAAGGCTTTGTTGGCCGTAGTGTCGGAGAAATTCTTTGAGAAATAAAAGTAAAGTTTAGGAGGACAGAAAGGAAATGTGCTTTTGGCCGCCGTTACGTAAGTCATAAAAAAAAAAAAAACTTATTGCAAGCAGAATTCTATCGAAACTGCAGCGGCCTCATTTGCATGATATGATACTGTAGTTGCCGGTAAATGGGACACTAAACTGCTGCGTGCACTTTTCTCTTCTGCTCAGCGGTAACGGCTAGAATTCCTCTGAGAGACGGAGACATAAAAGAGGAAAGTCAGACAGAGGCTCAGACAGTCAGATGAGGGTTCTGTTCTTCTCATTCGTTTAACTTTGTGTAAAATGTGCACACTGAGGTTAGTTCTCGGCATCTTTAACATCCCTCACTGATCTGGTGTTTCCAAATTTGTCCTTTCACCAGAGCTTACACCAAGGCCTTCATTATCTCTCTCTCTCTATTCCCCCCCCCCCCCCCTCTCTCTCTCTCTCTCTCTCTCTCTCTCACTCGGTTACACACTCAAAATATGCAGACTGGAGAGATTCTTTAAAACTTGCAAGTTTAGGCGAAGTCATTTCGGGTAAACTTTTCCCAAATCCAATACAGAGCAGAACGGAGATGCTAACTTTAGCCTAGTGCCCCTGTGCCCCTCATGTATTAATGTTACATTGAAGTCACAGACCTACAAATCCACTGAAACTGATTTTAATCAATCAGCTGCTCAGTTATATTCTCTGCAAGTTTGATTTAAATGGCAACTACTGTATGTTCATAATAGTTGTGTTTTGTTTATCACATGTGGATATTTGCTGCTTTTCTTTGTCTTATCTGGTAGAAAACTGATTTATCTTTGTGTTTTTGGATTGTTTGTCTGACAAAACAAAGCAATTTGTAGACGTCATCTTGGGCTTTAGGGAACAGTGATGGGCGTTTTTCACTATTTACTGACTTTTTATAGTCGTCTGGCCATTTTCTATATTTTTCTTATTGTCAACAAATCTCATGTGCAGAGAGCCAAACCAACAATGAAATGTACTTACAAGAATTGTGTGTGTATCCAGAGTGTTATTCCTCTGTGTCATAGACCTCCGTTGTTGTCCAAAAACTATTAAAAACACATCAGTGAGTCACATCGCTGCACTGGATGACACGTCTCTTCATCGTGAAGAGTTTGGTCACGTTAGAGTAGTTCTGTGTAAGGCAGACGCCGCTGAGCATGTGCAGGAATGTGGTTCTGTTAACAGAGCTTTTACAAAATGTGCTAAATTTACAATGTAGTAAAAAGTCAAGGTCAAGCACAACAAGCTAGCGAAGCGTTCCCCGCACATGCTCAGTGGTGTCCGCCTTACACAGAACTACTCTCCGGAGACTGAAAACATGATCGCTGTTATTAGTTTTTGGAGCCGTTTCTAAACAAACTAAAGTAACCAGGTGCTTTCTAATGAAGAAACATCACCTCATTGACGTGTTTTTAATAGTTTAGCATAGAGGAATAAGATATATCAGGCTTTGGATACACACAAAATACTTGTGAGTACATTTCATTGTCGGTTTAACTCTGCACATGAGATTTGTTGACACTAAGAAGAAACCTTATCCTTTAAATGACATACATACTACCAGATTACATAATCTCCTGGAGAATGATTAGGAAATTATGACCATGAAGGTCTAAATAAAGCTTCAAAGCCTTCTCTACATCTCCATGGTGGAGAAATTTTGAGTACTTGGCTTATAGAGTAGTCAACTTTAAAGTGAGTCAAAAAATACTAGAATCAGCCTAAAAAATAGCCCTCATGCACAAGTTTCTAACTGCAGGATGCAAACTCTCCCCCCAAGGTTTCTAAAAACCCCAAATTCACGGTAAAAAAAAATTAGGACATGACCTCAGTGTCCTCAGTGCTAGCTGCAGCCCCGAGGAGTACTATGACACACTAATGCTGCGTGTCAACTCGCTGAGCACATTTCCACACCTCACAGTCCTCCGACGATGCCCGTTTTTCAGCTGTTCCCTCCAGTATGCCATCATTATTCATGAATGTGCCATGTTGTTATGGAACACTTGCTCAAATATGACAAATGTGATATAACGCAGAGCTTGTTTAACGTGTTACCAGGGTGGTGTTTGCTGAAATAAACAAAGAAAGGCCTCATATCATGTGTATGGAATTAAGACATTAATCTCTAAAGGAAAAGAAGAGGGTGTTTTTTAGTTCACCTGAAAGAAACAAGAACCTTTTTCTGTCTCCTCAAGAGCCTCAAAAAACTCACCAGAAAGCTTTTTCCACATTTATTCACCCATACACAGATGTTTTATGGTCATTTATTTAATTTATTCAGGATAGTTTCTTGAAATCAGTCTCTTTTTTGGGGGAGAGTCCTGGCTAAATTACCTGCTATCCTGATAATCAATTCATCATTTTTGAATGATTTTCCCTCTTAAATGTGAATATTTTCTGGTTTCTTTAGTCCTCATTGATACATTTAGGTTATGGGCTGTTGATCAGGACAAAACAAGACATTTTAGGTTGCATGTTGGACTTTGGAAAATGATTTTTCACCATTTTCTGACATTTTATAGACCAAACAACTAATCGATTAGCTCTATTCAAATACTTTAATCTCTCTCTACAAGGAACTAAAACATTAAAAATCACATTAAAACAACTGCAAATGACCAATTTCAGTCCTTAAAACGAGCGAATATTGATTTGCGATGAGGACCATATAAGGCATCTTGAACTAAGCGTGACCTTTTTCACTCAAACAGAATCTGCTTCACCAGGATGTGATTTGTTGTTTGTATTGTTTGATCCTGTAACAGCTTATTAATGGTGCTGCCACTAACACACACACACACACACACACACACACACACACACACACACACACACACACACACACACACACTCACACAGAAAACACAAATACACATACAAAATGATAGAAATAGTGTTAGGGTGTTTGTTCAGGAAAAAAGTTCTTATTGGAAGGAACAACACTGTTCTCTCTGACACAAACACATGCAAGTAGGATAAAAAAAGACAGGAACACAACATGTATATCCTGTCCTACTCCTACACACAAACACACACACACACACACTCTCTCACACACACACACACACACACTTCCCCTGTCTCCTGTCTTACTACTCCTAGCCCTCCTCGTTTCAGCTCAGGTCAAAGGGAGTACATTCCTGGAGAACAACACAGACATACGAGGAGAAACTGGGGGCCTGAATAACGTGGAGGAGAGGAAATTGTGTCCCTGAATGTGGCCCTTTGATCTTTTAATAAAAGTCATATTGTAGGTGAGGCATCCAGGCAAAAGCTGCAATCATACGTATAAAGCAATGACACCTGATGTTAGAAACACTACTTTCATAAATCAACTTGTACGCATCCGTTAACAATCTCTGTAATCGAAAGCACTGATACTCCTCTAGATCAAAAGTGTCTCTTCGTGAGTTTGATGTTTTGTCAACTATTTTTTTTTTAATCTTTAGTCGTGTGATCTATTTTTATTATACTGTGCCTGACTTATATTATGACTAAGGAGCTGTTATGTATGGTGGCCCCTGAGAGCTCGACACATTGCTGCTTCAGAAAACACACGCAAACAGACAAAACACAAGCACATGAAGAAAACATCTTCGTCACCAGCTTGACAACACATGCAAAGGCAGAAAACACAAGCAAACACACACACACACACACACACACACCAGAAATAATTTACAAAATAGGTTAACTAAAGTTTCCGGGGGACACTTGAACGCGGCCTGAATGCTGCTTTAGTGCATCTCATGGTCTCACGTTACTGAAGTATTTACTGAAGACAATCTGTCTGTGGTGTTGGAAAATGGGCTCACAATGTTAGCTGTGTTTTGCTTTCCTGAATGCTGTGTATGTGTTTCTCAAATTGGTGGTGGATGTTTTCTTCATTTGCATGTGTTTTCTCTCAGGGCCACTGTAGCTACTAATGTATGTGCAGAACGTCTGTCTGTCCGTCTGTCATTCCCCTGTTGTGTTTACTACATAAAAACAAAGATGTTAGCTGAGGAGAATATTAAACTCATAAACATCTGTTTAAAGTAGAGCTGCAATTAATCAGTTAGTCGGTCGACAGAATGATCAATTACTCATTTTGAGCCCAAATTCTCTGGTTCCAGCTTCTCAAATGTGAATATTTTCTGGTTTCTTTATCTTTCTATGACAGTGAAATGAATATCTTTGGGGTTGTGGACAAAACAAGACATTTGAAGACGTCACCTTCATCTTTGGGAAACATTTTTCATCATTTTCTGACATTTTATAGACCAAACATTAATCGATTAATTGAGAAAATAATGAATCGTTAGTTGCAGCCCTAAAGGGCGTCAGATTAAAGTAAAATGGTCTTTACACTGAACCCTTCTACAACTTTAAAAAAGCTTATCTCCACTGATAGCTCGACTGTCTGTGAGTCGTGTTATATATTTAAAAATACATGAGTTTAAATGTTTTAAACTACACATAAACTCTTTTATACCCGGATTCATTCATATAAAGCTCACGTACAGTCTGGAGATTCCAGCTTGCCGAGTAAACTTTGATTTACTGCTGCTTGAGGAAGCGGCGACCATAATAGGTTTCACCAATGTGCACGTCATGTATTGTCATAATTTCTGTATTAGATCTACTTTATATAAACTGAGGCTGCAACTCACGTTCATTTTCATTATCGATTAATCTATCAATCATTTTCTTGTTTCTTGAAACGTCTTGTTTCTTCTCAGCAACTCTATAAAACCCAAAAATATTTCATTTACTATAATGTCACATGAGGAAAAGCTTCCAACTGTCAAATGTTTGTCAATTTTTTCTTTAAAAATGTCTTATTTGATTAATCGATAATCAAAATAATTGCAATTAATTGCCTCACTGTTGTAGCTAGTTGTATTCTTTTTGTTTGTTTTTTGCATTTTTTATTGTAGTGTTGATTTTTTGGTATCTCGCATTAATTCTTGCAGATTGTGATCTATGAAAACTTGAGATCTGCTCAGATGAAGTATAAAGTATGATTTTATGTCTTTATGTCGTTGTATGTTTTATGTTTTTATGTTTATCTGTGTTTTTATTTTGCACCTTCTGCTACATACTTCTCTCTTGTATGGTCTTACTCACATTCCTATTAAATTGAGGCTATAACGTTTTAAATTTAAAGGTGCAATATGTAAGAATTATGTAAGAATTTTAGTTTAAAACATTCAAAAATGAACTAATAAAATAAGACCTTCCCCGACTTTTTTGGTCGCCTGTAGAACGATTTCTATGTAAACGACTCCAAAATCCAAAGGATGTGACGTTAACGTGCGCCCCAGAGTGTCTCGCCTCTCTCCCGTCCACCTACAGCACCAACAAGTTGCAACCATTGACTTTATATAAATATGGACGACGCGTCTCCACTTCCTGCCGCTATGCAAGAGTGAAGCCAAAATATCTCCTTTCCAGGAGCGGCCATCTTCTGCGCAGTAGAGTCACAGCTGTCAATCGCTACGTCACACCCCCTTTTTTATATATTGTCAAATAACTAATTAAAAACAAACTTATCAGAAAAATGAGCACTTGGACAAACATCAACATGATGAGAACGACTTAAAATGACAGAAAGCATCTTTTGCAAAAATGTATTTGACGTGTACTCCGCTAACAAGGAGGGGGCGGGACTTATGACCTATACTGCAACCAACAAACGAGATGTTTCAGCTTCACTTTTATATATTTATATACAGTCATGTTGAGCACGCGCACGAGTGCGAGCAGCAGCCACCGGTGTCATTAATAAGAAGGAATTTCTGAATCTTACATATTGTACCTTTAAATTAAATGTATTGTCTGTTTTATTTCACTTTTTTATTATATTTTCATGTGTAATTTTATCACCTTGTGTGTCTTTTTTGTATCTTAATGCCTTTTTATGTCTTATGTAAAGCATTTAGACTTGCCTAGTTGTTATACAAGTACACCAACCTTTCCTTTTTTTAAGGCTAACTCTTATTTAACGATGATGGTGTTTGGATTTATTGGATCACTGAGGCTCTTCTGAAAAGCTGAAAAGCGTAAAGAAACTATAAAACGGCACCTACATGAAGTTTCTCTCTGTTTTTAATTGTGTTTTCCTGTAATTCACAGTCAAAACCCCTCTCCTCTGAGCCCTAACCAGCTGACATCCACTGGTTTACGTAAAGGGTTAATAAACTTTTAACGGTGTAAAGTGGAAAAGTTGTAATGCAGAAATCAGATGTGTGTGAAGTCAGTAAAGAAATGCTTCAGGATGTGAGCAGCCTGTTATGTCTGTAAGCTGTCACACAGTCTGTAATAAAGTGCAAACGACCTTTTCTCTTTTTTTTTCTTCTTCTTCTTCTTTTTTCTTTTCTCAGCCTCCTGCGGTTTACACACCGACACTTCTACTGAAAAAACAGCGACTCTGGAGCCGCTAAATGAAACATTTCGCCCCTGTTTCCATTGGCCTTACCTTTTCTTTCCTCGTTCTTTGCTTTTCCATCCTGCTCTCTGCTAAATCCGGCGACTGCAGCTCCAAAACTTTCATCCCACAGCGACAGAGAGGCAGGACAGGAAAACACTCACCACATCCACCGCAATACGAGCACCGGCACCGTTAAAAGCTGTCCGCTGATCGATACTGATCGATAAAACTGAAGGTGTGGAGGATTTACGTGCTATGTAGCGATCCTCCAAAGTTTTTCCTGGGGAAAGTTAATCCCGGGTAAGTGCGCCATGTTCCCAGAGCCGATCCTCTCCCCATAGCGGACTTTCTGTCCGGTGAGAGGCGGGGATCCGGTCGGCTCCACGGCTGCAGCCTTCAGCGAGGTTTCAATTACTCCTCATGACATCAGAGAGGAGTTGAGTTACCTGACAGATATTCATTACAGCAGGCTTCTGTACGCAATCATAGAGATGCTGTTCAAAGGAAATGGCAATCAGCCCTATACCAGAGGTTCTCAAAGTGGGGTGCGGGGACACTCAGGGGTCATTGAAGGGGTTCTAGGGGTCCTCAGGAAAAAGAGGATTAACTATTTTCACTATAATTCCATCTGTAAGTAACAATGACAGCTTGTGTGACTGTTTTGCTCATGAGTTTCATACACTTTCTGTAATAAAACATCTAAAAGCTAAAATCTTATCAGATGGGGGTCTAATTTGGGTGAGTTTAGGGGTCCTTGGTGAGAAAAAGTTTGAGAACTTCTGGTCTTATACTGTTGGATGCAACTGAAACAGCTGTCGGGAAAACTCGTTTTTCATGGCAGACTGAGAATAATAAAAAATAAGGCAATCCTTCAACATTTTCTCTTTTCCCCCCCCAAAAAACTCTTTTTTATTGTTTTTCCACATTGTAAACAGTAGTTTCACAGATTGTTCCCACATGTTTTTTAAACATACATACAAAAAATAATAATGATAATAATAATAATGGCGTATAAACTTTATATGTATGGCAAAAAAAATGGTAGTTACAAAGAGAAGTATACATATTTTTAAAAAGTATTATAATAACACCCCCCACCCCCCAAAGACACAGTCTTCTTCAGTCTTCATAATCACGTTTAGTTATTAGATTAAAAATAGTAAATTAAAAACAACCAACAGCCAGATTCACTCTGGAGCTGCTGTGTCTCTATAAGGTCAAAGACGGGCTGCCATATTTGGAAGAATTTAATTGTGAACCCACAACCACACATGTAATCTTTTCTAATTTACTAAAATTAAGAACATCTCTGATGGAAGCCTCATGGGACGGAGGAGAGGATGACTTCCATAAGGACACCCTCTGTTTTGTCATATTGGTCCACATCTGTTAGAGATATTTACAGAGACAGTTTTTT
This sequence comes from Thunnus thynnus, assembly GCF_963924715.1. NCBI lineage: Eukaryota > Metazoa > Chordata > Actinopteri > Scombriformes > Scombridae > Thunnus > Thunnus thynnus. The sequence goes on from NC_089535.1 coordinate 5,114,195, forward strand.
GTTTTTTTTTACTAAGAAAGAGATGTCTTTTAAAATGCTTCGCAGGTTTTATCCCATTAATCATCATTTACAGAAACTCAAGAAAGACGTTGATGTAAGTTGAACCTTTTGTGGGGAGTTTCGAGAAATGCTGCTACATTTATTTTTAGTCTTTTGTGGCCAACATACACAACAACTGTGGAGTAAATTGTCACGATTTATTGCTGAATACATCATCGCTTTTTATGACTTTGGAAAAATATATTGTTTGGATTCAATGAATATGAAAGAAATCTCTGCTCGCGGTTCTATTTAATTTATTTACCTGCTATTGTGACCAAAATTTATATTCATAAATCAGAAATCTTATGCAAAAGAACCCCTAAATTATCAGAGCTGACTGTCCATATCAAACAATACATCTGAATGTACAAACAGAAAGCTGTTAAAACTTATAACCACTGTAATCTTTACAAGATATTAATTTAACTATTTCTTCTTTATTACAACCTTTAGTCCCCCTGTGTTTGTAGACAGCAGATATATACACAAAGTGCTGCAAACATGCTGTATACTTCAATAAAGCTGTTAATAAAACAATAAATAGAATAAATGTATGTGTGTTGTGGAATAAATAAACTGTCACAGATTTATCATGATTTGAAACTTTTATTAGGTTAGCAAAACAACAAAACAATAAATAATTAAACTCATGTATTTGCACAAGCTTTAATGGAAGGAAGCAAAAAAACTAATTTTAGAGGAATATAGTTTGACATTTTAAATATTCACTTAAATTAGAAGATTGATACCATTTCTGTACGATAAATATGAAGCTCTCCCCCTGAAAATAAACAATATGTTTAATCTGTACAAAAACCAAAGTGAAAATAACGCGATAATATCTGGTTTTATGAGGGGTTAAATGTGAGTCTGGTGAGGACAGAACTAACTGCAGCGAGTCACTGCCCCCGGCCCAGAAATAGACTTAAATCCCCCTGAAAATCGTTTTCACATTTCAGTTTTTTGTATGAATTTGACAAATGAGATATAGAAAGCATCCGGTTAGCCTCCGCTAGCTTCTGCAACTCAATGCAATCTCTCACTTTATCGGTCTTTCTGAAAAACATTAAGCAGCTCCACTACAGCAGCTGCTATCAGAAATTTAAACCTTTGTTATTTTAACAAAGTTAAACAACATTTTTGTTGTGTGCACAGAAAGAACTACAAAACTACAAAAGAACTACAAGCATGGCAGTGCAGCTACTTACATCATTGTAACAAGCGGGTAGTTCTGGGTCTGAAAAATGAAGCCAATGCAGAAGTGCTTTAAACCTGAATTCTCTCTAAGGGCCATCAGGGGGCGACTCTACTGGCTCTGAAAAGAAGTCCGATTATATGGAAGTCTATGAGAATATGACTCTACTTCTCACTTGATTTATTACTTCAGTAAACTGTTTCCTAATGAGTTTATGGTCTCAATCGCTAGTTTCAAGTCTTCTTCAAAACAGCATGATGTTAATTTTGTAAATTATGGTCCCATTTAATTTAAATTTGACGATAAAGCAGTGTATGCTGTAGGGCATGGCTACGTTGTGATTGACAAGTCACTACCATGGCAACAACGTTGGTTTGGTAACATAGCCATGGCGTAACCCCAGATATACAGAGTATAGGCGTAACCATAGCCATTGCTATTTCAGTGTTTTCAGTTCATGAAAGGTAACTGTTGCCTAGAAAGTCTTGTTCAGTGTTTGGTTGTGATAAAAGACCTTCTAAAGAGTCAGATGTTCAGTTTGTCCAGTGAGTACATTGAGTTTTAATGATTTTAAGCCAGTTTTTCACCAGTGAAAATTAGCATTAGCATTATCACAGTTAACCATACGTCTGTAAACACACTGTGCTAACCAAGCTAGCAGCTAGCGTTAGGGTTAGCGCCACCCTTCTCGCCCAAATATGATCACTTCTCATCATTTCTGGCTCCAAAAATCCAAGATGGCGATGGTCAAAATGGCAAACTTGAGGCTCAGTGGCTACGTCCAATTTATTTTTTTACAGTCTATGCACCGTAACTTGGTTTTGTCCATATCCATAAAACTCCCCAATGCTTCTAAAGTCTTCTAAAGTCATTTTTCACCTCTGTAGTTGTAATCTGTGCTGTTTCTCTCTCAAGCTTTAACATTTAGCCTGCAAACATCTAGGACTTATGGGAAATGATGTTCGTTAAAGGCCACTAAAAACATAAACACTGAGTAAACAATATTAGATCTTTTTTTTATAGATTTTTATCCGAAAAACTCCCATCCTTATCTAAACGTATGAAGTGAACCACATGTTGTTGTGAAAGACTGTTTCAAGGCTGGATTTTTAGTTATTAGCATATTTACAAATGTCAACAGTATTTTTAATGAAGTTTTCCTACTTCTGGAGCTTCTGTGTTGTAATTATTCAGCTTTAAATGTGCTGGTACTGCAGCTGGATTTTGTTACCTTCAGACAGAGTCAAGCCAGCTGTTTCCCCCTATTCCAGTATGTATGCTAAGCTAAGCTACCCAGCTACTAGCTCATGCTTATTTACCAAACTGAGAGTGCTATCAGTCATCTCATCTTATTCTCAGTAAGAAGGCCAATGAACATACAACTATTCCTTCACATGTAATCAGTCATTCATTTACTTCTCACATCATAAACCAAATATTTCATCATGTGTTTCTTATGTACAGATATTTACAAATAAATGTTTTCTCGTGTGTACTTTTTCATTGCTGTACTAACATGATTTGCATCAGTCTACAGCTCATTCAGTACAATCCAAATATATATACAACAAACCTCAAACAGTGACAGTGGAGATAAGTGTTGTAGCGGTGCATAGAAAGGTGGGTAAACTATCACCTTCTTATCATCATCTCAGGGAAAACGACCACCGATATCAAACTCAATAGACCTTTTTCATGGCAGACATTTTGACTCTCAGCAGAACAAGAATCTACAGCCGTGCTTTATGCATCTATGAGGCTGTACATAGGCACTTCATAGCTTAAAGGGGATGTATCGTGCACATTTACACATCTATATTTATATTCTTGGGCTCTACTGGAATAATTTGGCATGATTTACAGTTAAAAACTCCTGATTTATCTCATACTGGTCCTTTATGCAGCCTCTTCAGTTCAGCATCTGTTGGAAACAGGCCGTTTAGCTCCTGTCTCTTTAAGACCTGAGTGAAATGCCGTCGTTATTTATGTTATTAGTTTAATATTATTAGTTACACCTGTGCTGTTCCTAATATTTCAAAATGTCTGCTGTGAAAATGGTTTGTAGGTTTTCTTACTTTATCTCCCTTGAAAAAAACATAGACACTGACACCTACTGAGTTCAACTACATGCCTGATGTAGACAATATAAATACATAATACTACAATGTGTAACGGAGACCCGAAGAGTTCAATATTAAATAATTAAAGACATTATAAAATGAATAACCATGTTAATAAATGCAGATAAAAACACATCATATAAATATGAAGTTGGGAAATAATCCATCAAACTTTTAAACTCAGCTCATTATTATAAAATGTTATTTCAGTCTGAATCTTTTCACATTTTAATTTATTTATGTCCTTTTTCTAAAATTTCAGCTTTTGTCTTTTTAACATCCTAAACCTGTTAGAATTAGACTAGAAACAAGATGAGCTGAATTTTAAAAATGTATTGGGTTGATTCACAAGTTCAAGTTTATAATATGTATTTTTGATAATGTATTTCATGATGTCTTATTTATCTATTTCATATTGAACACATTCAGATGAGCCTCGTTCCTCCTACGGCTGGCTGAAGAGCAGCTTGTTTTCTGTTCTTCTTCAGTTTGGGCCGCACCATCCTGAGACACAGTTTGTGTAGTCTGACAGCTCGGTCTTTTCTTTTAGCTCTCCTTGTGTTTGGTCTCCTGACCTTCAGTCTCACTGCCTGTAGATGGAGCTGCTCCTCCACGTCTGCACCGCTACTCTGGTCCAGCTGAGGGAGCTCTGCTTTCACCAAGACTGCTGTACAGCTGCAGAGCAAAGAAGAGGCAGAGGTCATTATGTGATGCTGTACAGCAATTAAAACAGTAAACAGCAATGAAAATTAACAAAGTATATTTACTAAACAATGTGGTGCTTGTTATTCCCATTTTATGTCTCTTCATACTTTTATTCTACTATATTTCAAAGGGAAATGATGCTCTTTTTCAAGTCAAGTCAAGTAAATTTTATTTATATAACTGAATATCACTACACTTATCTGACAACTACAGTTACTGGTCACTTTTAAGGTAAAGATTTTACACAAAAAACACATAATAAGCTTATAAAATACAACATAACTGTTAAAGATTAAACCTGGTTCCAACCTTTTTGGCATGTAGCCTCTTAAACATTAGTGTCTAGTTGGGGCTTCTTGTCACATTTCATATGTCTACAAGTGATTCGCATTTTCACCAAGGAGACATTTCCTCTCTAAACTTCTCACATGGATTCATTTAAATGACTGTTTGAGACCCAAAGAGGTAAAATTATCCAAGATAATATAAAAAAAAAACAGAGATTAGAGAAACATGCTGCTTATACACGGATGCTTCAGTATTAATAATCTAATGATGTCATATTTACATGTAAAGGACGAGTTCAACATTTTTCAAGTGTGTCTTAAAACAACAGTCAGGAGCCCAAATGAACAGTGAAACATGTTTTTCTTGCTGTAATCATTCCTCCTGTTCATACTGACCATTAGAAGATCCCTTCATAATGCACTTACAATCTAAGTGATGGGGGACAAAATCCACAGTCCTCCTTCTGTGCAAAAATGTATTTAAAACTTTATCTGAAGCTAATTAGCAAATGAGTCAAATCAAGTAAGTATCTTTCAACGTTACAGTCTTTTTAGTGCCAAAGTCCCTCTTTTTGTTACTATACTTCCACCTGCAGCTCAACAGGGAAACACTGTCTGAGGAAACACAAAGAGGGAATTTGATGCTAAAAAGACTGTAAATGTGTCAGATCGCCTATTGATATGACTAACTCAGACTGATGAAGACTCATATAAGCTTCATCATCTACTTTTAAATGACTGTGTGGACACACTGTGGATTTAAGCCTCCATCACCTACACTGAAAGCACATTTGAAGGATCTTTTAATATCCAGTATGAACAGGAGGAATGATTACAGCGAGGAAAACCTCTTTCACTGTTCATACGGACCCCTGACTTATTTATTTCTTGTTGTTGCTTATTTCCACATCCAGCAGTTATGGAGCAACATCATCATTCATTTGGAGTCGTGTTTCTGTCCACCTGGTGAATATAAGTCCAATATTCACTCTCTTTTGGCTCTGTTTTTACTCTCTACCAACTCCTGAGGGAAATATCTGGCTCTTTAGCTGCTAAATGCTCCACTATGTTCACCAGCTAGTCTACAGCTAACTGTGTCTGTTTGACGTTTGGTGCTGAGCAGGTAGTGTACAGTGGCTTTTTACAGCTTTTTCTCTGTAAACAGCTGCCTGCTGCGGCCCAAAACGACACTATGAGAGCACTGAGAGTGAACCAAAACAGTAAAGTTACAGCCGGACAGATAAACAATGAGCTGAAACTCACTATAAAGCTCCGTAAAGCCGAGGGACACACATGTGTGCAAAACATTACTGACCATGCCAGACCCTGTGAAAGCATCTATGTCTGTGTTTGTATACTAACATGTTGCCTGCTGTGCAGTCCTGACGCAGGAAGCAGGACTGAGAGATGTGTCCCAGCAGAAGAGTTTGTACTTCGGTCAGTTGTCTCTGTTCAGCCAAAGTCTGAAAGAATCTAGATGGACAGACAAACATGTTAGAGACTGGCAACCATGCCAAAAAAAACACAAATGCAGATGTTGAGCCAAATCGAGAAGAGAAGCAGATAGAGAGCATGTGTGCAGACGTGAGATTATGATAACATCCAAGGACGTGAAATGACTTCTGTGCAGATTCACAGAACTCCTTCACCTTATGTAACGGTGTCACTCTGAATCTGTGTGTGTGTGTCTACTGCTTATGGCCTAGTTGTGTGTTATGAAACACCACACCGTGTCTGCCTCTTTTTTTTTACCTGATATGCACGTATTTTAAGGTGAATGCACCATTATCACACTGTCTGTATATGGTCTGCAAATAGCACTGTAAATATTTACTCCGGGGGTTAAATAAGATTGTGTAATCAATACCTGACGTCATTAAAACGCATCTTGATCAAGTGTCTCTGATAATGAAGTTTTAAGCGATCAAAATGCAGAATGAAATTTGTGGATTTACCTGGTTGTACAGTTGCAGTGGTACAGTGTCCTGGGCTCAGAGTTGTGGAGGCCGTATCTCTCCTGCCGGGGAAGGATTTTGTTCCTGCACTCGTCAAGATCCTTATAGATACCACATGACAGCCGGTTGTCTGCAGTGGGGAAGCAAAACGTCTTTTTAGTAATATTCCTGTAGAAAAATCCATCTGATATGAGGGAGACTTGAGGGAGACAACTAATCTGTTGATTATTTTCTAGATTGGGTTTATAAAATGGCAAAAAATGGCAAAAAATGTTTATGATCAAACTTAAAATGTGTTGTTTTGTCCCAATCAACAGTCCACAAGCCAAATATATTCAGTTTACTATCAAAGCAGACTAAATAAACCAGAAAATTTTCACATTTAAGAAGCTGGAACCAGAGAATTTGGACATTTTTTATTAAAAATGACTCAAAACAATCAACTATCCAAATAGTTGGCGACTAGTAATCTGTCAATTGACTAATTGTTGCAGCTCTAATCAAATACCTGTGATATTCTGCTCAGGCAGAGTTTGGGTTTTGGTGGGTAAAGTGTTCCCCAGATCATCTCTGCGCTCAGGTGTTGATCCTGTAGGTGCCTCTGATGTGTGATTGTCTGTGGAGGCGGTAACGTTGGTAACAGGAGCGATGGAGGTAGACGGGGAGCTGGTTGAAGGTGTGGGGACGGTGGATGCTGCGGCAGCGATGGAGAAGAGGTGTGGATCAGACGTGCTGTTCTGCAGGCTTCCTGCAGGTGTGGTAGTGTTGATGATGGAGCTTGTGCTGTTCATGCTGGCCTCTGTTGGAGTGGCGTACTCGTAGAGCGTGGGTGGATGCACCACAGCATATAGAGCCATTTGAGTCTCTTTACACCTGTAAGAAGTGACAGAGGTTGAAATGTTTAACAAGCTTCATCACTTTCTTGCTGAGAGTCAGAGAAGAATATATGTGTCCTTTCACTATGAAGCTAGAGCAAGCAGCTGGTTAGCTTAGCTTAGCATAAAGACTGAAAACAGCTAGCCTGGCTCTGCCCAAAGGTGGCAAAAAGAAATGGACATTCCCGCACATAAAACCGCAAATTCTTGTTTTTACACTTGTGTTTTTGTACAGATGAAACAAACAAGATATAACATGTTAATTAGTGAGTTTCAGAGGTGTTGGTAAGTGGATTTTACCTTTGGACTGAGCTAGGCTAGCTAGCTGTTTACCTCTGCTTCCAGTCTTCATGCTAAGCTAAGCTAAGCTAAGCTAATCGCCTGCTGGCTATAAGAAAGTGAATATGCATATTTCCCAAAAAGTATCCCTTTAACATCTTAATTTGCATATTACTTGTACATATTAATCAATTAATTCAACAGAGTTCATGTTTTCAAAACTTTTAAAGGGTTTGTTCACCCAAGTTACCCTAAATAGCTTCTAACTTCTTCTATATTGGAAGTCAAAGGAAATTTGAGGCTGATGGGAATGTCAGTTTTGCAGATATTTGGGCATAAATTAAAGTATTGGACAAATTCTGTCCGTATGATGCCGCCACATGAGAAGTAAAGGGGTCACAATCCTGAGGGGGAGGCATGAATATCTGAACCAAATTTCATGGCAATCCATCCAATAGTTGCTGATGGTGTCACAGCAAAGGTTCACAACCTTTTTGGCTTGTGACCTCATAAAATGAAACAGTGTGACCCCTTCATCGCAGATTATGACCTCAGTGCAGGCACGAGGTGTCAGCGGTTCAACAAAAGATGATTTTTTGCTTCTCAGACTGTTTCATTTGATGGATTTTTTGAGCCCTGAAGTCATGAAAATATGCTGTATTTCACAAGAAAGATTTAAAAGTAAGAACAAAAATTTTTTAAAAAGCCATTTACATTGCTAAAATAAAGCAAAACTATCTGCATGACTTTATACCACAAGAATTCAATGAGAAAATATGATTGTTTGTACTTCCAGTGAATCCACTAAATCACTGGTAAATTCACAATTTTCTTTATTGATTTGTACTCAAATGACAAAACTACATCCACAACAGTCTTATTAGATAACCTTTACTCACATTCCAAACCAGTTTCTCTGTACACACTGGAGTTCGTGGGAAAACTCGAAGCAGTGCATCTTCAGCAGGTTAAAGAAGGTATATCCCACTACGTCAGATATCCTGTCGTTCGCCTCCTTTAGACAATTGCGAAACCTTTAACATGTAACATCGTGGTTCAACAGTTAGAAAAGGAATCACACATATAATAAATCTGTTAATATTTATTGGATAGTTCATGAATAAGTCCCTACTTGTTGTCACAGTCACAGTGCGACATGGTGAAGATGTTGCTGTTGAAGACGCCGAACTTGGAGTCGAAGGACAGGATGGTGTCTTTGCACTGGTCGTGTTCACGGCAGCAGCTGTCTGTGTCTGAAAAAACTCCTGCAAGAGATTAAACGAGAGAGGAAAAGGAATAAGTCAGAGGAGGGATGAATTACAGGATTATTATCTCAAACTGACGTCAGACTCATTCCAGTTTGATCTGGAGCAACATTATCAATGAATGATAATGTTGCTTGGTAACGGCTGGATGTGGAAATAAGCAACCGTTTGCCAAAAAGTTCAACATATCAACTTAAAAGGTGCCGATATGTCAGTGTTGTGTTCACTACTTGTTTCTGCTGAGGACAAGTGGACAAAAAAGAATCGATTAATGCAGGTTTAAAGGTTCCCTGTTGAGTTTTGGACCACTATGGATCGATGTTTTAAGGAGAGGGGGGGGGGGCCTTGAATTAATATGTTCTCATGCACGTAGATGATGTGATCACCTTTGACCTTTTTTTTTCAAATCTGTGACTTGCAAGTCCTCCAACTTCATGGAAGTGCACCAGTGAATGCCCCTTTAAGTTCTTACTTGTCATCAGATGCACAGAGCAAAGGGGGAAACTTTATTAATGATATTTGTCTACTCTGTATGTAAATTTACTGCACATCTGTCAGTCCTGAAAGAGGCATCTGTCTTCTGTTGCTCTGTTATCATAAAGGATGTTGCATTCTGTAAAACCCTTTGAGACAGAGTTGTGATTTTAATTTCTTTTATATAAATGAGACAAGTAATATATATAATGCTTTTTGTTGGCCAAAACAAATCTGATCCACCCCGACAAATACCACAACACACACACACACAGGCTACTTATATACAGTATACAGATACACATATACAATACACACGCACTATCTGTAAAACACACACGTATATCCAAACAAATAATACACATATACACAAATATAACTGAGGTCAGAGGTGAACAGGGCCAACAAAAAATGTAAATATCAGCTGTAAAAATGTGTGATTTTTAACAGGAAGTGCACTTTACAAACTGGGGTAGTAGAGTTTGACAGATGAGGGCATTTACCCTGCAGGCAAGGTCTAATGAGGCTAGTGTGATGCATTATGGGAAATGTAGGATCCGGTGATTTTGAGCTTGACCCATATAGAGGGAAAATGTCATCTGGAATTATGACCAATCTTTAAAAAATCAGTTTTTTTTAATGGAAGTGCAATATTCATAGGTCATCAAATGCACCTTAGTGTTTACTGTCATATGACTTTTTGTTTATATGATATGAACATTATGTGAAATTACTTTCATAATATGACATTATTTACAGCCTTTGCATGATTATTTTTGGCACATTTAAAATGAGTTATCAGGCTCCTGACTCCTAATCACAGGTTATGAGTGTTTGTTTTTATTTCTGATGAGGTGAAAGTATACAGGCAAAAATTTTAAGAAAAGACAGAGACAAATCAGCATCCTTTTTTTCCTTTCTTCAAGGAAAACTGATCTTCAAGTTCATAAATTATAGTGAGATAAATCACCGACATACCCAAATCTGCATATGATGGCGCCTTGTTGCCAGATCCGCACCAGAGAGTCCCCGGCACAATGAAACCGCGCTTCACACGCTGATGGCTCTTGACCTCTGACCTTTCATGTCGATCTTGACGACCCCCGACGCTCCTCACCTCCCTCTTCCCCGCGCGCTCCGTGAGCTCCAGAGAATCCAGAGAGACGCACACATCCTCTGCCTCAAAAAACACCGAGTCCAAATAGAAACGTTCATCATCTGGATGATCTGAAAACTCCTGCGTGCGCTCCTGGCACAGAGACAAATAGTTCTGGATCAACGCTGCGTCGTCGCTCCAGGAGCAGCCGAGCAGATGCGTGCGCTCCCCGGACCAGACGCTGTGATAGAGGCGCAGGGATGAAGCGGCCTGCCGGAGAAAAGTGTAGTGCGCTTCTTGGTTTGATGTAACTTTAGTCCAAGCGCAGAGGATCGAGGTTTGTGCAGCGGTGCGGCTCAGGAGTGATGATGTTAAAATGACAGCGAGAAGAGGAGCGATGCGCGTCATGGTGGCGCGTCGACGGAGCAGAGCGGCTGAATGAAAGAAGCTGAGAGGCTGTTAGATGTAAAACTAATTATTGCTTCAGTCACTGAGGACTTAATGACAGATTAACAGACTCCAGGTTGGTTTTTAAATGAGAGAGGAGGAGGGGGGGAGGAGGCACGCGGGGGGTGTTTACAATAAAAGCAACATCCAGATCAGTCTGAATCATGTGACCTGTCAGTGTAGTCAAACATCACTCCCTCTATCTGTGACTCACACACACACACACACACACACACACACACAGTGGCAGTGACCATGACATATTGATTAACACACACAACCACACAGACACAAATAGGTTTATCAATCTGCAAATGTGACTTATATATCGATAAGTGACTGATGTTGCCACTTTCTGTCATTTCATAGCCCCCAATACATACAAGCTAAATACACACTTCAATTAAATGTGACAAATTAATCAATCTATATTGATTGATTGATCAAAAAGACCACTTGCACATGCACCGTGGTTCATGCAGCTGAAAGCGTTGATATCATTAAACTCTTTAGGCTTTTGATTAGAATATTTTATGTGATTTGTCATTGTTCTTTATGTTTTATCTAGTTCTTTTTTTAAATATCATTTTAATCTATTTTATTGATTATCTTGTCTGTGTGCATTCATCTCAAATTGGGTTTGTTCTGTCTTATTATGAGCTTGTCAGTCATCTGTAAAGCACTTTGAATTCCAGTAAAGCTGTATGAAAGGTGCCATGAAGTTTGACTGATTGATTTGATAAAGCTGCACTTTGTCCCGCTTGCAGAGGACTTCTGTACAATATAAACTGATATAAACTGATATACAAATATTATTGCGACATGTTTTTTTGGAGGGTGGATGTATTGTTGTGGGGAAGTTGGACCAAATAGATATTCATCTAATTTGGAGAACTTGTTGCAAGCAAACATGGATATAAAAAATAAAGGTTTCAAAATGTTCAAAACATTCAGCTCTAGACCTCAAGGATACACTAAATGGGGTTTTTGGGGATTAAAACTAAAGATAAACAGAAACTGCATAAAGTATAACTGTCAATACGTTAAAGAGAAGATGTGTAAAACAAAAAGTCTTCTCATGCAACCTTTGAACCTACGATGTTGGTGAAACTCGCGGAAAACGTGAAAGACCCTCTCTAGATCCAGTGTTTGGTTTGTCCATTCTGGGCTACTGTAGAAACATGGCGGACTCCGTGTAGGAGGACCTACTCCCTTTGTAGATATAAAGAGTTCATTCTAAGGTAACAAAAACACAATGATTCTTATTTTCAGGTGACTATACACAAATTAAAACATACTTATGAATATTGTGAATAATATAGAGTCTGTTTCACTAGATGCCACTAAATTCTACACACTGTTTGTCTATAACGTCCGTCACTGTTTCCTAAAGCTCGACGTCTTTAAAAGATGCTTATTTTCTCTGACAGTCCAAGTTTACCATCACATAAGATACAGATGTTAATATCTTGATAAACGAGTATTTTTTTGAGATGTTGTGGGTTTTGTCGTTTGTGGTTGTGTGATGGTTGAATGAGCTGCCAGCTCCATACAGTCTGCAGACTCTCCTGGTGCGTTCAGGAAACACGTGAAAACTCAACTCTTTAATCTTTGTTGATTGTTGCACTACTTTCTTGTTGTTTATAGTATTTCTTATGCACTCCTCTACTTCCTGTTATTCTTATTTTAATAATAATTTTTTTTAAAAAGAAGAAGAGCAACTTCTGTCTAGCGCTCTTTCACATTGCACTTTGACCTGGTCAGGAAGAGTTTGTCCCACTGCTGAGTCACTGTCCTCTAACACTTGATTTTGCCTCACTGGTTAGTTGCTTTGGATAAAAGAATCTGCCAAATGACAAAATGTAAAAAATAAAAAAAAAAAGTAAATGGATGTTTTTCTAACAACAAAAACAATTCAACCCTCCTCACCATCCCAATAATTCATACAGTCCCTAATATACAGTATATTTTTAAAAGATTATGCAAACTGTTTTTGTGATGTAAACTATAAAAGGGAAAAAATATATTTATGATAGTAAAGTAATGTTATGGTCATGTTTCTTCAGAGAGATGTTTCTCCACTAAGGACATTAATACACTTGCTTTTTACCAACAAATACTGTAATAACGTGGCTGGAGAAGAAACAATGAACATCCTGCTCTCAGCTGGAACTCGCTTTTTATATATATACTGGTCTCTACTCGCTACCCAGTCACTTTATTATTTTAGAGTCCTGTCCAGACTCTCCCGAGCCGTCAGCTCCATCTAGCGACCCTCTGAAGGCTGAATGACAAACTTTACAAGAAATAAACATTCTCTTCTAATGAAACTACGGTTTGTTTAGCCTTGTTTGTTTGCTCCAAACCAGCTGATGGAAACGCACCTAATGCATTTTCTCTGTTTTTCTTTCTTGTGACATTTCAAAAGTTCTCTTACGACTAAATACGACTACTGTGGAGCGGCATGGAGACATCATATAAATACAGGTAGCTGACGCTGTGAAGATTTTGTCCTTTGTTCCCAACTTCTTTATGTCATGACTGCTTAAAATGAAACACTGTCTACTAGTCTTAGTGTGGTCATGAGTTGTTGTCCACATGCAGTTCAACCAAGGAGCAAATTTCCCTGCTCGGACTGTTTCATTTGAAGGATTTTTAGATATCTGAAGAAGTGAAATAATTTAACAAGACAATCAATCAATTTCTTTTTTCAAGTGTGTCTTAAAACAACAGTCAGGTGTCCATATGAACAGTGAAAGAGGTTTTCCTCGCTGTAATCATTCCTCCTGTTCATACTGGATAATAAAAGATCCTTCAAATGTGCTTTCAGTGTAAGTGATGGAGGCCAAAATCCACAGTGTGTCCACACAGTCATTTAAAAGTTGATGTGAAGCTTATACGAGGCTTCAGCAGTCTGAGTTAGTCATATCAAGTGGATATCTGACACATTTACAGTCTTTTTAGCATCAAATTCCCCCTTTGTGTTTCCTCAGCTAGTGTTTCCCTGTTGAACTGCAGGTGGAAGTATAGTAACAAAAAGAGGGACTTTGGCACTAAAAAGACTGTAACGTTGAAAGAATCCATGTGAGAAGTTTAGAGGGGAAATGTCTCTTTGGTGAAAATGCGAATCACTCGTGGACATATGAAAGGTGACAAGAAGTCCCAACTAGACACTACTTATGTTTAAGGGGTGAAAGAAAAACATGTTTCTACATTCATTTTGGCTCCTGATTGTTGTTTTAAGACAGATTTGACAAATGATGACCCCTCACATTTATCAAGACGCCCACTTGCTTCCTGAGTGTCACAACACTTAACAACCAGTTACTAGATTTTCATTTTTTAAATTTTTTACTTTGATGGTCAAAATAAGGCACTATTTTTACTACTATTTTAATATTTTACATAAACTTCATGCTGACAGTAAAGTCAGTAAATGATTAATTATATTTCTTGCCTATTATATAACTAAATGAGGTGCAAATATGAGTCTAAACTACTACATATTGCAGAATTCTACACATTGGTTATTTGGTTGTGTGTCCCTCTATATGTTGGCCTCGTGTGCAGGTCAGATCACGTATTGATCGGTCAGCTTGTCAAATGTAAATGTTTGGGTTTCTGTCTTTAGATTTATCTTAAAATAGGATCTCTCTGCTGCTGCACAGAAAGGTAGATTATGTGTCAGTTTATATCACAGGAAAGACTTGTGAGAGTGTAACAAGTCCATAAACTTTTACCCACTTGGACAGAAGACAAGTATTATCAAGAGAAGTCAAAGTTCACAAAATTCTCCGCTGCGTGTCTGTCTGAGCTGATTGGTTCAAACCTCGCCTGATTCAGACAAAGTTTTCTGCCATGTCACAACGTATATTAAGCAAGGAAAGGAGCAAAAGAAGTTCCATGATGTCTTTATTTATTAGTCACGTGTATGCACCTTGAGTTAAGACATGCATCAATAAGAACACAGAGAGCACAATGTTGATCATGTAGCCGGAAACATGAGTGCAGATCTGATAACCTGGCGTTAGAATTTCCTCAGTTTCACAAGTCTTTCTGGAATACTTTGCATACTTTCATTTGTTCTTATTAATAGAGTTTCATGCAGAAGCATTTTTAGGGGTTTTACATTTCTCCAGAAGGCAGACAAGAGAGCTCACGCATGCACAGGAGGAGAAGGCGGTGATGGCGAGACCGACGTGTCACCTGCAGCCAAGAGTTCATATTATTTAAGCTACAAAACATCTGTAATCTTCCCCCGTTTATTCATTAACATATGCATGATAATTATGCACAATAACACAAGCAAAGTGAATGTTTTGATGCAAGCACTCCAACAACGAGGTCACATACGGTAGATCAGCTAATAACGCAGGATGTGATCTCATATCACCAGAGCACAGATTCAAGGCAGGGGTAACAGGTCAGAGACGGAAAACCGGGAATTCCCTCGGTTGGGTCTGAACACGGAGGTGCACTTCATTACAACATAATGTAGTGATGATGATGATAACAACGGCTTATCTTCTCCATAAAGTATGATAATTACTCTACTCAATCATTACCGCCTGTCAGATAAGGTTAATTTATTATATGATACAGATTATGATATGATGACAGTGACAGCGTCCTGGTTTTGCTTAGTGGTCACTCCTCTTTACAAAGAGTCTCAACATCCATGTTGGTCAGTTGAAAACTATTGTGAATGCAGCTTGCACATTGCACCACATAAAGCAAGAGGATAATAATATCTGTCCACCCGTGCTCACTGGAAGACAATATTCTACAGGGAGAGACAGAGAGAGAGAAAGAAAATACATAGACGAGGGGAAGATGTTTTAATCTTCAAACTGGACGGTGTTGTCGTTTAGCAGAACATGCCAGCGCTCAATCTTCTTGTCTTTGTTCTTGAGGCATTCGTACCAGTGCTTCAGACTCTCTCCTTTAGCCTGGATGCCGAGCTGACATCCTCCTGAAGGCAGAGAGAAAAGTAAGCGTTAATATGTAAACAAGACTAAACAAAAGGCCACAGCCATGCTAGCAGCTCTGTGAGGATGTAATTATCACAGCTAATATACTAACTAGTTTACAATTATAATGCTAACATGCTGATGTTTGAAAGGCTGGATTAAAAACCGGGAACAACTCAGGAATCTTCAGGTTTGCTTCGTGTAATATGGGTCTATATAATTTGATTAATCAATCAGAAAACTGCACCACTGAAATACAATATGAACTCTGACATCCTTCATCTTGTGGTCCTGGTCTTGAAGACGGACTCTGTGTCAAAATCTAGTTCAAAGAGTTTTAGTTTATATTGAGCTCATTTGTTGTAAAGTTGTGTTTTATCAAACTGCACACAGAAAACTGAGGAACAAGTCATATTATTCCATCATAGGAGTACTGTAAGGCTGCAACCAACTATTATTTTCATTATCAATAGGTCTGACAGTTATTTTCTTTAATTTAATTGATTGATTGTTCAGTGTATAACATGTCAGAAAATAGTGAAACATATTCAGATGACTTGTTTAGTCTGGCTGACTGTCATGGAAAACTAGCAAATATTCACATTTGAGTACTTAAATGATGAATCAATTATAAAAATTGTTGACAATTAATTTTCTGTCATTGGACTAATCAATCAATCATTTAATAATTTCAGCTGTAGAGTACTAGTATGTGCAGTGGTCGTCAACAGGGGCCCAACAACAACCATGTTCACCATCTTAGTTTAGCATGTTAGCATGCTAACATGTGCTAATCAGTCCTAAACACGAAGTACAGCTGAAGCTGATGGGAATGTCATTAGTTTAGCAGGTATTTGGTTGTAAACCAAATTATTAGACAAATTCAAATAATGACTTAATGATGATGAATGAAATTATTACAACATATTCAAATCCCCCCAGGATGTGTTGTAATTGGATGATGGGAATATATATGTGTGTTGTAATTGGATGATGGGAATATATATGTGTGTTGTAATGGGATGATGGGAATATGAATGTGTGTTGTAACGGGATGATGGGAATATGAATGTGTGGACCGAATTATATGGCAATCCATCCAATAGTTGTTGAGATATTTCACTATGAACCAATAAATTCAATACCATGTTGGCTCTATAAGAACGGTCAGGGGATCACCAAAGTTTACAGGATCCATCATCTGGGGACCATGAATGTCTGTGGTAATCTGTTAATCTCTTACCAGGCATCTCATTTTTGTGCATAACCCCGAAAAAAAAATTTGCCCAAAATAAGAAGGGTACTGTTCTTCAACCCTTTTGATTACAGTCATAACACTGGTCTCATTTAAAAGGAAAATCTTTACATTTTACAACAAAAAAGAGTCAGAATGAGTACAAGCGATCCTAAAAATAATGTCACCAAGGCTGAAGTGTCTCTTACCAGGTTGTTGAGATATTTCAGTCTGGACCAACATGGTGTATCGACTGACTGACAGACATTTCCATCTCTAAAGACATGCTGCTAGCATGGCTAAAAAAGGATAAATTGGATGGATGGATGGATGGATGGATGGATGTTTGGATGGATGGAGTGAAGGATGGATGGATGGATGGATTGAAGGATGGATGATGGTTGGATGGATGGATGGATGGATGAATGATGGATGGATGGATGGATGGATGGATTGAAGGATGTATGGATGGATGGATGGATTGAAGGATGGATGATGGTTGGATGGATGGATGGATGGATGGATGGTTGGATGGATGGATGGATGGTTGGATGGATGGATGATGGATGGATGGATGGATGGATGGATGGATATATGGCAGGATGGATGGATGGATGGATGGATGGATATATGGCAGGATGGATGGATGGATGATGGATGGATTGAAGAATGGATGGATGTATAGAAGGATGGATGGATGATGGTTGGATGGATGGATGGATGGTTGGATGGATGGATGATGGATGGATGTATGGATGGAGAAATGCAATTGCAGGTGAGCATTGGTTAACTTACCAATGAAATCATTGGATTTTCCCATGTCATAGTCCCAGACAGAGATGTCGAGAGTTTTCTTGGCCAGTTCTGCGTGTTTTATTTCATAACTGAACTCCTGAAATACAATGATGACACACGAAAACAGAGTTTATTGTGAAATCCATGACTAAGATCTGGGTGAGCACAGGATGACGAAGTGTGTGCGAACAGAAATAGAAACAGACCGACCTCATTAAACTCTGGATTGAGGGTCTTCTTTTTTATCTGTGTCTTGTTTTTTCCTTTCTTTCCCATATCTGGCTTCAGACATCTACACCACAGAAGAGCAAAGAAGGATAAAATAACTGCACCTCAGGAATGTCTGAATATTTAAAGGAGTAGTTTGACATTTTGGGAAATATGTTTATTTGCTTTCTTACTCGGAAGTAGATGACAAGATTGATACCAATCTTGAGAGAGTCTTATCAATCTTCTCAGTGGTGAAAGACGTACTCAGATCTTTTATTTAAAGGACCAGTGTGAAGGGTTTAGTGGCATCTAGTGGTGAGGTTGCAGATTGCAACAAACTGAATACCCGTCCCCTCCCCTTCCAAGTGTTTGGTTTGTCCATTCTGGGCTGAGAAGAGGACTCATTCTAAGGTACCGAAAACACAACAATTCTTATTTTCAGGTGATTATACACTAATTAAAACATACTTATGAATACTTATGAATGTTATATTCCATTTCTGCCAATAGAACCTCCTAAATCTGACACACTGGTTCTTTAAGTAAAATTAGCAACACCACAATGAAAAAACAAACAAACTCCATTACAGGTAAAAGTCCTGCATTCAGAATCTTACTTGAGTGAAAGTACATACTGTAAGTATTAGCAGCAAAATGTACTTAAAGTATCAAAAGTAAAAGTACTCATTATGCAAAATGTCCCCATTTAGAGGGTCATTTTTACCATATAAATATACAGGTCATAATTGGAACATTAATACTGACTCACTGCAGCTTTTTAACATGGTTAAGGTTATTAAAACTTATACTGTTGATATACTATGGATCTGTAAAGTAGCTTTAGTAGTAGCAGAAGCTGTGAAGTAAATTTACAGTGGAGTAGAAAGTATAATATTTCCTTCTGAAATGTAGTGGAGTGGAAGTATAAAGTAGCATCAAATGGAAACACTTGAGTAAAGTACAAGTACGTCAAAATTGTAAGTACAGTATTTGAGTAAATGTACTTAGTTTCTGTCCCCCACAAGATCTTCTCATCTAACTCTCTGCAAGAAAGCAAATAAGCATATTCAAACTATTCCTTTAGCCATAATCTGGCGAGTACAGTACATACACTTTGACAAATGGGTCAGAGTATCCGTTGGAGTCCATGGCGGCCAGATGAGCACAGCGGACCACGCCCACTATCAGACGACCCTGCTGACTGCTGTACATCAGCGAAACCAGGATACGACCCCTCTCCTCTGAATCCTCACCTTCGTTCAGCTGCACACACAAGTAAGCGAAGGTTTATTTCTGTAGCGCTTTTCAACACAAGCGCTTCACAAGGATAACATTTAGTACAAAGCATCAAACCAACAGAATAAGAACACGCAACACACACAAAAAAGTGGGAATAAAAACAAAAATGCGCAAAATGTTAGTTAAGAAAAGCATTAAAAGACATACCACACATGCACACAAAGTAACAATATTTCATTTCACTGATCTTAATGCTCCTTTGCCCTGCGCACATATCTGGAGGCATTAAACTGTGATTATCATAATATCTACTAATGGAGGATAATGTACTTGCTTAAGTGCAAAATTATCTACAAGCATATTATGCAACAGGATTATCTCCATTCACTTTAAACTTTTGCATTTACTCCTACTGAATGCATAAATCTTTAAACGTGGCTCACAAATATACGGTTTCATTTACTTTAAAAGGCTCAGTTATTCTCTAAAACAGCTGGGTTTTGTAGTTTTTAGCAAACGTTACTCAAACAGGAATAAAAAAGTACTTTTGTTGGGGTCTATTTTAAGCAGCGGATGAATTTGGTGTTCTAGTGAGTATTTGTGGCAGCAGGACAGTGTGTGTGTTCATGGTGGTGAAGGAACATGTCACTCAGTGCAGCGATGTGGCTCATTAATATGTTTTTAATAGTTTTTGGACAACAATGGATGTCTATGTAGAGATGCACCAATCTGACTTTTTCTTTCCTAATCAGTACCGATCCGATACTGGTGATCTCTTTTTCCTTTTTCCTAAACTTAATATCTGTATAACTCAAAATGTGGCATTTTAATCATTTTTATGTAACATGAGGACTGCTGTGGTGCTAAATACTCAGCCGGCAGTACACCATGACTGAATGAATGTAACTGATAGCGGAAACAGTGAGCTTTATAATGACATTGATAGAGAAATTTAATGTGGATCGATCACGTCTGGCTGACATCGGATCCACTTAATAAGGTCAGTATCGGATTGTAGCTCTGTGACTCAGAGGAATAAGATCTATCAGGCTTTGGATGCACAAACAAAAAAAAAACTTGTTAGTAGATTAATTAATTGTTGGTTTTGGTCTTTTCATGAGATTTGTTCACAATAAGGAAAATATATAATAGCACCAGCCTTACAAGTTGTGATTTGTTGCTCTACCTTTACAATTCTACATTTTTTTTATTATATTCATGCTAAGTTTACATCTCTGAATTGCCATGTATACAGCAGAAAACATGAGATCTACAGTATCTGAAGGTCTTACATCATCCTCATACAGAGCCATGCCACGGGCCGGACCTCCTACAGCCTTCTTCACCTGCAAAGACAGAAAACAAGATATATGATAATGTTGATAAATCAGTAACTGCTGGATATGGAAATAAGTTCAACATATCAACTTAAAAGGTGATGATATGTTCACAACTTGTTTCTGTTGCCACCAAGTGGCCAAACAATCAGTCACTGTAGGTTGAACCATAGTGTTGGGCCAAAAGTCTGAGACCACTAGTCAAGATACTTATATTTTGCATTTGTTTTAAATGTAATACTAATTACAAATGATAACATCAGCTTAACAATTTGAGTGAAAAGCTGAATCTTTGAAAAATGTCCATGAATTTCAGAATATCTTAGTATCTGTCCCCCTTTTGCTTTAATGACAACATGCACTTGAGCTGGCATGGACTCCAAAGTTTGTGCAAAACTTGATGACCCACGTTATCCCAGCATGACAATGTTCCAAATAGCTTCTTCTCTCTCAGTCTTCAAATGTCCTCGTAAATGTTCAATAGGTTGAGGTCAGGTGACTATGGAGGACTTCACGTCTTATTTGGTCTTCAAGTAGTTCTTGCAAAGCTTTGAGGTGTGTTTGGAGTCATTATCCTGCTGAATCCTTCTCCACAAAGATGCAAACCAGAGGGTCCAGCACATCTCTGAAGACTGGAGTCGTACTTCTCCTCAGTCATAGCGGAGTCAATTCAGTGCAGATAATAATAATAACTTTATTTATATAGCACCTTTTAAAAACAAAGTTTACAAGGTGCTTTGACAGACAAAGCAAAAAGCAGTACAATGCAAAGCAAAGACATGAAACAGAAAACAATAACAGATCTGACCTTAAAAAGATGGCGGCCAAAGGCAAAGAAAGACAATAAAGAGATGATAAAAAGTTTAAAAGAAAGATGAAAAGTTTAAAAAAAAGTTCAATAGAAAGATGATCTAAAGACAACATTACATAAAAGCAAGTCTGTAAAAATGGGTTTTAAGAAGGGATTTAAAAGAAGTCACTGATTCTGCGGAGCCTTATCTCCTCAGGCAGGTCGTTCCAAAGTCGAGGGGCCCTGATGGAAAAAGCACGGTCACCTTTCGATTTAAGCCTCGACTTTGGAACAGCCAGAAGGATGTCCAACTCCAGAGTAAGCAGAATATTCCCACCACCGTGTTTCACTGTGGGTTTGATTCACTGCAGTTTCATTCTCTCTCCTGTTCGTCTCCTTACTTACACCCTTCTGTTTCTGCCATACATCTCAAACTTGGATTCATCAGTAAATAGGACTTTTTTTCCCAGTCATCCACTGTGAAATGCTGTTATTTCTTAGCCTTGTTTCCCCTCCTGAGAAGTGGTTTAGAAACTGCTACTTGTCCTCTGAGACACTACAACAAAACTTTCTTTTGACAGTACTTTTGCTGATTTGAGTCTTTCGTTCTTTATTTAGCAAATTCTTTATCTGTGACTAGGTTGCTCTTCTATCTCTCAGGGAACTAAGCTTCATGTATTGATCTTCTGATGGTGTTGTCGCTTTTTGGTCTGCCTGATTGTGTTTTGGAAACGAATCCACTTTCTGCAAAGCGTTTTAGAGCTCCGTGCACCGCCGCCCCCCCTTAGAAACCTTTAGTCTAGTCATGATTTGATGCTGAGAAAGCTCGTATTTGCTTAGAATAACAAGTTGACTTCTGACACTTTCACTTAGTTCTGATGCCATGTTTCCCACTCTCACAGAGCTACTTAGTAAGCAATGATCTGCTGGAAACTTGAGGCACAGCCGAATTTATAACAGGCAAATACTGGCTGCAAGTTGAGTTACATGCACGAGCCTTTGATGAGTAGATCAAATCCTCCTGAGTGTCATCTGAACACATGATTCAATGGAAGAGATACAACTCAAGGAAATCTGACCTTTTCTACATAGGAGTTAAGTGGGTTGATGCCACAAATATGCTTCAATAGTGCAGAATCTTAAATGTTTCTTCTTCATTTTACATGTCATAACTTCTTGTGTTTTTAAACGTTTCCGAATCCTCAAACTTTATGATTATTTCCAGATGTTTATGTGAAAATATTAGAGATTTTCAATGTGGTCTCAGACTTTTGGACCCCACTGTAGAAGACGTCAGTGTTGTCTTCAGGCTTACCGGGATCACTCTCTCTAAACAAACACTGAAATTCTTCTTCTGGTCGAACTTCAGTTTCTTCAGGGCCACTCGCGTCTCTCCTATGAACTCATTGTGTCCAAACTTGTCCTCGTCGCTCACTGAAAGCCTGCAGACAGACAAGAGCTCAATTAAACTCTTTTACTTTCATCTATTTAGTACAATATTGAAGGTAAGGTGGGTTAAGGTTGTTCTCACCGAAGGGTTTTGCGTGACATTTCATCATCAGTGATGCCGTGGTAGATCAGTGTCTCATTCCAAACAGGATTCAGAGTGTTTTTAAGTGTCTTGGTGCGAAGCTTATTAGACTGAAAAGCAGCAACATGAGACAAAACATTCAAGTGAGAAGAGAAACATAAAGAGAAAGACATTTACTTGTATGTTATTTCCATTATTGTGAGCTTTAGCTTTAGCTAGCTAGCTTTAGCTAACACATTTCCTGTCTTTCTAAAATGCTGAGGCATGATACTGAGATTTTATTTGTATTTTCTAAGTACAACGGTGCTGAGAACACATATTGATCAGATACTTGGTAGGAAAGCAAATAAAATGTCCTTTAACATCCACAGTTCCCAGGAGTTTTAGCCCTGGACGTGCTATCAAAACCTTATGAGCTCTTTGTTGTTTTAAGCAAGGTAAAAGATGAGTTAATTTGTTAGCATTCAACAGCTACAGTCTCATAAGGTTTCAATAGCACGTCCAGGGCTAAAACTCCTGGGAACTGTGGATGTTAAAGGACATTTTATTTGCTTCCTTCCGAGTGTCCGATCAATATGAAGCTGGAGCTAGCAGACGGTTAGCTTAGCTTAGCTTAGCATAAACAACACAATTATGACAAGTCTTCATCTCATAAGTCTAGTAGCACTAGTGTATGCTCATATATTTAATGCCAGGAGCACAAGGTGATTGGTTTTTGCTTCATCATATTAGCTGAGCACATTCCTAATTGAATAAATGCACCCCAAGCATATTTTTTCAGTGTATCAGCTAATGCCCCACGGCATCTCCGACATCCTGACGATGTGTTTATTTATAGCTGCATAAATCAATATTTTCATAGAATAATAATAACTTTAGTCAGCACCTGTCATGTAAAGATGCAGCCCCAAGAGCTGCTATAAAACAACGTTAAGCCAAAAACAGAAAAGAATAACAATGAGTAAGACGTTTGTTACCGACATGATACGAAACATTAAAAACAATAACAATCAAGCTAATACGAAGTTTAAAATTTAACAAGACTGAATTATCACAAATTATAAACCAGATTTTAAAAGATGGGTCTTAAATTTCCTTTTAAAGATACTTATAGTTCTACAGTCTGGGGCCATAAAAACAGAAAGCAGCCTCACCAGATTTCTTGTGGGACATTTTTATATAAACAAATGACTATATGCAATGTGAAAGCAGTAACTTGTTGTGACAAAATCCACAGAGAATTCCACTATTTTGAACATTTGCTTTGCTTTTACGGCCCACAACTTTACTGTTTTGGTTCATTCTCGCTGTTGTCATTGACCTTTTTCTGCAGCAGGCGACTTTTTCAGCAAAAAAAATGTTCTAAATAAACGGCCTGCCCTGCACCAAGCAGGAGAGAGACAAAATTAGCATCTTGCTGGTAAAGAAAGTGGAAAATCTAATAGCTACAGAGCCAATTTTTATTTTCAGGAGTTTCAGGAAAACAGAGCTAAAAGAGAGTGAATATTGGACTCACATTGATCAGGTGGACAGAAACACAAATCCAAATGTCTGTTTGCTAAAACATCCACCATGTTAACTGTATGAGGTGGTATATGTGTGTGACATTAAGCTTGTTGTGAAGCTCCACCCCCAAAGTGGCAAAAAACCTCAAAAACAATAATCAAAAAAGCAGACTAATGCAGCTTTAAAACGTTGCCAAGACCAGTAAATCAGAGCTGTGCAGTTGTTTAAATCAGCACCTTGAAGTTGTAATGAAGGTTGTACCTTACTGGCTCCAGGTAACAGGTGCAGCTTAACATACGGGTCAGCAAGTCCATTTGAGTCCATTGGCTTTAAACCCTGAGACACATAAGAAACAACAATAATCAGATCTGGCAGAGTTGATGTGTTTGTGTGTAATGTGCACACATTTAGTGCTGTACTAATGTATTCCACATATTTTATTGCTGGAGTTGAGATGTTTCTATAAATGTATTGTCCAGTCTCATCTTGTGTTTGTGCACATATTTACCTTCGCTTTGACAATACAACAGTGCAGGGCGTGATTCTCCTGTTCGTAAAGAAGACTGAACTCCAGACATCCCAGAGTGGCTATCAGAATGTAAACACAGGAACACATAAGACATCTGAGAGATAAATCAAATCCCTGCAAAAAACATCACTCAGAGTCACTCCCAGGAATCTCTCTGCAAGTTAACTTAAGACTAAAAATACTGCTACCTCAGAGCAGGATTTATGCTAAATCAGCTCCATCCAATCACATCTTTGTACAATGTACATCTTAGTGATTTCCTAAGTTTAACAGGACATATCAGGCACATTTCCATATACATTCTACATTTTTTATTCTGGGGCTTTACTAGAATATTTTTGCATGATTTACAGTTCAAAAAACTCCTTATTTATCTTATACTGGCTCTTTATGCAGCCCCTCAGTTCAGCCTCTGTCTGAAACAGGCTGTTTTGGAACTCTGACGATGTTTAACACAGACATCTGACATTCTTACAGTATATTAATGACAGAAAATCACAAAAACCATGCTGTGTCCCCTTTAAGAAAGCTGACTTTATGGCCAGTTAGGGGCTGATTTCCTACTCTGAGAAGCTTGATAAATAAAGCCCTTGAACATTTACATCAACACCCTCTAAAACAGATAAACATTGATTCGTCACTCTTCATCGCTCCATGGGAAATTTCTTTTGCAGCCAAGAAGGCACATACAGAGGAATTTATATTACTTACACAGATGAAAATGACTAAGAGGAAAAAAGACAACTTCGCTTTCTATAAATCAGAGGTTTGGTTTTAGAGGAAAAATTCAGTCGTACTGGCATCATCTGAGTCATAGTCGATGTCCTCTTCCTCTGTTCGGTCTGGCGTGGGTTTCGGAGGAGTGGGGTTGTTGGCCGGAGGATTGACAGGTGGAACAATTCTTGTCACGGGAGAATGGGATGAAACGTAACTGGAGGCAACAACAGGTTGTCTTTTTTCCTCCACAGCTGGAGGGGACACTGTCTCATCCTTCTTCTCCACATCTGCAGGTGGAGCTGGAGACGTCACAATACTCAATTAGTGAATAATAAGGCCTGAAACGTCCCTTTTTTCCGTATTGATTTTGATGTTAAATCTTTTGAAAGCCACCCCCGTAGCGTTGGATTTATTCTTAGAAGAAGTTACCTGAGGTGGGGGTGACCTGCTGTGCGTTCGCCTGAGGCGGTTTGGAGGCTAACACATGTCTCTCCGTCTTCATTACAGCTGCTGGATGGGACTGACTCTCATTATAGCTGTCAGCTGTTGTTCTTGCTGTCTGCTCCCATTGCTCTGATCCACAGGACTGCTGCGGCTGTGACTCTGCACTGAGCTCTGAGGAAGAAAAAAAATTAAAAAAAATAAAAGCATTCCTGCCACCGCTACAGCTGCTGTTAGTTATCCGCAGCTCCTAACACCTCACAGATGACACTTTATTTTAACCCTCTTGCCCAATTACACACACTTAAAATATCCTTATATTTGTTTACAACTATATTATGGTGCGTTATAAACCATTTAATGACAGTGTTGCTTTAAAATGGAATCAGTCTCATATAACTCATTGAAAAATGTCATCACTCATTAATTTACTAATTATTCAACAGCAAAAGTAAGTAGTGACATTACTCGCTATTTACTCCATCAAAGAGGCCCTAAAACCAACCCTGCCTCCTAGAAATGACGTTTACATACTACGAAACTGTTTTTCCAACATAATCGCTTTCTGGATGAACACTTAAGAAATAGGTTGTTTTGGCAACTTGACAAATACAAATACAAAAATTCAAAAACATTTCCTCATCATGTTGACAGAAAACATTCAGCTAGCATTACAGTTCCTGTAAATGTATTTGCTGTTGCTATTTTGTAGTATATAAAGGTAATTTTTTGAATACTATCATATGTAAGCAAATGTAACTCTACGTTCTTGCAATAAAGTATAAAAACAAACGTTGCTTTTAAACTTATCAGTGTAACAAATTGCAAACAAATGTTTCTCTAAGCCTTAAAGCTGAATTAATGTGCTTATTTCTGGCCACTTGGGGGCAGCAGCACAAGCTGAAAACGCAAACCTCAACATATTATCGTGTTGTAAAGTCACATATTCTGTATTTAACTCTTGTGGACGAGGCTGTGTGCTGCTCATCCTTCAAGTCTTTTCTTTTATAAAAGTAACATATTGTCTGAAAATATTGAGAGCGGCGTCTTATTCATCTCACTTCAAAACTTCAACAAATGACGCAAAGATGATATTTATCCTTTATCGAAAGTGTTTTCAAACAGATTTTTTTTGGTTTTACAAGAGAATTTCAAGTATAAGTGCAAATGTAATGTACATCTTGTTAAAACACTGAATCACATCAATCAATCAAACACACCTGCTGCCCTAAGCAGTCAGATATACTTTAATATGAAGTGTGATGATGTCAGCCCATTATTATAGATAAGAAGAGTATAAACATCCTGTCTAAATTAAACCAGAAGGCAATGTAAGATGTGAAACTGGCAAATTAAGGGTCTTTTTCAGTAGCTTGGAGTTTAATTTTGCGTGACGTGCAAATGACAAAACAAGTAAATAGTTCTGAGGCAGTTTGGAACAGCGATGACAGCAGAGACAAAAAAATGTATAATTTTCTCCCTGACATGATGGATTTTGGCAATATTTCTCATGTAAAAATGAAACCCTGATTAAAAAAAATTCAAAATACAGGGTAAAAGTGACACCCGGAGTCACAGCAGCCAGCTTTGTGTTAGGAGCTAACAAACTGTGGCACTTTATTGCGGCACTTTGGCACTTTGTATTTTGTTCAGTCCATGTTGTGATAACAGTAGACAGTCGTGTCCTGTGGCGAGTGAGTCTCTATGATTGTGTTGTAATGTAACATGAATGCCATAATTTGCCATTTAGATGTGTATTTTGTCATCGTGGCTCTTTCTACTATCAGTACTACTTTACTGTGGTCACTACTGTTGCTATAGCAACACTTTAATCCACTTCAACAGTACTAAAGCTTTAACTTAGTGATACTTTTAAATAATGTATTAATGGTACTATATTTTTTATGTTTTTTGTGTACTCAGGAAAGGACTAAATTATTGTTGTAGTACTGACTCTTATTTTAAATTCACTCAAATATTAATACTGTCAGATAGTGTTGAAAAGATATTTTTAAAAGTACAACAAAAGTGAAATTTCTTAAAATTTCATCCATTAAATATACTTCATAACAGTATATGAAAATCCACTATAACTGTACTTTTATTTAAATCTATCTGAGTATACTTTTAAATAATGTATTAATTGTACTTTGTTTGTATTATTATTGCTTTGTGGTGCACTTGAATACACTAACTTACAGCTAAAGTTGTATTTCTTATATTAGTATACTATTTTGAGTGCAATAAAGTACTGTTAGATGAATAATGTAATCTAAAGTATTGCAGCTAAACACAGATTTAATATATCTGTATTTATTGATTATGTTGATATTATATACCATTTACACCTGTTTAAATATACTCTACAATAATATTCATAGATTTATCCCGAGGTGTTCGACACACTGAACTGGCTAAAACTTAACTCTAAGAGCCATTTTTATTGGTTGCTCTTTGTTTTCAAATGCATTTACTTTAACTATCCTTTATACCTGAAACAGCTTTTCGTTCATTCATTCCATTCATCATATTCACTCAGACACACTCAACGACTTTTATTTTATTGTGCCGAGAGTCTTTAAATAAATTGTTAGACGTGCTTTTAAGTTTAAAGCTCAGACTGGAATAATTTGCCTAATTGACTCAGATCGATTTCTTCTCTCCATGACTTCAAGTCTTCTTTGCTTGTTTACTTCAAATCTACTTGTTCTTGTTTTTGATTGTATTTACCCTCATTTTAGCTTATAAGTGGACTCAGTACTTTGACATAATGTTATTTGACCTATTCATTTATCTTATTTCTTGTTCATTCTTTGTACAGATGACTCATGTAACAGATGTAGCAGGTGGCTTATGTGTATGTCCGTGTTGATGTTGCTATGGTGATTGTTTTGTGTTGTTGTTATCATTATTATTATCAATGTATTTTGTTTTGTTTAAATGTTCTAACTTTTATGTTTTGTGAGGACCCCCTTAAAAACAAGATGGTGCATCTCAACATCTTAATCTTAATTAAACTTTGAAATAAAATATGTTTTATGACACTCAGCACCAACAATATTAATATGCTTCAAATGTACTTTAAGTGTACTTGATTAATATTATAGTATACTTTATTTTCACCCATTATTACTCATGAATCCATGCATAGTTATATTAAATATGATAGAAATTGTGTATTAAAAGCATTTAAAAATAGCATCATCTCAAAGCCAGCTGGTAATATTTATTAATTCTACAAATATTTGCATTTTGGCTCAACTGTTAAATATCTATTTTTTAATAAGAAGCCATCATTATCTTGGTATGCTAGCAGACCCAGACATATATCTGTGTATCGTTACCAGGCCCCTGATGATGTGATGATGTAGGTTCCTGTGATCCGTTTTGGCCTGCTGGACCAGATCTGCTCTCAGTGCTGGACTGTTGAGGTCTGGACAGAGGTAGGGGGTCAGGCAGAACCTGCTGGCCTCTCCCCTTAAAGAACCAAGCTCCTGAACGCTTCTGGACCTGCAGAGTTTGTTCATATGAAACACAAAACACAGTGTCAGCTGAATGGAAACAATTCTGAGGTTATATGTTGTAACACCAGTTATATGAACATATAAGCACAATAACGAGGCCCTAAACGCCTGATTCATACACACAACAATACAGACATAGTGATGTAGAGCCATGACAACATCCTCAGGCTTCTGAGGAGACATTTTGTAGTTTGGTTTTGGTTTGACTCTCCACAATACGGCAGATACTGGAGTTAGAAAAGTATGGAAGATTTTAAATGCCTCAATGAAAACAAAGAAATACTGTGAAATACTACTGTACATTGTTATTTGTATTTCTTTTTTTATGTGTGCATTTACTGTCATAATTAAATAAAAAAAACCAAATGAACATTATATGACAATTATTTAAGCTTTGGTCTTTGAAAACTGAATTAATTATTTTTTCATTGTGACATGAATTTTCCACAGTAAAATCAAATCACAGAAAAAAACACAGAAAATAAAGTGAAGAGGTAGATTGGATTTCATTTCTTAGTTTGATTTGATTTTACATGTATTTTAAATATTCCAAAAGACAGGCACCCAACAATATAACAATATGCAACCAACCATTTCTTTAAGCCTTAAACCTGCATTAATTTACATTTGTAAATTTACATTTACATATTATCACCTTATAAAGTTAATATGATGAACATGTAGGTGAACAGTTGCTTATTTCCACATCCAGCAGTTATGGAGCAACATTATCATTCATGTGGAGTCGTGTTTCTGTCCACCTGGTGAATGTAAGTCCAATGTTCACTCTCTTTTAACTCTGTTTTTGCTCTCTACCAACTCCTGAGGGAAATATCTGGCTCTTTAGCTGCTAAATGCTCCACTATGTTCACCAGCTAGTCTACAGCTAACTGTGTCTGTTTGCTGTTTGGTGCTGAGCAGGTAGTGTACAGTGGCTTTTTAGAGCTTTTTTTCTGAAAACAGCTGCTTAAAAGACATTATATATAAGCACAATAACAAGCTTCAATGATGTTTAAGTTTATTAATTTATTTGACAGGGACAATTCATATTAATTATATTTCTGGAAATATACCCAAACATAAACATGTACATCATCATTTATTCATTTTTGGTGTTTCCTCATTCAGACGAATGGAAACCCACCTAGAGTTTAAAAGGTAAGTTTATACAACTTTTATACTGAGCTTTCATATGAATGCTCACCTAACTTTTGGCAGATTTCATTATCTGTATTGATAACTGTTCATTTCTTTATTTTATGGAACAGGAACATGACCACTTTGTATTGGCAGCATTACAGAGTAGTAACTCTGTATGACTGACAGGAGAGAGCATTTATTTAAAGAGTCTGGACTCCTTGAGGCAGAGACCTCAATAAACACAGTACCATCATCGAAACTGCATTGTAAGAAAAAAAAAACAGAAAGCAGATCTTATTCATCAAGTCTTATATTGATCAAAATGCTATCTGTATTTTTTAATATTAAATAAGCGTTAGAATCAATCATTACTCATTTTGGATATTGAGGAGGTATCAATGGAAGGTAATTTTCCAGGCCACTGGACAGTGAAATGCAATTATGTGCTAAAAGCCAAGTCTAAAAGCAAGAAAATTCATTCATATGATCAGAAAGGTTCCTGTTCTGGTGGCACAAGAATGACATAATGGCAAAATCTGGCACCAAGATTTTATCAACCCACTCTGGAAGTACATTTACTCAAGTACTGTATTTAAGTACAGTTTTGAGGTACCTATACTTTACTTGAGTATTTCCATGTGATGCTCCTTTTTTGGCTTTTGACGTCTTACAAAAAGCAGTGTGTAGTCGGGGTCACATTTCACATGTCTATGAGTTGTTAACAGCTCCACCAAATAGTGATTTTTCCCTCTAAACTTCTCACATGCTTTCATTTCAATAAATGTTCAAATGATCCAATATTTCACCAAAAATCAAAGATTAGAGAAAAAGTCCAAAAACTGAAAACAGATTTGTGTATCAGAACTTTGTTTTTTCTTCTTTCCTCTCCCATTAATCATCTCACGACCCCTCAGATTTATCTGCTGACCCTTTGGAGGGGCCCTGACCCCTAGGTTGGGAACCACTGGACTAAACTAGCTAACTGTATATAAAGTAGTGTAAACTAGCTCCACCTCCAGCAGCTACAACAGTAACATGCTGCTCTAACACTGATGCTTCACTATTAATAATCTAATGATGTCATATATAATAATATATCAGTAAGAGGGACCAAACCACTACTTTTACTGCAATACTTTAACCACATTTTGCTGCTAATACTTATGTAATTTTACTTAAGTAGGATTTTTCATGCAGGTCTTTCACTTGTAATGGAATATTTTTACATTGCTGCATTGGTACTTATACTAAAGTAAAGGATCTGAGTATTTGTTCCACCACTCTCTGTCCTTTCTCTCACCTCCTTTTGTTCATTGCAGATTCTGCACAGCCACACTGGACAAGTCCTGCTGTTGCTGGAAATCCCACATTTGCTACACATGTGCTGCAAAGAGGCAAATACATAAGACAAACATACACACACACAGACGCACAGAAGCATAATCTACAATAATAATCCCACACAGACTTAGTCCTTGATAGCCAGTGCATAGAGCACATATATTTTTACAGTTCAGAAAGCATTAACCTTTACTTACTTATTGGGAGCAACAAGAAACAGAATGTGATGCATAATATCAGGAAAAACACAGTGTGTGTCAGAACAAGTTAACATATGGTTCACCGGCTGCTCATCACCATAGGAAACATCTTATGATCTACAAAACACTATAGAAAATATAGTAAACAGAAATCCCGTCTATGCAGAGTAGAGAAGCGTTGCATGCTTGTGTAGTGTCTGCTTTCTTTCCTTATTCAAGCAGAAATAATCAGGCATCCACCCACCTTTTTGCACTGCACACAGAGGACAGCTGTGACCCCCTGTGGTCCAAAGGACGACCCACAAAGCAGACAACGCGACTGCCCGTCACCACAGGCTGTCCTCTTGATATTATCCAGGCGACTGGAGAGACGCCTGAGAACATGTGCAAAATAAAACGTAAGCACAGACACAAACTTGGCACTGGTTTTACACACCCCCCTCCACCCCCCCCCCCCCCAAAAAAATAATTCAAATCAGCGAGCATCTGCATTCATGGCTGACTGATGTGATTCAGTGCAACAGAGACAACAGTTTTCCATCTCACTCAATCCTCTCCTGCTCCATGGCCTCCATCATGGCCGCACGAGCCAGTACGCTGTTGATGATCTCCTTTTCCTCATCTGTGAGCTCCTCCCCTGGGGGGCCGCCAGATATGTTCATCGTCCACCCAAAACCTGAACACACAAAACAAACAAAAAATAAACACACAGAAGTGGCACGCAACGTGAAAACGCAGCTTAAAAAGTGTTGTAGCAAAGGAGAACCAAAAGTTTAAAATCTGAGGACAGGAGCACAGCTGGAAGCGGTTTGGAGTTGAAAACAACACTGAGCAACTGCAGAAACTGTCATAGCACGCGAGAGCATTGCATGATGGTGTTTTCTAACTTCATAAAAACATATCTGAGCTGTGGAGGATCATCTGAAAACAAATGATACGCATCTAGTTGATCACAAGATGATCGTCTCAGAATTATTGCTGGTAGAAGAGACAACAGAAGCTCTTTAAAGGGGGACCGGGGCCTTCTCAGTCAGGACCCCAGAAGATCTGAGGCTCAGTACACGTTTAAATCTTTTCTAAAATATACTTTTATAGATGTGCTTTTATATGAGGTCATATTTCACAGTGTTTTATCGTTTAATACTCACTTTTCTTCCTTTACCGTCCTCCTGTTGGCATCACTGTATTTAGTTTTTACACTGTAATTTAAAAATGCATTCACATGTGATTTTGCTTTGTGTTTTGTTTATAAATGTGCATACAGTGCCACATAAATAAATATATTATTATTATTATTATTATAAGTGTTTCTGGTTTGTTGGAAAGTTTCTGCCTTTAAGGTTTAAAGTTACTTGTGTGCAAACTGACAGAGCAGAGCATAAATTTCTTGCAGCTGTAAATCAAATAAATATATGTGTTTTCATGATTTTGTGGTTTCCCTTGATGCTTGTCAAGTGTGCAGAAATGTGCACGATGCAAGCTGGAAAATTCTGATATCAAAAATTGAGAATATATATTGCATCTCCCCCGAATAATGGCTAGTCAGCTATATTACAGCAAATATATCAAATATTACAACTCTTTAGGTGTTTTGTCTGTTTTATGTTGGCACAAAATATGATAATGACAAACTTTATATAAGATTTAAAGGGTAACTTAACACCAGGCATCTGGTGTTTTACTGCCTGTTTAAAATTTCTAAATCTCTTAATGAGTCTCTTGTGGAAGACCACACCCAGGGGTGATGTCATGATGTACTGGTTCAACCTGGAGTACTCGTTTACATCACTGCAGCAGTATTTTCAGCTGCTGTTAAGTTGCTCTTTAAGCAAAATAAGTTGCAACAAAATAAAGAATAAAATGAAGGAAAAATTAATGCTTAGGATCATTGATAAGGTTTACATGCACACAATAATGCAATTAAAGTGCTGAATTATCTATTATTAACTTATTATTATTAACAACAGCCTTGTGTCTTTAATTTAAATATGAATTTTTCAAAGATAACTGTAGGAAGAAACATTTTTTCCAAACAATACAGCACTGATTATCTGCTAATCACACAATTTATTCTATGATGTAAATCACTGTCTCGTTTCATTTTATATTGCTGCCTTATCTAATTGATATCAATTATTCATTACCTTCATCAATATCTCAGGGTTTAACATATCTGATCATTGCTGCTCATCAAATATAGTTTTTACTGTTTACATTTCTGCTTGTTGCCACTTATCTGGTTTCCTTATGTGCATTCAAATACTCTCTTCCTCTAAACACACATGTTAATAGTGTTTCCTTCTTTTTCATCGCACATATTTATATTTTCTATGTTTTCACTACATGTGTATTTGCTCTTTTTTAATTTGCCTTTCTGCACCGTCTTCTAGGAGCCACAAGACATTTTGTTGTACGTGTTCTCTGAACTGTATAATGCCAATTAACTTGAATTTAATTTAATTAAATCACCCAAATATTTCCCTGTTGACTGTGTACAGAAGCCTGTGTGAGCTGGTTATGCAACGTTTGATCAAGATAACCATATTTGTTGCATGCATAATTGTGAACCGCAGCCCTTCAGGCTACAGATGGAACTTTAATAGCTGCTGTGCTGCCTCGGGATGGTGATACGGATTTACCTGCTTCCTGCAGAGTGTTCATGCATATAAAGATGTGAAGCAGCCTGACCAAAGCTTAAACGCTACAGCTAAGACTCTCTGATCCTTTCAATGTCTTCTTATTCTTCTTATTTGTATTGTTATTAAAAGATGAAAAGAATAAAAGAGTCTGCAGCCACACAAGCAGCTCTGTGAGGACGTTCTTTTGGCTAAATGTTAATATCGGCTCACAATGACAATGCTAATATGCTGATGTTTACCAGGTATAATGTTTACTATGTTCACTATTTTAGCATGTTAACATTTGCTCATTAGCACTAAACACAAAGTACAGCTGAGGCTAATGGGAATTTCATTAAATTTGCAGGTATATTTTTTGACCTGATGATAGTGGTTGATGAAAGAAGTTCACGTCTAAAATAATGTCAGACTCACAATGGACAGTTTTTTGTTTTTTTTTAAAGGATAAAACTCAATACAGCAGGAACCAGAGTTGTCATCTTTTTGTATTCCACACATTCTTCTTCACTCTCACAACCTGATGCCTACATTACCCACAATGCAACTCGACTGTGCTCATTCACACGACGTGATTTAGCCAGGTAGAACGTGTTCCTGGATCAACATTGCGATCAACCAATCACAGCCCTCTGACATCATCAGTGTGCTGCTCCTGTGATTCTCTCAAAGACAGAGACCCCAGAGACCCCAGAGACAGTTGCGCTTCTTTTCTTCAGAAGTAAGCTAAGCTAAGAAGTAAGTTTTCCTAATTGAATTCATTAATTTATTGATAGTCAGCTGTAGCTGTATGAGCTACTGCACGGTTAGCAAGCTAGAATATTGTTCACTAACAATAAAGAGTAAAGATAATAAAAGAGCCAAAGATCTGGCCTCTATGAAAAGAGCAAAAATGAGTTTCTCTTATGAATAAATATGGTTTAACTAGCCACCAACAGAGGTAGTTCACATCATAAGTTGTTTCCAGAAAAACTACAATGTTCCTGTTCATTTTATTGATGAATTATTCTGACCACAGCAATATTAGGGCTCTTTTATTATCTTTACCCTTTATTGTTAGTGAATAATGTTCTAGCTTGCTAACCCTGCAGTAGCTTTCTACTTGGCTAAATCACATCGTGCCTATTCATTCGACTGTACAGATTCAGGTGTGTTATGCTAGTAGCGGCTAATGTAGCCTTGAGCTGTTAGCCTCCAGCAGAGATAAGGAGCTACAGAGGTCTGGTAGCCTCACTTCTTTCTAACTACACACCCACAGATTTTTTTTCATTTTCAAACTTGTAATCTTCATTCCCCAACAGATGACTTGACAGATTTCACACAGCAGCTCCCTCTGGAGCCAAAAAAAAGACTTTATACTACTACTTTATACTTTTTACACACATGCAGTAGTACTCCCCAACACCTGGAAACACACACTGATGTGGACAACTTGACATATTTACAGTCTGTTGCTTAGGGAGATAGTTTGCTAGAGTCTTTTTTAAGAAAATCAATAGTTAACAATAAAAATGCAGATTGAAGTGCTGCATCAGTGAGTAGTGGGAAAAAAATTATGCTGACCAACATCGCAGATAATAATATACTCTAGTTTCTCCCCCCTGATGCTCAGCCATTATGTCAGAACAAAAACTGACCAAAAGCTCTATTGAATAGCTGTTAGTAACCAGTACTAGTAGCTGTTTGGTAAACTGAAGCTGAAGATGCAGGTAATTTACAGAAGTAGTGGCTAAAAAAACAGCATGTAGCCTAAGTAGAGTTTTAGGACGGTAAAACTTTGTCATTGCACATTTATGAATACATTTTATCAATCAATATGAAATATTTTCACATAGTACTCCCCAATACCTGTAAATAAACTGCTTCCTCTTTAAGGAATCACCAAGGTTACTGATGGTAGTAATGCATCCTGAAAGGGAACAAGAATGTCATGCAATACATCCTCGATTCACAGTTGTCTTTTGACGCTCAGGTGACTAAAATTATGTCGTCCTGCTTTGTCAAACTGAGACATTTAACTAAGATTAGATCATTCCTCACATTTGCAGATCTAGAAACAGTCATCCAGGCTTTTATATCCTCCAGACTTGACTATTGCAACACACTTTATTCGGGTCTAAGCAGGCGGAACATCCAAAGACTACAACCTCAACAAAACGCTGCTGCCAGGCTTTGAACACGTCCACATCAATCATTGCTGCCCCTTCACTGGTTGAATTTTAGAATTGATTTTAGGATTTTACTACTTTTTAAAGCCTTGCATGGTCAGACTGCTGCATACATCTGTGACCTACTCACTCCAAATGAGCCTGATCGCTGCTTGAGCCTCTAGCAGAGCCTTATTAATGGTTCCTAAACATCGCCCCATCACTGTCCGAGCCCTGCAGCTGTGGCAAACTCCGTCTTCTTTTAAATCTCATCTTAAAACTCATTTTTATTTTATGGCTTTTTCTTAACTGATGGTTATTTGTGTAATTTGTGTAACTATTCTAGATTATTTTATCTTGATTTTTATGTTTTGGATTTTATTTACTTTTTACTTCTTGTAAAGCACTTTGTAACTTTTTTGGAAAGGTGAATTTATTATTATTATACATCCAATATTTGTTGAGACATTTCACTTACAACCACAAATGTACCTCATGGTGGCGCTAGAGGAAAAGTCAAGGGAATCACCAAAGTCAGTAGGATGCAACATCTGGGAACCTGGAGTGTCTGTATAAAAAATTTGGTAGCAAACCATCCAGTAGATGTTGAGATATTTCACAAAATAAGTGAGACCTGCTGGTAGTCAGAGGTTCACCAAAGTCAGACGGATAATAGTGAGGCTAAATAAATAAATAAAACTGCTGCATACACTAGTGTTAGGAGTGATTCCTCTTTCTTCCTTTCCCTTTTCTAAACACTGGACTGGTTTTCATTGAGAAGATAACAAGGGGGTGTGGTTAAGCTGCGTGCGTGCAGTCACTGGAGTAACTTAATGACGTGATGAGGCTCAGCTGCGAAAGCGCGAAGTTGAATGAGTGATACGAGTCGAGTTAAAAACCAGAGACGTCCTTTTAGAATCGTTTTTGAGACATTACAGCTTCACACTTTTCCTGCTTGGACCCTTGTGTAAAACCAGCTCTGTTCTTCGGGGACCCATCCCCCAACCACCAAAAACTGAACTGAAACGCCAGACGGAGCTCGCCGCTCACGAGAGCAACGCCCAGCGCTGGCGAGGTCGAGTCGGAGGGACCTAATAACTGCTAGCCGGCCTGGGAACTCGGTAAGGTAACCCACCTCCCAGCTGTCTCTCTCTAATTTTGGAAACCAGTCCCTCTACCTCTGTGTCCTTCCATGTTTTCTCCTTTTCTACACCCTCCAGGTTAGGACTAAATCCCCCAGACTTGACTAGTCCATAACACTAGGGATGTGCAGAGGGCCCGGTATTTGTATTTGTATCTGTATTTGTTGAGGCAGCAAAATTATTTGTATCTGTATTTGTATTCGAATAAAAGTGGAAATAAGCTTAAAAGTCCTGTTTTTATTTTATTACATTTTTAATTTTAGAAAATTCAAGTGTTACAATAAGTATTCATGAATAAACTACCTTACAAAGGAGGTCCACACACCAGGTCTTGAACTGGAGTCTCCCAGATTATCGCCTCTTTGCAGACAGACTCTACCTATTTATACACCCATAACACAGAGACAGCACACCATGTAACATGTATGGAGGAACTTCAAAGGCGATAACTGCTTTGTACTTTTAATTTATTGCCTATTTTTTACAACCTAACTTTGTGGAAAGGAGAAGGAACAACAGGTTATGGAGAGTATCTTGAAAGCACTTTGCATGTGTCGGTAGCTCAGCTTTATCTCTGAGGAACACTCCCAACAAATACTTTTTAAAATATTTGTATGAAACAAATATTAGTATAAATCCCACTATTTGTGCTTTGCCGAATAATGTATTTGTATTCGGGCACACCCCTAGCATAAACAAACATCACAGTCCCTCCATAAAACTGTACAAGCAGTTTCATGTCGGTTCGGCTTATAAAAACATGACTACAGAGATTTCAACTGCCAGCGAACAGGCGCTCCTTATAAAAAGGTCTGAGAGGAGCTAATTTGATTGGCCAATGATTTACTCTGGCTCCACCACACCTACCAGCACTTGTGGCCATTATTAAATTCCCAAACATCTGCTGGTCATGTCCGAGTAGCAGAAAAGCACCAAGTAGCTGTTCTGCTTCTCTCTCTGTATGAAAACAGGGCGTTAATTGAGGCTGACTGCTGACTGTGGAAAGTGAACCGTTCGCTGTAATGTGTTATTGAAGTCTGGTCTGCAGTGTGCACGCCTGAAGATATTTCCACTACAGAGAAGCGCACTCATTATCTTTTGACAAGAACATTGTTAAGAAGAGGAAAGCATGACCTCTCCTTCTCGCCTCAGGTCTAACCAGGCTGCTGAAACAGTTGACACCTCCCGGATTGGCTGATGCTGCACATGATTGTAAGCGTATTTATTCTCATCTTAAAAAAGAACCCCAAAAAATGGATTCCTGACCTCATCGTTTCGCTCTTCACTCGCTCGTCAGTGTCTGAATAATCTTCAGTGTAGGTGCAAGGTGTAATAGGAGTGTGTCCGAGCATTAAACATCACACGAGATCAGACGGCAGCTGCTGAGTAAGAATATTTTAATGCCTCACTTACTTAACGGTTCACTGCCCTTCATCTTTCTCATCCCTTTCCCTCTGTTTCCTCCCTGAAAAATGTCCCATCCCCAACGCATGCAAATGTCAGGGGTGGCTGTCATTGCGGCATGTGGCGTGCTGACAGATTGATGTCTGCGTGTGTGCATGTCAATGTGAGTGTGTGTGTGTGTGTTATCCGTTGTGTGGTGACTCACGAGGCTGCAAGTGTCTGCCATTTCAGAGCATTTCCTTTTTTTTTACTGACCCCCACCTTTCTCTCTCTCTCTCTCTGAACCCTTCAAGGCAAACACACACACACACACACACACACACACACACACACACACACATACATACATACACACACACACACACTGTCATTATGAATCAGATCACTGCAGCTGTGAAGTGAAATTACAAATTAGTAGAATGTGAAAAAACATGAAAATAAAGGAATGTGCATTTTGATTCATCAAATAACTCACTTAAAGGGGACGTATCATGCACATTTCCAGGTCTGGTATGTTTATATTCTTGGGCTCTACTGGAATATCTTTGCATGATTTATAGTTAAAAACTCCTTATTTATCTTCTACTGGTCCTTTATGCAGCCCCTCAGTTCAGCCTCTGTCTGAAACAGGCCGTTTTAGCTCCTGTCTCTCTGGCTAAGCTAACTGTTTCCTAGCTGTAGCTTTATATATAACATATTATGACACACAGATATAAGAATGATATCGATCGTATCATCTAATTTCCTGCTTGAAAACGGATATGCTTCAAATGATTCCTTTAAGGTATTAAAAGTAGAAGTACTCATCATGCAGAATGGCCTCTGTCAGTGTTATATTATCATATAAATCAATATTACTGATGCATTAATGGGAAAGTAGTACTTTACTGTTGTAGCAGGTCAAGATGGAGCTAATTTAAAGTATTTTATACACTGGTGGGTAGTTAAATCTACAGCAGTGCATCACATTTTATATACTGATGCTAGGTTTTGTTAAGTTATAGTTAAAATATAGCATAAAAGTAGTATAAAATGGAAATACTCAAGTACGGCACAAGTACTTATATATTATATATTTTAAATTAATCACACAAATAAATATTTCTTAGTGACATTTAATGAGTTCAACACTGTAATTTTTATATAATATATCATCTTGGCCATAAGTTAGAGTCAGGGTCAGTTGCTGTTTCTCTCCCTCACAGTCACGTGCACACACACACACACACACACACACAAACACTCACGCACAGAGACACGCGGTATGAATTGGGTATTGACCTGAGCAGTCGTTGCCTTACAGGAGATCAATGTTCACTGGAGCTCTGCAGCAGGACATGACACTCCCATCTGACTCTCAATGTCATCCGCTGAAGAGCACAGACACCGCTTACACATGACAGCACATCAATATTAGCCCTCTTTTCACCCCATTGTTTACTACCAGCACCGCCGACGCTCTCTCATTGATTCTGTTCAAGTATGTTATGGTCTTTTTTTTTTTTTTTCCTGTGGGTGGCAATAAAAAGGATGATGAGATTAAATAATGATTAGAAACATCGGCTGCAGTAAAGCTGGCTTTTTTTTTTTTTTTTATCAGACCGCTGTGGTGACAAGAGAGTTGAGCTGCGAGAGCTGAGACTCGGTGATAACTGTGAGAACGAGATCAAAGATAAACTTTTTTTTTAACTGGTCACGGTTTACATCAGAGTGAAGTAGAAGGACCTCTGACAAACCAAGTCTTACCTGAGAAAAGATAAGATAAACTACAAGTTGCTCTTTAAGATGTACCTCAGTTTTTCTGTTTTGTAGTATGAAATAAAGTCAAATTTTCAAAAACTCTGCATATTATTAGATGTAAATATGTTCCTATGGATGTCAGTTATCACAGATTTTTGCTCTCATTGTGCTGTAATGTTCTTGTTCCAGTCCAGTGTGGTCTTAAATTTTGCCTTATCACACCGATAATCACAGTTATTCCTCTTTGTATCATTCGATATTGACTGTAGCACTATATGAAATACTACTGATGCTACTGAAGATGATGTGGTTTCCTGCAAGCATCACTTAAGAAGGCTGAACTCCTCCTCTGTGACCTACAACCAAGGACACGCGTCGCCACATGAAGCTTGGTTTGATTTACACTTGTTTTATGAGGAGGGAGTTGACTGAGGGGCGGAACGACCTCCGAGGAGCAGAGGTACTTACATGTATGTGTACCGTGTGTGTGTGTGTGTGTGTTGAGAGATTATAGGTCATAACTTGAACTGGGTGTTAACTACTCCACGATGATGGAGAGGAATGACGGGGCCATTT
This sequence comes from Thunnus thynnus, assembly GCF_963924715.1. Taxonomy (NCBI): domain Eukaryota; kingdom Metazoa; phylum Chordata; class Actinopteri; order Scombriformes; family Scombridae; genus Thunnus; species Thunnus thynnus. Next base: position 5,156,084 of record NC_089535.1, read on the forward strand.
TCATCTAACCACTTCCACTGGTCCAAAGCTATTATTGAGAATCAATGCAGGGGAAAAATTAAATTTGAGATATCTCATTTAACTTTTACAACGATGGTGATGATTAAAGATCTTTTTTTTTTTAAAAATATGTAGATTGTCAGAGGATTTTGTTTTTCCATGTCATCGAACAGCAAAGATCAAAGTAGAATATTTTTAAGAGCAAGGTGCTGTTCTGTAATGTTCGCTCCTCTGTTAACTGTCATATTATCAATGTGTTTGACAGTCTGTCTTTATTACTGCTTGTCTCTCTGTTTTTCTGCCTGTCTCTCCCTGGAGGCACCTTTAGACTCTGCAACAACAACAATCATGTAAGTCTATTGCACGCCATACTGTGCAAGAAGCCTATAATAATATCTTGGTCGCAATCATAAGCATGTATATAAAGATGGACGTAGCGAGTAGGGATGTGCAGAGGGCCCAGTATTTGTATTTGTATCTGTATTTGTTGAGGCAGCAAAATTATTTGTATTTGTATTCGAATAAAAGTGGAAAGAGGCATAAAAATCCTGTTTTTGTTTTTATTACGCTTTTAATTTTAGAAAATGAAAGTGTTACAATAAGTGTTCATGAAGTGTTCCCTTGGGAGCACTTCATTTGTGTCAGTAGCTCAGCTTTATCCCTGGGGAACATCCCCAACTCCAGGACTGATGTCCAAATTAGGAAATGTGAGTCATGTAGCAGGTGGATGTGACTCCCCTCGTTGAGACCTGCTGATAGACAGAGCAGAGAGACACTGAGATAGTGATGTAACCAACCTGTGTGCTGGTATTTAACGTGATTTTTTTTCTTCCTGAAAACAAATAATTTTTAAAATATTTGTATGAAACAAATATTCGTAAAAAGAACACTATTTGTGCTTTGCTGAATAACGTATTTGTTAGCCGTTTTGAAGCCCAGAGTTGCATCTTTTCCATTTGGAGCAAGAAGCTTCTAGATAAGGAGTGTTGGGTGTTGCCTTTCACACTCCTGAAACACGCCCTGCTACCTCAAACCCAAGCTAAAGCTAGCTTACTGCGAACACCAAGCAGTGCACACTTGGGCTAACATTAGCCACTATAGCTAAATGATGCTAACAGGGCAGGTATCGTAATCAAGCAAAATTAAACTCTGTGAAATATTGCAACAATAGTGCAAGTCCCGGAGCCGAGGAGAGCAGCAGGTGAGCCAACTGTCAGCCTTCAAATCTTATTAATGGAGAAATGCCGCCAGCATATTTATTAGAGGACCTGAATTTAGAGATTGAGACCATAATAACTCATTGAAAACAATGACTGACTTAGTATTTCTAGAGAGAAGTTGAGGCTTTGTGAATATGAGTCAGTTGGAGCAGCTAGCAGCCGTCGGTGGCGCTTCAAGGTACTTCCACACCAGCTTCAATTAGTTGTTGCTGCTTGTTCACAATCTGTAATCTGTACTATATCAGATTGAGGTTGTCAGATTGTGACGTGAATCTTAGCGCTATGACGTAAATATAGAAAAACAACATGTATGAGGACAGAGACACGTCATCAACTTGCGTCATCCATCTGCAGCTCCGACGTGTGTTTACCCCCCTAAACTTTATTAAAAAAAACAGCACACATGAAATGTCACATCAGCCAGTGTATTCTGCGTCATTTCATGTTGTATTCTGACTTGTTAGTCGTGCGTCATAGCAGCAGTCACATCGTGAGAATTTGGTCTTAAATTTCTGACGCGATCAGAGTTTTGCCTCAGGTTGTTTTTGCTCACCAAAGCTCCAAATTAGTCATAGGTGGATGAGTCTCACAGGGGGTATCGTAGGACACCGTTTTGGATTGACGACCAAAGATGTCACCAGTTTTCTCTCACGACTGTCAACTTTCATATCAGAAAGCCGACTCAGCCTGTCTGTCTCCCGGCAGCTGGCGAGCACAGCAAAGTAGGTCTTCTGTAATCAAGACTTTCACCAACCTGTTATTAACATTAATACAAATTGACATGCAAAGAAAGTGCACATACACACACGCTGTCCCCCACTCTGTCACACACACACACACACACACACACATAAAGAGCACACACGTGAACGCAGACTGTGCGTGCAGGGAGAGCTGTCACACACGGTCAGTGGCACAGAGAAAGGCATTGCAAATTGACGTGAAGTAAAAGGAAACCAAGGCATTTTAGCTCTGTGAGACTATGTGGGCTGAATAAGAGCTGCAGGGCCACACACACACACACACACAAACACACACACACAAGTAATTTATGTCAGCACACAAGCAAACACACACTGTGTGAGGAAGTGTGTAAGCGCCGCAGGGAGGAAAGCTGACAGATTGCGTCATTCTGTGTTTCCTTTGATGCCGAGAGGCCTCCCTACTTATGACTGATTTTACCTCTCCTTTCTTTTTTTTAAATTTCATATTCATATTTTAGGTGCACAAGAAAAATGTGCTTACTCTTAATAAAAACAGGCATTTACATAGTAGAAGCTCCATTGAATAATTTATCTAACGATTAGATAGTAATTATTCAGCAAGGAAAGACAGAGAAGCTTTTCAGATAATGATCATCTCAAGTTAAAGGATCATTTCAGTGTCTCGGTCAAACGTTGTGGAAAGTAACTAAGTTCATTTACTCAAGTACTGTACTTAAGTACAATTTTAAGGTACTTGTACTTTACTTAGTAAATTATTTCCATTTTATGCTGCTTGATACTTCTACACTACTACAATTCAGAGGTGAATGTTGTACTTTTTAGTCCACTACAGTTATTTTACAGCTTGGTTTAGTTTCAGACTAAAGTTTTACATAAAATAACATAATGATGAGTTTATAAATTATGCTGCATTGTTAAAGATTAAACCAGTGGTTCCCAAATGTTTTACAAAAAAAAATAGATAACATTTTGAGGCCAAAAGAGGTAAAACTCTATAATATTTCACAAAAAAATGATTAAAGAAAAAGATTAAAGAAAAGTTCTGAAAAATTCATCCAAATTTTTGTAACAGAACTTTGCTTTTTCTTCTCTCCTACCTAATCTACCATCTCAAGACCCCTCAGATTAATCTTATGACCCTTATGAAGTAAATTTAGCTGGTAATACTTCTATACTTTTACTTAAATGCAGGACTCTTACTTGTAATGAAGTATTTTTGCATTGTGTTATTGATACTTTTACTTATGTAAAGGATCTGAGTAGTTCTTCTACCACTGGACAGACTTAAACTCCTTGTATACTTAAACATACTTTGCCAATAAAGCATTTCTACAGTATCTGCTGGAACTTTCCAAAAATGTTGGAAATACAAACAAACAACCCATAGGTGAACCCATAAAGAAAAAAAAAATGACATCGGGCAAGTGTAAAGAAACAAAACCTATGATTTATTCTGACAGACAAAGGTTTCAGCTCAGCTGTGGTCCTCAAGGCAGTGAACAAATAGGTCCAGCGCCATCTTTGTTTTGGATGGTTTGAACTGACATTAATGGAAGAGACCTTTGTCTGATCCAAGCCTTTCTGTGTTCTTTATACCATTCATTTGCCTGTATTTGTGCACACATTGAGCATATTAAATTCTCTCATTTTTTTTGCATCTCTTAGCTTCCTTTTTTTCTGCATATTTTCGACTGACCTGCTTGTGAAGCCTTTTTACATTGTCTCACCGAATAAATCATGTTTTTTGCTTCTTTACATCGACCTGACATCCTTTTTTTCCCCTCACTCTATAGGTCACCAAGAAGATTATCCACCATCCTATGTAATAAATTTTATGTCTGAGCTCCAGGAGATAGTGATGCAGAAATGTAATATGAAAAAATACCAGTCCTGGATCAGGGCTATTGCAAAGTCTGACAGATTATCTGATGAACCACCTTAGTGATGGGAATTATGGCTCATCTTTCTTTTTTCTAACCAGTAACCTCTAAGTTACCCTGGATATCAGCTGGATGCAGCTCCATCCCATCTTCAGCAGGACATGTGTCTAATATTTTGTGGATATTTTTTGTTTTTTTTACAATATTGAATACACGTTTGCGTTGACTCATTGATGAACGCCACTGCTCATGCAAGGGAATGCGGTTTGTTTTACAGATCTTTATTGACACAAAGTCAAGAGTTTGTGATATGTAGCACAACAAGCTAAAGAAGCTCTGTAAACAGATCTGCCTTCCTGCACATGCTCAATGGTGTCGGCCTTACACAGAACTACTCTCTGGAGACTGAAAATGTGATAACTGTTATTAGTCTTTGGAGCTGTTTCTAAACAAACTAACATGACCAAACTCTTCATAATGAGGGAACATGTCATTGACGTGTTTTTAATAGTTTTTGGACAACAACGGAGGTCTACGGCACAGAGGAATAAGATATATCAGGCTTTGGATACACATACAATACTTGTTAGTCGATCAGCTCATTGTTGGTTTGGATCCAAACATGAGATTTGTTGACAATCAGAAAAAATCGGCACCTTTATCCTTTAAAGAAGTAGTCATTTTAACCCAAATCTTTCCCTAAATCTAATCACTAATCTAATCTAACTTTGTGTGTCAAAACCTGACCAAGTCTTAACCATAGTGTTATCCTAAAACATATTTATTTCAATGACATGTTTTGTTGTAATAGTTGATAACCTAAGACCAAACCCCAACAACTAAGGACAGGAGAAGCACACAGAATTAAACTGTTTAATGAGAAAACAAACTTCGCCACAAGGCAGGAACTATCCTTCAAAAGATTCATAGAAAGAATCAATGTACAAATACGTTCTTTTACACTTTTAAGTCATTCATCCTGAGCTGTTGGATCCCTCATTGGACTTCAAATGAGGTAAGTCATCTCAGGAAACCCAGTTCAAACAACCTCATCTACTACAACTGCAAAATCCCTGTTATTTACGGTACACATAACATTCCCCAATGAGTCCAAACACTCCCATCTGAATTAGACTGGAACATCTCTACACACATTTATTCAACACACTCATGCAACTTCCCTCCTTTTCATTACCCATTCCCTTCCTCACACAGCTGACAGATTTCATCCAAGCATCAATCCTCCATTATCATCGCCTTCAATCTGCACACAAGCTTTATCCATTCATTCTTTCACCCATTCATCATCATCCATCTATCCGGTCTCACCTCCACTACACTCCTCCACTGAGGCTCGTCAAACTAGTGAGGAAGCAGCTTATGGAGCTTAGTTCTGCAAAGAAGCATCACCACCTACTTTATCCCCTGTCTGATGACTCTCTGGGGATGGTTAACCTTCGCATATACACACACATACATGCAAACCATTTGCTGATGACTCCTGGGTAAAGCCAAGCGTAGATATAAGAGTAATCTGTTCTTCAAATCCCAACATGGGTGGCTGAAAGCTTTGACGTCACATAATTTTCTAGAAAATCCTTCACCGACTCTGTGTAGCGGAGGAGGTGGCAGGACAACAAAACATGGGTGTGAAAGATGGGTTTAAGAAAACATCAAACACAAGGAGGCTGACGGATGACAGGAGGACGGATACGGTGCTGTCACTCATATGAGTGCATTTTTAGCCACGCTACTGTTGCAATGTGGCTTTATAGATGGCGATGTCAGAAGGTTGGTGCACCAATTTGGTCCAGACTGAAATATCTCAACAACTACTGGATGTTTTTTCCTGACACAAACATTCATAGAATCCAGAGGATGAATCCTAGTACATGATCCTCTGACTCTTTGTCCAGTGTCACCATGAGGTTGACATTATTTGGTTTTGAGTGATATCTCTCAACAACTATTGGATGGATTGACATGAAATTTGGTTCAGACATGCATGGTGCCTTGAAGAAGAAACCTACTGACATTTGTGATACCCTAACCTTTCACTTAGAAAAAAATGGAGGCAACAATTTAGTCATCATATCGTTGATAAATTGTTGTTTTTTTGTCAGGTCACCAATGGGAATACTCCATACAGCCGCCATACCTTACTGGACATTTGATATTCTTGGACTTTTGGTTTAAACTGAACTCGACCCCAAGAGGGGACATCAGCATGGCCGACCGGAAGTCGAGAATTGCCATAAAATTTGGTTCAGACATGAATTGCAATAACTTTAGTGATCCTGTAACATTTCTCTTGCACCACCAACAGGTCAAAATGTTCACTTATCCAGTGAAATATCTCCACATCTATTATACAGATTCGCACCAAAATTTGGTAAACCGACATTCATGATCCACAGAGGATGACTCCTACTGACTTTGGTGACCCCCTTAACCTTTCCTCTAGTGTTACCATTAGGTTGATATTTTTGGTTTTTAAATGAATTGTTTGCTGGACTGGATTGCTTTGAAATTTGGTACACATATTAATGTCCCTCACAGGATAAAACTGAATAACTATGGTAATCCTCTGACTTTTGATCTAGCACCTCCATGTGTTCAAAATTTTAATTTCCAATACTTTATGACATTCCCATCAGCCTCAGCTGTACTTTGTCATTAGTGGTAATTAGCAAATGTTAGCATGCTAAGTTGCTAAATGGATGTCTCTAATCATCTGCAGGATTTTTTTAAAACCAAAAGCAAATAATTGTTAAAAAGAAGAATACAAGTAACAACAGATGTAATTAGCAGCTTGTCGTGTGTACAGTATGTTTGCTGCGGCCATCTGCATGTGTTGCTCTGCATGACAAGTTCAATACGAGAGCAAACATCCATATGGTAAGTGGTGAGTGGAAATCACAGCTTCTCCGTATCTCTGTGCGTGTGTGAATACACCAGAGGCAGCAGTGAAGCCACTAAACTGAGCCAAACAGAACGCAAACCTCAGGCTTATTGTCTATCTCTGTCTCTTTCTGTCTACTGTATCTGTCTCTCTCATTCCTCTGTGTGTGTGTGTGAGAGAGAGAGAGAGACTGCAGATCGAGGCAGTTTGTGAATCGTCTGACTTCAACACCGAGGAGGTTGGCTGCAGGATTAGAGCAGGACAGAGATAGAATAATGACAATGTACAAAATGTCAATGCAGTCTTTACGGCATGTTTCCGCTGCTCCCAAGAGACCAACAAAATTAAAGTCCCCTTCCAGTCAAAACATGTGTTTTGCTCGTTATTCTCTTCAGTGTGCAGAATGATGTATGTGCAGAGTTTGTTTTCACATTCATCTGCTGAAGGAGGAAAGTTTCTCTGTGCTCACCATAAAATCTCAGTTTAACACGTGTAGCTATGAGAATGATTTGTGATATCACAACTACTTTGGAGCCAGTCATGGTCCAGTATGCAACATATAAACTCTGGATAACGTATATAATCAGGTCCTGACATGGCACACATCAGGAGATTGTCCATGTCAGACGCGTTCTCACTTACTGGAAATACTACGTTTCGTTTAGGGGTGAGGGGTGGTGCCTGGGTAGAGCGAGCAGGAGGCAGGACATGACCCAAGAAGTACGTGCGGTCACATATCTGGTCCATAATTTGGTCATAAACAACTGAGTCTCTTGCTGTTCCTTGAATTAGTCCGACAATTTTGGCGTCAGCCTTTACCGACAGAAGTTCCCGAATCTCGTTGTCACTCTTGGTGTAAATGACCCTTCTTCTTCACCCCTGGATATTTGTATTTTTGCGCGCCAGTCGCATGATAGAAACGGCACCAACACGCCCACTCGATCGCTGTGAATTCTCCGGAAAATGACCGGCTCAGTCAGACATTATGGACTTTGTAGTAGAGAGCTGGAAGGGTGAAGTTTGTTTCATGTCTGGTCCAACTGATTTGGACATTTGCGTTCACACATACAGCTCCTCAGGATAACTTCAGGGCTGCAGTGCATGTGTGAAACGAACTTTACACAAGTGTGATGTGGAACCTTAAAACACTGAGAATGGACTTCACAGTGAAGCAGGAAACATCTTGTGTACAGCAGCAAAACTTTTGAAATGAATAACACTTACATATTCAGAGATTATTTTCAATGAAGGAGGAGGAGTAGATGTAAATTAAAGATTTATTAAGGAGCTTATTAAAGTTTTTTGTGGAAAAAAAACTTAAGGGCCCCCCTCCCAAGGAACCCACTCTGTTCTGATTGGCCAGTTTCTGGATTTGGAGGCCATGTAAACAAACAGTAGTAGTCAGATTTTACTTCTTTTTCTCGTTCTTCACTTGAAATATAAACCTTCAAACTCAAACTAAACTCAAATACATCTTTACATGTTGGAGCCCAAATCTGATCCAAACTATGAGAGTGGACAATGTGTGAAACACTCCACAGCTACAGTAGATACTACTAGAAGTAAATACAGTTTAGGTTTTATGTTATTTGGGTGAACAGGGCCTTTAGTGCAGATGACGTGAGTTACATGAATTCCTTCAAATGTGTTTTCACCTGACTCTTCATTGGTTCAATAATAACATTATTACTTTGTATAGGAATTTGTAAACAAAGGCTCATAGATATATTGTTATATTATAATATTACTATGTTGATTACATGCAGACAACTAAAGGCGCTACAAATCTAAAGTGCTAAATTTAATTTTGTTTTCTTGTGAGTGTCTGAATGGTCACTATGCCCCAAATTAGGAGCTTAAACTATAACAAACCAAATACAAATGCAAACAACACAAACACATGTTGTATTGTTTAAGGCAATAAAAGGCAGCTTTATATTGTTGGCATGTTTTATATGGGCACCTGTCCAGTTCAAGTGTGTGAAATTACCTCTTCAATCATAAAACTGGGGTCAAGTCCGTTCGGACCTAATCCATTTAAGCAATCAATTGAAATTCATGAATTTCCCATTTCCCATTACTTCCAGTGAGAAGTGTTCCACGTGAGCTCATTCACTGGAGCGTTTAGCAATTTGGACGGTTGAGATGTACAGTAATTGACTTTCCTCCTCCTCAGTTGTGCAGCTGAGGCATTATCGTTTCCAGCACTCGGGAATTCTCACAACACAGCAGGAGCAGCAGATGTGATGCACGAATCCACAGTGGCCAGAAGTGTTTGATTAGCAGTGTATCATGGGCGCACTGGAATTGTTTACAGCCAGGAAGGATGTGTCAGAGAAACAGAGCCGTAAACAGAAAAACCGCTATGACACTTTTATATGCTGCTATGTGTGGATTTCTCTCCTGCATGGCCTGAGTTGCCCGTCGGGGGCCTCGGGGGAAAACATGTCTGACAAACACAACCACCACCAATCTGTGGATCAACCATTCATAGACTGTGACATCCCCTCATATGCAGAAATGTCTGCTATATTTGCCTCCTGAGACATAGACATTCAGTCAGGGGTCCAGAAGTCAGACTAGACGCTTTGTTGCTGTGTTTTTACAAGTCAAGCGTCTTTCTGACTCTGACTGTAATCAGTGTGAAAAGGACATCAGTGCTGTTTTAGTAATTTTACATCTACTCTACAGTTTTTTATGTGTTTTCCCACAAACATTCACTAATAAATATCATCTCAAACAACAACACTATCTTTAGACAATAGCTTTGATATTGGACGATACTGTAAAACCCCAAAATACGTTTAATGACGTTTTCTTTTACTTGCAGTACCAAAGCTTTCGACAAGCATGGCAACTATGATAGCTCTGGTTGGGGAAAGATTGTGGTTTTGGCAAATAAACTATGGTTAAGGCATGGTTAGGGGATGTTAGACAACTTAAACAGCTGGGTAAAGTTAGGGTTTGGTTGAAGTGGTTCTCCAGTGATTTAGTATTGTATGTCCATGAAGCTGGGGGACTTGCAAGAGACGGATTTAAAAAAAAAACATGTCTACATGTCTAAATCAATGCAGCAGTATGGAGAAGTGTCAAGGAGAAAACACCCCCACAACAATTAAATTTAATCTTCTGTGCTCTTGATTTGGCATAACTTCTCAGCCTCATGTCTTTAGTCTTGTCGTGTGTGTACACTTCACAGTCTCACTGTGGTTCACTTGGATTTAATACAGTTTTTCTTGGACTGAGATATGAGGATATACTTGGTGTTTTGGCTGTTAAAGACAACATTGTGTCACAAGACAGTTGCACCGTAAAAAATATTGATGATACTGCGCATGTCATCCCGTTCATAAAAGCTCAACTTCTTCTTCATTGTCTTTGTCAAACAAAATTGACTGAAAGTGCCAAACCAAAGGTTTTTGCTGCCATCTAGAAGGAAAAAGGCAAAATAATGTGAATATGAAATATAATATGAAATTAAAAGGAGAGCACAAATCATAAAAAAAAACATCTCCATGACATCTCTCAGGTTCCCAGTACAGAGATTGCACAGATTGTTTTAAAATTTTAGTTCCTGGTATGAGTCAAGCTCCCGAAACACTTCTTTCCTACATTTCCCATGATGCAACTCGCTGATGCAACAGCATTAGACCCTCCCTGCCTGAGAAATACCTGCGTCTCTTAAACTCCACATTCCCAGGTTGTAACACTCGGTTTCTGTTATAAAGTTGAAGTAATCATCGGGGTTACTTTACTGAAACTTTACAAAACTCCTCATGAAGACATTTCACATCTGTTTTCACAGGCTGAGCTGTATTCCTTGTGACGAAAAAACTGATCTTCATTTGTAAAAACAGTGCAGTGTCCCTTTATTGTAAGGCATATTTTTGGAAAGATTGTAGTTACAGTTAATAAAAAAATCTGTGAGAGGATGCGAATGAATGTCTGGTGCACTACACATCCATCTGTCATCTACTACTTCCACAGCTCTACTTTCAGCTTTGCTCACATAAGGGCAAAATATATTCCTGCATTTGTTCCTGGATTCCTAATTCCCAGGATACTTGACTATCCTAGGAGTATGTGTTTTTATAATTTGGGTGAACTTTAACTTTAGTTTACTTTCAGGTAATGGTTAATTAACCTCATATTGACAGCAGATATCTCATCACTAAGATGTCTAAAAGCAGCACTTAAGACAATTACATCTTGACTGCAAACATCTCAAAAAGCACTGATGCAAGAAGAAAATAAAAACCTACAGCAAGAAGTATTTCCCCTGAGTTCAGCAAGCGGGGAGTGTTGAGTTGGCGTGAACCGTTTCTGTTCAAGCACATTAGCCACATCAGTCAGCAACCTGTATAATCCACCACCACCCACCACACACAAACTGTAGTCAATACGGCTGATTGGGGGTCAAAAGGGGCATTCAGTAGGGATTACAGGGAGCATGGGAAAGAAGAGGAGGCTCGATAAACTTGACTGTGGCTGGGGATGATAGACCGAATAAAAAAAGTGAGTGTTATAGTATTGCAAATTGATTTCACACACACACACACTAAATCCATGCCTCAATTCTTCCTCCTCTCTCCTCGTCCCTTCCTTTGTAGCTTCACTGCTGCCACTAAACGTTAGGCAGTCAGCTTTGTGTAAGGATGGCTTCTCTGGAGATGACCAGTGACTAAAACAAAGAGACGACAGAACGCCTCTTCATCTCTGCTGCACACATTTCACTGTCCACTTTGTGAAAGACTGTATTTCCTGATAGCTTTTGTATTTTATTTTATTAAGAAATAGTCCGACCTTTAGGGAAACAGCCTGCACTTATCGCTTTGTTGCCAAGTCAATACCACTCTCTTATATGTCTGTTAAATATGAAGCTACAAAGGAGACATTTAGCCTAGTTTAGCATAAAGGCTGGAAACAGGGAGAAACAGCCATCCTAGCTAGCCAGTAGAACTAGCTGTTTGTAAGTTCAAACTTTGCCTCGTTATAATGTCAGTGTTTACTGAGTGCAGTTTTACACATCACTAATTTAAAACCTAAATTATAAACTAGTTCTTAAGTAGAGATGAGCTGTCAGTAAATGTCTACAGCTACTAACTGCCAGGTGTAACTGTTGTGTTAGCTAGCTGAATTATCCATCTAACAAAAGTAACGTTAGCTTATGTTGTTGTTGCTATTATTTAAAGCTTCTTGCTTTTTTGTATGTATGTTTTTGTTTTTAACAGAGAAAATACACTAAACCTCAAATTACAAAACTTTATGCCAATGTCATTAGACTAAATGACCAAATAACGTTGGTTAGTTTAGCATAATCGGCTATTTCCCTCTCACTGTAAACAGCATGAATACTAATAATTCTTAAACACATATTTCTCCAGGTATTCAGATAGAAATAAAATAATGTCATATCTATATTCACAAAGTATTAACAATTAAGTTAATTTTATCTTTTGGCAACTAAAACTGTTGTTTTTGGAAGTTATGGTACAGTTCATGATGCTACAGTGACTTCATAGTTGGTTGCTTCTTATTTGACGGCACTACAGACGTGTCCTAGCAACTTGTTTCTACATTACTAAGTGTTTCCTAGATGAGACATTTCTTAAGTTTTAATGGTGCAACCTGATTCAGTAAATCACTAGTTTGAAACTAGTTAGTAGTAACTAAGAATTTAAGATGGACTTTACACCCAAACTTGTGATGGAGTTACAAACAGCCGCTGCAACACAGTCCTGCACCTCTAAATCTCACTAATTAACACGTTATATCATATTTGTTTATCTGTAACAAAATGCAAATGTGAAGTTAGTAAAAAAAAAACTTTTGTGCTTTCTTGCTGAGAGTTAGACCAGAAGATTAATGCCAATCTCATGTCAGTCCATTTCAAGGAGAGGGTTAGCCTAGCTTAGCATAAAGACTGGAAACAAGGGGAGACAGCTAGCCTGGCTAGCTCCTCTAAATCTCTCTAATTAACATGTTTTATTATCTCATTTGTTTAACTGTACAAAAACCAAAGTGTAAAAACAATGAGTTATGTTTTGGGGGGGAGTTATATGTTGCTGTTTTTACATTTTACGTGTTTTTTGTTTTTGGGTTTTTTTTTTCACAAATTAAGGCATTTTTTGGAAATTTGCTTTTTTGCTTGCTAAGTGTTAGATAAGAAGATCAATACCAGCTTTGTGTCTGTTCGTTAAATATGAAGCTACAAAGGACATGGTTAACTTAGCTTAGCATAAAGACTGGAAACAACTGCTAGCCTGGCTGCTTTCTGGGAGTTATGTGCAGCACATTTGTTGTTTTTACACTTTTACATGTTCTTTCTTTTTTGATTAAAGCAATTATTTGTCATTTTGCGACATACATGGATTTGCTTTCTTGCTAAGCGTTATATCAGAAGATTGATACCACTCTCATGTTTGTGCATTAAATATGGAACTATGAAGGAGATGGTTAGCTTAGCTTAGCATAAAGACTGGAAACAAGGGGAAAGAGCTAGCCTAGCTCTGTCCAAAGGTAACAAATCCACCTACTAGCTCAATAAAAACTGTAAAGCTCAACAATTAAAATCTTATATCTCAACATTATCAGATTTTAAAAAAATCTTTTATCTTCACCTTCCGCCATGATAAATGTGTATATACAAGCATGCTACTGTGTCCAGTCCATAGTGTGGTGTTAGGGTGGACCATTGTGTTGTGATGATGACTGACAAAGTAATTAATAAGCTGTTTGAATCATTCATTTATGAGTCATTTATCCCCGCTCACTGCTTTCTTTTCCTTTGTGTTCCTCCTCTGCCAGCTGCCAGTGCCTGAGGTAAATTGACAATGTAAATCGTAGTATACAATTCAGATCACATCAGCTATCTGTGAACACTGTATTTAAAAGAAATAAAACAAACATTGAATGTATCTCAAGAAATCACAATCAATCCTCCCTTTTTTGTGGTCACAAATCACATCAAAGTGTTTTTTAAATTTAAATAGTGAATTTGTTTGTATTATTTTACAGAAGACACAAGAGGTATTTGTGGAAATATCAGAAATGTTCCTTTTAATTAAACAGCTTATTATTAGGTAAGCTGCTATGAAGCAACCTGGAATGAAAAAGTTGAAACTAAAAGCCATGAGAGGTCATAATTAAAAAAAACAAAACAAACAGTTAAAACTCTTAAGCTTTTAAAATAAATAAAAACAGACTGTGTCGTCTTACCTTAGGCTTCCGAGCAGATGTGGTGTTGTTCTTTTTCTTTTCTGTCAGGATGAGAGCTGCTTCTCTGTGACACACAATGTTACGACAGCAGCTCTGTCTCAGCATCCAGCATCCTTTCCTGTACTCTCCTCCTCCTCCTCACTGCCAGCCTCCTCAACACACACTGTAGTAAAACCCTCGCTCCGCCTCCCTCCCTCCCTCCCTCCCTCCCTCTCTCTCTCTCTGTCGCTCTCTCTCTCTCTCTCTGTCGCTCTCTCTCTCTCTCTCTCTCTGTTTAACTAAATCCGTCCACTCTCATCTCATCAGCAGAAGAAGACTAAATGGGAATGCCACTTGGCTTGCCAATTGCTGGCAAGGCAAACTACAAGATGAAATGACTGAGGAATATTTTAAAGGCTGTAATGTTGTATACGTTGTAAACTTGCTCTTGATATCTGGGAAGTATTATATTCACACCAGCAACTCTAGTGTATTCAAAGACATTTTTAGCATATATGTAGACACCCTGAACTGTAGAACTATATCTATATATGGATAAACTGTCTCTAATATGAGCTAAACCCTCAAGAAACACCTTTATTTATTCTGTTTTATGTCATATCTCAATCAGATGGCTTTTATCCTGTATTTATGTATTTTTTGTTTCGTTATTTTACTACTGTAAAAAACTCTGGATAGATGTATTGATAAATCCTGTCTGTATTTTTGATGGATGCAAATATTTAAATATCCCCTTAACACATGTTTTAAAGGATATGTCTGGCAATTTTCTACATTATTCTTATTGCCAACAAATCTCATGTGCATAGCTAAACTCACTAACAAGTATTGTGTGTGTATCCACAGCCTGATATATATTATTCCTCTGTGCTGTAGACCTCTGTTGTTGTCCAAAAACTATTAAAAACACGTTAATGAGCCACACCGCTGCACTGGGTGACATGTTCCTTCATTATTAAGAGTTTGGTCACGTTAGTTTGTCTACACAGCGACAACAGCAATCACGTTTTTAGTCTCCAGAGAGTAGTTCTGTGTTGTTGTACGTATCTGCTGTACATATCACAATCTCTTGACTTTATTATATTTATTCTCCATTACATTTATCTGGCAGTTATAGTTACTTTTAAGATAAAGATTTTACATTAAAAAAACACATTATAATCTTATAAATAATAATAATTATTAGTCTTTATTAAACAAGGACTGTGCATAAAAAACATTAATCTCAAAATGAGAAGAGATGATTTATGCCAGATTTAGCTTTAAACTAATCTGCAGTCTCTGGATAGATACACATAAAATTAAAATACACTGTTAAAGATTTAAACCAGTGCTTTTCAACCTTTTTGAAATTGTGACCTCCCACAAAAAAGCAGAGTCTAATTGTGTCTCCTTGTCACGTTTCATGTGTCTATGAGCTGTCATCACTTTCACCAAAGAGAAAATTCTCCTCTAAACTTCCGAGATTGTTTCATTTAAACAGCTGTTTGAGGACAAAGAGGTTAAGTTGTCAAATATTTCACACAAAAAAGCAAAGATTAAAGAAAATGCCATAATATAAATGCAAATTTGTGCATCAGAACTTTGTTTTTCATCTTTCCCTCCCATTAATCATCTCATGATCCCTCAGATTTATCTGTTTTATATATAATACAGTATATTTACATGTAAAGTGATTTAATACCAGCTTGTTTTTTGTGCCTTTTATGTCTTCAAATGATATTTAAAATGAATTTTGCTGTTAATACTTCTGTACTAGTAAGATTTTGAATGCAGGACTTGTACATTGTTGTATTAGCACTTCTATTTAAAGGGTAAGTATAACAATTTTTGTAATTTTCTGTTATTTTTAAAATGTTATGATATCAGATGTCTGTGTTAAATGATCAAAGGTCCAAAACTTAAGGTGAGCGTATGTAAAAAGGCTTACAAATACAGCAGAAAATGTGAAAAATAAAACTGTAACACAATATATTTACATGTAAAGTGATTTAAAGCAACTTGTTTTTTGTGCCTTTTATGTCTTCAAATGATATCTAAAATTAATTTGCTGAAAATATGTCTGTACTACTGTACTAGTAAGATTTTGAATGCAGGATTCTTACATTGTTGTATTAGTACTTCTATTTAAAGGGTATTTGTCACATTTTTTGTAGTGTTTTGTTATTTTTATACTGTTATGATGTTGGATGTCGGTGTTAAACATAGTCAAAGGTCCAAAACTTGAGGTGAACGTATGTAAAAATGCTTACAAATACAGCAGAAAATGTGAAAAATAAAACTATAACACAGTACATTTACATGTGAAGTGCCATTTTCATCCTCAAATCACTGAGGATATTAATAATTCAATGTTTTTTAAGCTTATGTTATGATATCTTATTTAAATAAAGTTCTTTTACTGTAAATAAAAAATGTATTCACATATCAACAGACAGACTGCAGAGGGTTAATTCTGAATGCAGTTTTTACCTTGTTGTATTAGTACTTCTACTTAAGTAAAGGATCTTCTTCCACCCCTGACATCTTCTACGATCCCCAGTCAAACCATTACATTCCTGTTCTGTTATTGCTTGATAGATTAAAACCCGCTGCTGCATATTTAACTCTGTGTTTCTGACTGTACACATGTGCCGCACAAGACTCATATTCACGCACCATATGGGAATAAGTTACTTTCTAATAGATCTATTTTTGGTTCTTTATTTACCCTCAAGCAAAACAGCTGCACTTATTATGTGCAATACAATACAAATCCAATAGGCCTGCTGCACTGTGCAATTAGAGACCATAATGATTATGTAATTCTATTATTCAGCAAACGTAGCCAAGGGTTAACCTTAAGCCATTTTCTAGAGCTGGTCACTGGAGCAACAAAGCCTGTTACTGGCACACATGTGGGATGTGACACCGACATATGAAGGTATTGAAATAAACATCAGCATCTGGGGACACACTATGATTTATTGATTTGTAGTTAGTGTCCCTGAGGACCACTTTCTGCCCTCTGAAGGTTCAGCTCTAATTAAACAAATGCCAACCAGTAATTTAAAATGTGCTGTACTGGCCGGCCTGTTGTTGCCCTCTTGTGGCTCCTTTGTTGTAATGTCTAACAATTTGCCACTGGCTCCCCCCCCCCACGTCTGCTCTGTGTAGTTACGGTACATTGCACACTTAATTGTCCAAACATTTCAGAAGGCTATGAGATTTGCATGAAATTGAATGTTAACTCAACCTTGAAAAAGCACCAAAACAGCCTGTTTGCGAGCCAGACGATGTGAAGAGAAGAGTCAACAGTTTCCTCAACAGAACAGAGATTTGAGTTTGTGTTATATTAATTTAATTAATAGTTATGAATAAACAGTTTTAAAATATCAGGTTTAGTGAGGTTCAGGTGATTAACACATGTGTTAGATTGATCCTCACAGCATCCTCAAGGCCCAACGAACAGGAAGTGATGCAGGAAAATAACAAAATAAAATTAGAGCTGAAACAACAACAACAATAATATAATTATAATCTTTATTCATACAGCACTTTTAAAAACAGTTCGGAAGTGCTTTACATGGTTGAACCAGGATCACAATGAAGCAAGTAAAATCAGACAATTAAAAAAATACAAAATAAAATGTAATAAAATACACAATAATATAAGATAAAACCTTTTTTTATTAAATTAAAAAACATTTTTTTAAAAGTTGATTGACAGAAAATTAATCACCAGAAAATTGGACAATCATCATCATTTTTTTTCTAGCAAAAATGCTTTTTGTGTTTTATATTTTTTATATTGTATATACTGTTTTATATTGTGGTAAATTGAATATCTTTTTGTTGCACAATACAGTCGTCTAGAATACCTCACCTTGGACTCAGAGGAAATTTTTGACATTTTTCAGACAAAAAATTAATAAAGAAATATTTGACAGCTTTAGTTACTTTTCAGATGAAGATTTGACTCAATGGATAATATAAGAAGCTTTTAAAATACAACACATTGTTAAAGATGAAACCAGTGGTTTCCAACCTTTTTGGCTTTTGACGTCTTACAAAAAGCAGTGTGTAGTCGGGGTCACATTTCACATGTCTATGAGTTGTTAACAGCTCCACCAAATAGTGATTTTTCCCTCTAAACTTCTCACATGCTTTCATTTCAATAAATGTTCAAATGATCCAATATTTCAGCAAAAATCAAAGATTAGAGAAAAAGTCCAAAAACTGAAAACAGATTTGTGTATCAGAACTTTGTTTTTTCTTCTTTCCTCTCCCATTAATCATCTCACCACCCCTCAGATTTATCTGCTGACCCTTTGGAGAGGCCCCTGACCCCTAGGTTGGGAACCAGTGGACTAAACTAGCTAACTGTATATAAAGTAGTGTAAACTAGCTCCACCTCCAGCAGCTACAACAGTAACATGCTGCTCTAACACTGATGCTTCACTATTAATAATCTAATGATGTCATATATAATAATATATCAGTCAGAGGGACCAAACCACTACTTTTACTGCAATACTTTAACTACATCAAGCTCATAATACTTATGTACTTTTACTGCAATACTTTAACTACATCAAGCTCATAATACTTATATACTTTTATTGTAGTAGGATTTTTCATGCAGGACTTTTACTTGTAATGGAGTATTTGTACATTGCTGTATTGGTACTTTTACTTAAGTAAAGGATCTGAATACTTCTTCCACCGCTGCATATTTACATAATGAAGCTGGTTATGAAAACACATAATTACTTATATAAGCCAAAGAAGAGATGTGCATACCAGCTGATGAGTACCTCAGCATTAACTCGAGCATGATATACTACAATGTAAGAAGAGGCTGATGGATGGATGCTTGATGTGATACAATCAGATTTGCAAACGATGCAGAAATGCTTCAGGGATACAACTAGAGTTGTGTTTGTACAGTAGTTAGAGAAGAGGAGGGCAAAAGGACTGCCCACGAGCAAGTAATGCTGAACACTGCACAGAGGACAGCCCTGAGAGGATGTGGGTGTAATTATAGAGATGAACAGAGCAAATTAACAAACAAATTTAACAAACTGGCAGCCTGATCTAAACCAGTGTCCAAAAACAGATAATGCCAGGAAGGCCTCATGGTTCATAAATCATCCTTATCTAAGATGTGGTAACAGAAGTAATTTGCTTGGTGCGTTCAATGAACAAAGAGGTTCAACTTTCCATGAGCCCAGAAACTCTCCAGAAACTGAAAATGTGATCACTGTTATTAGTCTTTGGAGCCGTTTCTAAACAAACTAACATTACCAAACTCTTCGTGATGAAGGAACATGTCACCCAGTGTGGCGGTGTGGCTCATTGACGTGTTTTTAATAGTTTTTGGACAACAACGGAGGTTTACAGCACAGAGGAATAAGATATTTCAGGCTTTGGATACACACACAATAGATCAATTCATTGTTGGTTTGACTCGGCACATGAGCATTGCTGATAATATCCTTTAAGGCCTTTTTTAAAAATGCTCTAAGGAGGGATTTTAACCAAATGAGAGCAGCAGTACTACAAGTTAGACCGTATCTGTTAGCTGTGTCTGATAAATTGACTTTAAAACCATCATCAGGAGCAGTAGAGGAGGCAGGAAAATTATAGCTAAGAACACTATACCTCAGTCCTTTTTTGGTGTAACTTTACTCTTATATGTGCTAAATATTAGTGGGTCTCTAAAAGTTAAAATCACCAAATTTGGAGTTTTTTGGGGGGATTATTGGATTATTTGGTAGTGATGAAGGTGCCCTCAGCCATAGTGAAATTGTAGGAAATGACAAGAAAAAACAGAGAAGGATGAAAGACCAGCATTACAGAAAAACAGAAAAGGGGAAAGAAGGGGAAGCATAGTTAATGACAAATGATGGATAAATGCCAAATTCATGACTGTGCATGCTGAGGGCTTATGGTCAATGGCGTGTGGATAGTGTGTGTGTGTGTGTGAGTGTGCATTTCTGTTACATCTTTGGGACCAAGCGGATAATTCTGGGGCTGAGAAATGAAGCCAACGCGGAAGTGACTTAAACCTACATTCCCTCTAATGGCCAGCAGGAGACGACTCCACTGGCTCCAAAATGAAGTCCAATTGTATGGAAGTCTATGAGAAAATGACCCTACCTCTCACTTGATTTATTACCTCAGTAAACACTTTCCTAATGAGTTTATGGTCTCAGTCGCTAGTTTCAAGTCTTCTTCAACACAGCATGATGTTCATTTTGTAAATTATGGTCCCATTTAGAGTAAAATAGATGATAAAGCAGTGTATGCTTTAGGGCATGGCAAGTTGCTACCACAGCGATAACATTGGTTACATACATTACGTACTGTAACCCCAGATTAGAATAGGAATATAGGTGTAGCTGCCGCTATTTTAGTGTATTTTCAGTTCATGAAAATAATTGTAACATTTTGGTGGCCTAAAAAAGTCTTGTTCAGTGTTTGTACTAAAAGACCCTCTAGACCCGCAGGAGTGGGATATTCTGTTTTTCCAGTAAGTACATTTTGATTTAATGGTTTTAAGCCTGTTTTTCGCCAGCAAAAATTAGCATTAGCATTATTACAGTTAACCATAGACTGTAAATGCACCATGCTAACCAAGCTAGCAGCTAGCGCTAGGGTTGGTTCCACCCTCTTGTCCAAACCTGGTCACTTCTGGCTCCAAAAATCAAAGATGGCGACAGTCAAAATACCAAACTCGAGCCTTCGAGAGTGACCTAGGAAAATGTGTGTGTGTAGGAGGAAGGTAGACATGTGCCTGCCCTGCATACACACATGTCTCTGTTCAGTAATGTCATTAATAACCCTGGGTATAAAGTCCTTCAGAGAAATTGTCCAGATGCTGCTCGTTCACTCTGAATGCCTGGAAGTATGTGTGTGTGTGTGTGTGTGTGTGTGTGTGTGTGTGTGTGTGTGTGTGTGTGTCTTCTGCAGGGATGTCATAACACATCAGCTTGTATCCCTGGCGGTGGTGGCATGGAGCAGTGTTGCCTAAGCGCTGAGTCTCGTGAGTGAGCGATCGCCATCTGAAAGGGCGTCCTGTGGCGAATCAGATGCTTCTCGAGGACTTTGTCTGTAACCCTGTGACATCAGGCTGAAGAGGCTGAAATAAAGACAAAGAAAGAAAAAGAGGAAGAGGAAAAAGGAAGAATATTTTGATGGGAGAAAGTCAAGGGAGAAAGAAAGAGACAAATTTTTGTTGTAGTTTTTCTCTTTTTTTGCCTCTAGAGGGCAGTTGAACAAGCTGAAAACACAACATTGCAACACAATATTGAAAAAACAATGATTGCAAGTCCAATTGGAGCTCTTTCACAGTTTGGATTGGTATGCAACTAGTTGAATCATCAGTCCAAAAGATATCCAACTGTGTCAGAAAATATATGAAGTTAATTAGTTAACCCATACTTGGACAAATGCTGAAATTTCAGTTTCAGAAAGGAGTCAACTCACTATGGATCCTGAGCTGCAGATCAATTCAGACGACTGCCTGCTCTCCTCCAGCCATGACACAGCAGTCACATGTTATTTAGTTACATCGTATTTACGTAATTCAATAACGTTATTGCAACGTTGCAGAACAGTCTCCATGAGGACTGGTTATTTTGCAACCACACAGCAATGATTTCACAACGTCACCTGTTGATAATGTTGCGACTTACAAAAAAATATAACCAAAGTACAATGTTGGCATAACGTTATGAGGGGCCGTTAGGGACATTATTCAGAATTACCATGCATATACTTGTACTTTTCCTGTTACATACACATATGAAACCAAAATCATTCACATACTATTCTGAAAACCACACACACATACAAGTTAAATGCTTTTACAGATGCAACTGAAACACACTATAAAAACTACTGAAAAGCTTTCACACATTCCAGTAAAATGTGTTCATATACACAGTTTAAATGCTCTCACGTAGTATTGTGAAACTATTGAAAAGCTTTCACAGTTGCCATTGAAAAAATATAATTTTGTATGAGGGCATTTCAGTATGTTGTATGAGAGGATTTCAATTGAACCAGAAGGTGGCTGAGACAAGAGCATGTTGTTCGTTTGTTAGTGGCACTGATGTCTGCTCAACAGCCTGCAAGTAGCCTAATAGAAGAAGCAGCGTTACTTACCAATACATATGTGATTCATTTTGTTTGTCTGCTTTACCGCTGTGTTACTATGGTGCTGCCGCAGCGGTAAAAGACTGGGCTGCACTAGATAATTGTAGACGCTAGGTAGCAGCAGAGTCCTTGAATCCTGCTGACAGGATTTTAGGATAATCCCCCCTCCAACCATGATGTGGTTGCAATGGAAGAGTGGCGCTATCTGTATTTCTGCTCAACAACTCCACCAGAAGTGAAGCAGAAGAAACTGACTTACTGCAGTGAGCTAATTTTCTTGTAGCTTAGCCATGGATGTATTATAAGAGCTGGATAGGGCGCCACCGCTCAGCCTTGCAGCCAATTTTTCCTAGTGGCCACTTGCGGTATTGCAGCGAAAAATTCCCCCTGCGGCCCAAAAAGCATTTTCTCCATAGACCACCACTGTAAAAGAGACATCTGTAAAACTGTTGACAGGACACTTCAAACTGCAAACAAGGTAAATTATGACTCTTTCTGTTATGAATTTTTGATCCATGGAGGTTTTATATTTGTAAAACTTTCCTTGAGCCGAGAAAAGCAATTTAAAAATCTGACGTTGTCACAATCTAAAGTCTATGGGCCGAGCAGGAACTCGCAGGTGGGACCAGGTGGAGAAACACTACTGCGCATATTCAGTCAGCCTCACAACGCAGGAGTAAACTCGGAAGCCAAAAAACTTTTTTTGGTGTATGTGCCAGCCAAGCAATTCTTATTGGACTGAATGGACACCATTTTTAGTCCAGTATCCAGCTCTTATAATACATCCATGAGCTTAGCACTGCACATACTGTAGTGTTGTCATGTATGTACGTTTGTCATGTCTTAATTCAAGGCTCCCTTGTCATGCTGTTTGTTTGAAAATGCTCCCGTTACATCTTAAAAGTTATTATGGGTTCATAAAGACTGTTTTATGTACACATCTAGTAATTATTTTAAGTTAAATAGTATAACGCACATACAAAATTATATTTTTTCAATAGCAACTGTGAAAGCTTTTCAATAGTTCATGTAAAAGGATTTCACAATACTATATGAGAGCATTTAAACTGTGTATATGAACACATTTGACTAGTATGTGTGAAAGCTTTTCAGTAGTTTCTATAAGAGCGTTTCAGTGTGTGTGTGGTTTTCAGTATAGTATTTGAATGAATTTCATATGTGCACTGAGAGGAAACGTTTCAGCTGTGTAGGCCTATATGACCACATTCAGTGTGGAAAAACTTTTCAGCTTTTTCAGTGTGTGTGTGTGGTTTTCAGTACAGTATGTGAATGACTTTGGTTTCATATGTGAGAGGAAAAGTTCATGTATATGCATGGTAATGCTGACTAATGTCCTTAACGGCCCCTCATGTAACGTAATGTGTTTGTAGTGAATTTTATTAGAATTAACTGTTATTAGGCTTTGAGAAAAATGTAACAGCCTACTTATGGGGGAAATATCAGAGGAGCAGTCTGCCGTCTCCCTCAACATGAGGTATGTGGAGTATCTTGTCATCTATTGGCACATCAGCACCAGATTGTATTGCGTAAGGTATCAGCACTTTGAAATTCTGTAGAAAGTACGGACTTGGAAGAAATTGTCTCTTAAGAGGAGATGGCTGGAAGTAGAAATAGGTTACATCACTTTTATCTCGTAGAGTTACGACTTTATTCTTGTAATGTTATGACTTTTTTCTCGTAATCTCAAACATTTTTTCTCTGTGTGGCCCTCCGTTGTGGTGAGGCGATCGATCACAAAACGTGACAGGTGGCACTAACTGCGGTTCAGCAACAAACAGCAGCTCGCGCTCTCTCTTCCCGCTTATTTCCTGTATGATTGCTTCGAGTGTCTCTGACATCTTGACTCAGCGTCTTCTCTCCATCTAAAGGTAATGTAACCGACAATTTTCAGCGTTTGACACTTCAATGGCTCTTTGTGCATGTCGTTAGCGCTTTGACCTTCTAGAAAATCTGCCGTTTGGTTTTTAAAATTGTGGTTTGGAAACTACAAGTGAACTCACAACTAACGTTAACGGCTGGAACATTCTTCGATATTTTGTGGTTGAAGAGTTTTAAAGTGTGGAGTAACAATTGAGGTGAGTTCATCCTCAGTGGTTGAACACAGCGTTTTATTACTGTGTCCCACTACTTACTGATGACTGACGGAGGGTTTATCCTGCATTAATCAGTCTGTAGAGAAAGCAGAGATGAGCCGCTCCTCCTGCAGTCTGAGACACTAAATTCAGCAGCCGATCTACTATGAATCCGCCATTCAATGGAAATAAATTGCATAAATTGTACATTCTTATGGATTGAGTTGTACAATCCCCTAGCCAAGGTTGTAGAGGTTTCAGAGCAAGCCCATTAAATGGGGCGCATCTACGACTTTAGCTCAAAGGGAAACATGTCAGGTTGCAGATAAGCCAGTGATTAAATGATAACTTTTAGTTATTCTTTCTGGTTTGCTAGTAAATATCAGATCAATTTGTGTACTGGAGCATTTTGCAATCCTAGTTGGGCCTTTTACTAGTTATTCTTGATGGAATTTCTCTGTGATCATTTTTAGTTTTTTCCTCTTAGATTTATCCTCCCAGTTCACATCAAAATCACCCTTAAGTAATAATTCTTTGTTGAGATTGCACTCTTTAAAGACTTCTGTGAGTTGATCATAGAAAGTGTCATCTGCAGAAGTGGGCCTATACACATATGATCTTAAAAGACATTTGTTGGGACAAGATTATTTTCATCCCAACATATTCTAACCTACATTGTAAATCATACTTTCACATTTGATGTTGTCTCTCAAATAAAAAAGCACCCCTCCTCCTCTTCTATCAGGTCTGACTCAGCTGAAACATTGAACACTGAATCAGGAATTAGAATAACTGCTCACTCTCAGATCCTTAAAAACCAACGAGGAGAAATTAGATGAAGTTAAAAATCTGTTGTGCAGAATTTTAGTACAAATGCAAGAAAGATGAACATCTACAAACTGCATCTTACTGCATGTCAGCATCACAAAGATATTAACTTTACTTGTCTTTGTTGAGCAGACTGAGTCACATGTTGGAGGGTTTTCCCCCCATCTTCTCTTATTTGTCAGTAGAAATGATTTTTGCCCTCTGAGTACTAACACAGACAGAGCTGCAACAATTAGTCCACTATGACGGTAAACTGAATATCTTTGGGTTGTGGACAAAACAAGACATTTGAGGATGTCATCTTGGACTCTGGGAAAGAGTGATCGACGCTTTTCACCATTTTCCGACATTTTATAGACCAAACAATTCATTGATTAATCGATAATGAAAATTATTTTTAGCTGCATCTCCAAACACAGATCACATGAACAGTTTTTTTTAAATGACAGCACTGCCATTGATTGTGTTTTAAGAGGTCGGATTGGTTTTCAGATATTCCTGTCCTGCCTCCTCGACAGATGAAGATCTGACTCATTCCAGGAAATAGCTGACACTTTGATCAGAGTGACACATCAGAGTGAGACATCATTGCTTTGCATCACTGACAGTATCAGGTTGTCATCACCACAATCAAAACATTCTATACAAAATAATATTGTTACTTACACAACAAACTGAATTTCAAACCAAATTACATTTGTTAGATATCAACTAGTGTGACAAGTTTAACACGTGGTGCTTATTTATGTTTGTATTCACTGTAAAAGAAATCCCATGAAAAGTAAATTATAATTAAAGCTGCAAGCAGCGTTGGTCGGGACCTCGCACTCTGGCCCGTCGGGATCAGATCATTTTGCTTTTTAAAAATGAGGGATATTTCTTACAAGTGTGGCGTGCTTTTATTTTGAAAATTTGATCGACATGTGTACTGTCAGGCGTGTAGAGACAATAAGTAACTGCAGCTGGACACAGAAAAATACTCATATATTTGAATGGAGAGTGTGAGTGAACCCACATCTTTTTGAACATTTACTGTTTCCACATAGTTTTAGATACAAACTTCATTTGAACCTTAAATGAGTCACGAGACTTTGACCTACAAATCTTAAATTTACATGTTTTTTCTATCTTGTGTTGTTTTTGAGATATTAGAGTGTGAGTTTTAAAGTCTTTTCTTGCTCCTCCTGTGATTTTATAATGAGTGTGTATTGCCGTGGCGGCCATTTTAGTGACATAGGTGGCACTAGAGAGCACATTTTGGCACTTAAGGGGTTAATTTTTACATTTTATCAAATTTTTCACCAGACCTGATGTGTATGCCAAATTTGGTGAGTTTTTGAGCATGTTTAGGGGGTCAAATTTAGGTGTGATGTCCCGTAATAATAAAGAAAGAAACACACAAACAAATAAACAAACACACGAAAAACAATTGTTTCCTCTGCCTTTTGGGCTCGGTCCCTAATAATTGGGGTGACGCTTTGGAACAGCTGATCTGCTATTGCATCCTGCACACTCTGGCTTTTTTATTTAAATGGAGGATCATGCATAATCATGCACTACTGAAACTTTTTAAATGTTGTTTATTGGTGTTAAATTTACTGAATATTAATGAAGCTTCCTTTCAAATCCAGTCAGTGAATGTAAATCCTCCTCCGTGCATCGTGTGTGCTGCTCTTCACTTCACTGCAGCCTCATGACACCATCTAGTTGACTGATAAAAGAACTGCAGCAGCCGATGACAGCTTTCTCTGTCTCACATTGCTGTCTGGCTGCATTCACACTAATATAGCACAGAAAATAACAGTCAATCACAGGAGGAGCAGCTGATATTTAGGATTTCACAGGAGAAATGATGTAAAGGATGATTCATGTTTCCTTTCCAGATGAAGGTAGAAAGTGTGTGTGACTGATGTGGATGTGATTTCAGCAGCATGGATCAGTGTGAGGAGAGAGAGGAGGGAGTCCCTCCCTCTAAAAGCTCTCTGTGTGTGGAACATGACCTCCAGACTAAAGCTCAGAGGTGAGTTGAGGATCTCTAACTGTCCATCACTGTTACATTAATCCATCATCATTATTCACACTTAAAGCTCTGTGTGTGTTGTGTAGAAGCCCATACTGGGTCAGACCAGACTTTGCTGGATCTGGACTTAGACCTGGACCTGGACCTGGACCTGAACCTGAACCTGAACCTGAACCTGAACCTGAACCTGAACCTGAACCCAGCTGTGTGTCTTTAAAGAGCGACCAGTCGAACCTTTGTTCAATTGATTTCAAACGACATTCATCTGATAAAAAGTACGTTGTTTTCAGTAGTAAAATCAGGCAATATGATCAATATTAGCTAAAATCTAAATCAGCATGAACAGTTCTCAGTTTATATATTTGAGAGTATTCATTGATATTCAATAAATTCATTCATTCATTCAATGACCTCTATCTGTAATTATATCATTTCCAGAAAGAATTTTACTGAATTCGTGAGCTTTAATAAAGCTGTAATTGTTTCTTTTCTATCGAGATCCAGCAGAGACCAGACTCTGCTGCTTCCGGACCTGAATCTGGACCCGGACCGGACCCTAGCTGTGTCCTCCAAGAGCGACCAGTCACCTGATCACAACATTCATTTCAAACGACAACCTCTTGTCGCAAAGAGGTCAGCTGTAACTAAAATATAAAATGTAACTCTAAAGGTTTTGCCAAATACATCTCTTTTCAACATAAATTTCAACATTTCAACATGAATCTTTTAAATATACATGTATATTCTCATATCTGAGGAGATGTGCATTGAATTATAATAACAGCAATGCTCAATACCCAGAGCATTATTTTTTCTAACCTTTCCAAAACCAAAAACACAGAGAGAAAGTTTTAAGGACTGGATATGTTTAACTGTTCTAATGTAAGCTGCTAACATTCGGCACATGATAGTAATGATGATGATGATGATTATTATTATTATTATGTCAATTTCCACTATGTGGTAGACAGTCCTTTATGCTTCTACATTAGAAACTAGGGTAATGTAATGCTCTTATCTGTACTGGAACAGTGATGTTCAACAAAATATTTTTTACATTCAATGTGAAATAAAGAATGGTGAGTACCATATACTTCTGTCAGTTTCAACTTAATACAGAGGAAATTGAGGGTTTTTTTTTTTTTAAAAAAGTGGAAGGGTACCAATATTTTCTGCTACGTTTGGACTCCTGCCTGCCGACCTGCTTCATTAACATCCCTTTAAAAGTTTCCAGTT
The DNA here is from genome assembly GCF_963924715.1 of Thunnus thynnus. NCBI lineage: Eukaryota > Metazoa > Chordata > Actinopteri > Scombriformes > Scombridae > Thunnus > Thunnus thynnus. The sequence continues at coordinate 5,184,348 of NC_089535.1, forward strand.
CCAAACATCATCTGCCCGTTGATGAGGTGGCAGCTCTACACTTCAACTCCGTTCAGAACTTTCACATCTAGCGACACTTGAACTTCACTCAGTGCTTACACCTAAACTAAAAGTTCTGCTTCTAACTACAATTTCAACAGGTTTTTTTTCTGTTTTCATCTCTTCCAGCTCAAATGATCACTTACATTTCTTTCAGCGCAGTATTTTTATTGCCACTTCAACTTCCCTCAGTATTTCAACTACTTCAAATGCAAACACACTTCAGTAAACTACATTTTTCATTCTCTGTGCCTTCAGTTCGGATTTGAGTGGGTTAGTTTGCTCAAAACACTTGTACTTTGTCAGTAGTGGCGCTTCACAATAGCCACCGTCTCGGAGTGAGACAAACTGGTTTTGAACTGCCCATGGGAAGTATTTGTTCCATTTTATGCTTGTAACTACAGTCATATATTTGGCTGGGAACACTTCCAAAACGCGGTGACCTACACTCAACAGTGTACCAGAACGCCTCCTGTGTAGTCACTCACTGCTGCTCTGCTAAACGTGCTGCCGACACTACGCTTTCTGTCTAGACACGGGGTCGAAGTGTCCATTCTTGATTGTTTTTGCTGTCTTCTTTTCTCTCTTTAGAGCACTTTTCTCTGACTCAAATCACACTTCATCTCTTCTTTCTCCCTGACATGCTGGAGTCAATCGGCAGAATCCTGAAGCTCCGTCCTGCCCCTGCACAGCGGAGTGGCTCATTGAGCACTGGTTTATTTAAACTTTACCAATATTAAACATATCGTGTGTCCAAATTGCACCAAATTCGACACTGCACTCACTTTGTTCCCCAGCCATACATCAGCCAAATATGGAGTTGATCTGATGAACAGTTCAAAAGATACGTGAAGGACATACAGACAGACAGTTCCTATTGGCTAGTTATATTGCTTCCGCCTCTGTTTTTCTCTCCTGTGTGCGTTTCTTCTTCTCTCTCGGGCAGTTTAACTGAGCGGGGCCTTTGTCCCTCAGCAGTACATCCATCAAGTGTGAAATTGAGTCAGATACAATAATAATAATTACACAATAAGTTTCAAATCTGCTATTTGATTTTCATACGATGCAGAAAATGAATGAAAACCAAATGGAACAATAAAAAAGCTGTACTCAAAGTACACTTGATTTACAGTAAAATGACTAAAACATGCAAAACCATTGGTGTGGTTCTTTAATACCTTTACAACATGGACATTACTGTTATTAATTGTAGTGTTTTCCCAGGCAAACATTTAGAAGATAAGGCTAAAGTTTTTAACCATGAGAAAATGCATATCAGCTGCTATTTTCACCGGCAAGATTAATATATATTTTGCTAGTGAGTATTTACAGCAGCAGGATGGTGTATCTGAGACCAATTAAAATAAACTATAATTTAGTGGCTTATTGATGTGATTTTAATAGTTTTTGAACAACAGTGGAGGTCTATAGCACACAACACAACACACACAACAGCCTACTTGTTAGTAGAATGAACTTGTCAGTTTTGGTTTCCTCATGGTATTTATCGACAAAAACAAAAATACAGAATATCACCAGCCTTCTCTTTTATTCCTATATATTTACAATAATTTACATTTCTGAATGGTATATAGTATTATATTTATAATTATTTTGTGTATTAGAGGAAACATGGCCAAGTATGGTTTGAAAGATGTAAATTCAGTAAATTATCTGCTGTTAATGTCAATCTATTACTGACATTTACAGCAACTGTATAAAAATCAGCATTTCATGGGTTCAAAATGGCTCAACTTGTCATCCACTGTTAAAAAACAGCCCTGAAAAGGCCAATGCTGACTTAGAGTTGACCATTTGTGAGGTCTCTACGTCATGAAATTTACATAAATGGTAAAATGATAACACTCGCCTCCCCCAACCCTGTGCTCATTTTCTGATATATGCTGATTGAGACAGTTTTAGCTTCAGGAGCTAACGGCAGCTAACAGCGGCGCTGGTCTGCTGGAGGGGGTCTCTCCATCTGTGACTGTCCGCAGGAGGAGGAGCTGCTGGCAGCCACAAAAACATCAGAAATCCTCCTCACATCTCATCCTGCAGCTCTTCAACTCTCAAGCTGTTTGTTCCTGCGGTTATCAGCTGGTAAAATCTTGTTTAAAAATGTGCAGCCGGAGCTCCGATGAAAGTCTGACTGAACCTGTCTGCTGCGGAGCAGAGCTGCTGAGTTGCAGTCAGTCAGGTTCAGTAACAGCTCAGGTCACACTGTGATTTTACATTTAAAAAAAGAGGATCAAAAATTCATAATAAAAAGAGTCATAATTGATGTTGTTTGCCTGTCAACAGTTTTACAGATGTCTCTTTTACAATGGTGGTCTATGGGGAAAATGCTTTTTGGGCCGCAGGATTTTTTGCTGCGATACTGTGAGTGACCACTGGGAAAAATCATCTGCAAGGCTGAGTGGCGGGGGCCCTATAATCCACCCCCACACCCCCTCCCCACCCCACTCCACAACCCCCCCTCAGCCCCTTGACCACTTTTTTGCATTTTTCAAAATTACCGTATTTTCTCTAATAGTGGCCGGTGTTCAATTAAAATAAAGGCCCCGGCCACTATTAGAGAAAATACGGTATGCAGTGGGCGGAGTTAAGCTCATTTGCTCATCAGTTCCGTCCTTTGATGTGTCAAGAATGTCGATGATGTCACACACATCTACATTCCGAATATTCTTGACTTGAGGAACAATTGCACATTCTCACTCATTTGGTACCTGATCGCTCAGCTGTCCAAACCCTCTGAACCGACATATTCGTTCCTTGCGTTCGACAAACCTGTTTACTGATTGTTTTTTTTCTCTCTGTGGAAAACTGACAACTCTTAAAAATGGACGCCAACGCCATCTTTAAACGAGTCCAACAAACGAGACCATCCTCTCTCTCTGAAGAAGAGCGATGCCGCTACCAAGCAGAAGTAAGTCACTGTCAAATGTAAAGGTGCACTGTTCAATTTAATGTTACATTTGAGTATAATATGGTGTTTCTGTGAACTGATTGTTTGCTGAATCTGTCTTGCAGAAAATGATGCTGAGGCAATTCGTGCTCCTGAAGCAGCAGGATCAAGTCCCCGATCATCTAACTGTTCAACAGATGAAGACCTGGCTGCTGACAGGAAGGAGCTTTGTGGAGGAGTAAGTCAAACTGACAGTTTATTTGACTCATATACTGATAGAAAACTGACATATTATATTACAGCTTTTTTACAAACATGTAGCAGTTGTAGAAAATAATACAATTTATTTTTTATTTTTACAGGTCTCAGGAAATTACAATAATGAATGATGATGGCAGACTCGAGACAAAACATCTCCTCATGGCTGAACTGGTGAGTAAATATAGTGAATCTTCAGACTGTAGTTTGATATGTAAACCTGTATGTAACACTAGTCTACTATAAACCTTTATTATCTTATTGCTGAGACTAACTGAGTGTTGTTGACAGGCCTGGACAACAGAGAGGAGATTCTGCCTCAGTCAAATCGAGCAGGAGGTCCAGGAGGAGCTGGACGAGGAGAAGCGGCTTTCACAGCTGCTGAACAGGAAGGTCACACTGGAGGGCCTTCAGATGTTTGTTACAGTCTTCCAACCAAAAGCAGAGAAGGCTGTGCGAACATATCTACCATCACTGTTCAGCAAGCTGCTGAAATATTTTGGTGGATCTCACATTCCTCCCGTCTCTTCAGGGGATGCGAAGCCACAAGAGCTGTTAGACCTCCAGAAGAGCACTGCACCAGTCATCCAGGAGGTGATTAACACCACTCTCAAGTTCCTCCTGGAGGAACCAAAGTCTGCAGGCCAAATAGAAGCAGCCAGCGTTGAGGTTGGGAGACTGCTGAGGGACTCAGCAGCTCCCTGTCTGCCTCGGTACGGACCTCTCTCTGCAGCTCCTCTGCTCGGGGTCTGCACTATAGCAGCAAGATTCATGGTCAAATCCATCTTAAAGGAGTTTGACCGTTACTCCCAGAAGATCTTCCACATAATGGACTATGATGACAGCTTCTTTTCTGCAAGAGAGAACGTCATCTTTGCGATCCAAGATATGGAAAATAGAGTGCAGGCTGCTGCATGCAGACCTCAGCCTCAGCTCAGCACGGCGGTAGGGTCACAAGAGGGACCTCTGGAGGAGAAGACGGCTTCTCCAGAGGTCTCGTTGGATGAGACAAGCCCTGTGAGGACATCCTCATCCTCAAGACTGGAGACCAACGTGATTATATACATGGAGCCAGAGCTGGAGGTCCTGCAGGAGGAGTTGGAGGCTGAGGACTTCGGAGTTCAGAGAAAGATGAAGAGGAAGAAGAGAGTGCGTGCCTTCTTCCATGGCATTTGGAGGGCAATGTCACGCTGCTTCCATTGTCCTTCTGAAGACTAAATAATAGCAATGTCTGTGCCACGGAAGACCAACAAGAGGGACTTCTGGGGGGGAGAGAGGCTTCACAAGTGTCTGTCACAGAGGACTAAAACGGGGGACATCTGAAGGAGAGGGAGGGTACTTATATAAGAATAATAGCAATGTCTGTGCTATAGAACACCAAAAAGGGAGACTTCTGGGGGGGGGTCATACAAAGGTTTCCTCACTGGATGAGGGGACAACCACTGTGACGACCAGAATCAAGTCCCTGATCATTTCACTGTCAGACAGATGAAGACCTGGCTGCTGACAGGAAGAAACTTTGTAAGTCAAACTGACCGTTTATTTGACTCATATACTGATAGAAAACTGACATATTATATTACAGCTTTTTTACAAAACAGTTGTAAAAAATAACACAATCTCTTTTTTTATTTTTACAGATTTCAAGAAATGATCGGGAGACCAGAGACAAAACATCTCCTCATGGCTGAACTGGTGAGTAAAACATAGTGAATCTCCAGACTTCAGTCTAACTGAGCGTTGTTGACAGGCCTGGACCACAGCGAGGAGATTCTGTCTCCATCAAATGAAGCAGGAGGTCCAGGAGGAGCTGGACGAGGAGAAGCAGCTTCCACAGCTCCTGAGCAAGAAGGTCACAAGGAGACAACCACTGTGACGACCTCCATGTTAAGACTGGAGACCAACGCAGACTAAATAAAATCAGTGTCTGTAATATCTGTCTGTAATGCTTAATTGCATTAAATAAACTAGAGCAGTGATGTTCAAAATGTGCCTACATCAACACATAGAACAATGAATACAGTTGATGTTGAGGTGTGAATGAGTAAATACACCAACAACGTAATAATACACTCAGTGCTCTGGTAGTAAATACACGTTCTCTTCTCATTTCAAGTAAAATAAGGGCTGCATTTAAAAATGAAATAATGTGCATCCTAAAACAAAGTGGATCGATCATATTTTCTGTGCCTTCACTTCAGATTTGAGTGGGTATGTTTGCTCAAAAGACTTGTACTTTGTCTGCAGTGGTGCTTCACAATTACCACAGTCTAGGAGCAAATGAGATAAACTGGTTTTGAGCAGTTACTGAATTTATATCAGCATATCTTGGAGGCAGTACTTGTCTCGGTCCACATTCACTACAGAAACAATACATCAAGAAACTAATCAAATATTTAATTCAAACATGTAAATTTTACTTGTATCCTTCCTCTGAATCAACAAGTTTGTCTCTTCAATTGTTGTAGAGATGCAACTAATGATTATCGATTAATCTACTAACTATTTTATAGATTTTTTGTCTATAAAATGTCAGAAAATAGTGAAAAATTCCTGTCAGTTCCCCATAGCCTGAGGTGATGTCTTCAACTGTCTTGTCTGACAGTTTATCATCACGTACAACAAAGAAAAGCAATAAATCGCCACATTTGAGAAGCTGAAAACAGCTAATTTTTGGCATTTTTGCTTAAAAAATTCTCTGTTATCAAAACTGTTGCAACTCAAAATGTTGGCCAAACAAATTCTACAAACCACACACACACACACAAAAGACAGCATTTTAATGAGGCATGAGCTAGCCATTTATTGTTATTGAGGAAGTTAACATGGTTAACTGCATTGAAAGTCATACAATAAACCTCTTAAGCTTTGTGAAAGGTCCCTCTCTGTGTCACAGAGAGAAAGCTGTAGGAATATACATACAGTATATCTTATTGGCAAGTAGATATGTTTTAGTAAGTACATTCTCCTCTACCAGGTACTCATGTACAATATACACGTTAAAAAATATAGTTTGTTTGCATTGCGATCACCGTTTTTTTTTTTTTTTTTCCTTTTTTTGTTCAGGATGTTCAGGATGAATTCACATTAAAGTGTTACAAGTTCTTGAATGGCGGTGGAACTAAAGAGCACTGTTTTGTTTTTTGTTTTTGTTTTGTTTTTTTTAATAATAATAGCTATCACATACACATAGGCATATGCATAGAAGGCACGTCTATGCATCTAAATTGCTTACATGATAAATGGAGAGCAGTTTTATCATCTGGGAAGAGAAAAAAAAACAAAAACAAGAAGAGAGAAAGGAACACACACAGTATTTGGCTGATAAGCAGCCGCACTCTCTCACATCACATCCACACATCTGGACACAAAACACCACGAGCAAGCACTCCACTAAACATTAGACAAGTACAAACTCAATCCGTTCAACGATAAAACTGCATACAGTACACCACACTACAGAAGATCTCATTACTCAGTCAGTGGATGGTCACCCGGGAGGAGAGGAATCATTTCAAAAGAACACTTGCTGTGATGCAGCAGCAGCCGGGTGTTAGCAGAGTCCTCCAGGTGGGAGGAAGCAGCTCCCGAAAAAACAAAACAAAAAACACTGATTTCATGATTCTTAATATTACAGAGAGACACTGTTCAATCCTGGATCAGTGGTTTGTTGAGAACCGTCCCTCAAGGCAAAAGAGGAGAGCCGCTTCTTCCTTTTTTTGCTCAGTTCAAAGACTCTGAGTCAGCAGCGAAGTTCAATCGCCCAACAAAAAAAAACAAAAAAAAAAAAGGCTGCAGTTTTTCAAGGCGTAGTGACGGCGAGCAGATGTGCAGAGAGGTCGGGAAAGGCTCGAAGAGAGAGAATATTTAGGCCACATGTTTGAAATGAGAGGGCAAGTGTTGTGGATTCTCACCAGTACGATGATAATGCAGATACAAAAACATCAGACTCCCCCTAAATACCGCAGCTGACGGTGAAGATTAAAGGAACAGTTCGACATTTTGGGAATTAACGCTTATTTGCTTTCTTGCAGGAGAGTTCGATGAGAAGATCGTCTCCTATCTATATATCTGTACGCCATATATGACTCTAGAGTTATCAGGCTGTTAGCTTAGCTTAGCATAAAGACTGGAAGTAGGGGGAAACAGCTAGCCTGGCTCTGGCTCTGTTTCTGAGAAGTGAGTCGGTCAACAAATAGTTCCAGCACATAAAACCACGACTTGTTTTAATATTTCTGTTTATAATCTTTCTGATTTTCATGAAATAAAAGCCCATTTTTGATACTATTCATGGTAAAATGTTCCATTCAATGTATTTACGTTCTATAATTACGTGTCTATATGGTAGTTTACATCATTAGTGGCGGGAAACGATGCAACATGTGATGATATCAGCCTCACAAACCAACATTTCCTGCTGCTTCACATTGAAAACATTCGACTGACTAGTTAGTGACTAAAGTTAGCACTGACTGCTATCGTTCACCAAAAATACTTCTAAAAAAACAACATAGCTAGATAATTATTAGTCAATTGACAGAAAATTAATCGGCAACTATTTTGATAATCCAATAATTATCATTTTTCAAGTAATCAGACCAAATATTCTCTAATTTCAGCTTCTCAAACGTGAAGATTTGCTGCTTTTCTTCGTCAGTAAATTAAAACAAATCTCTAGTTTTTGGGGGAATGTTGGTCGGACAAAACAAGCAACATTGGCTCTGAGAAATTATGAAAGTCATTTTTTTTTTACTCTTTTTTTTCATTCAACATTCAACAGAGAACAGTAAATTTTTCTGCACTTTTTGGACAGAGGATCAGTTTTTAAATACTGCAGAGCATCATTAAACAGAAGGAGCAGTCTTTATGCTGAGATCTTCTCATGTAACTCAACCAGAAAGAGAATAAGCATTTTTGTTTCCTGAATATGTCAAACTATTTCTTTAAATGGTTTGATTGACATTAATAGAAAGACAACTTCCTGGTTACCTGGGTTGCTGGTAAACCACTCTCCTATAGAAACCTGTATACATATATATATATGTGTGTGTGTGTGTGTGTGTGTGTATAAACTACTGAATCACAGGGCCACAAACCTACAGTACAACCATCATAACGACTGATCTATACCGCCGAAAGCTTTACAGATGTGTGTGATTGCTTCTTAAAACTGTGACTCTTAAAATTAAGTACATGTGGTGCTCAAAAAATAGGCAATGGTACACAAAAAAAGGCATTTGTCTTTTAAAAAATAACAAGAAAGAATTTAAAAAAAAAAAAAAGAAGTAATATGCACTTTTAAAAAAACTTAAAAAAACAAAGTTTTTTTTGGCAGCCGTGCCTGCAACTGAGATACACAACAGACTCCTCTGAAATCTTAACACGATACCGACTCTGACATTGAAGTGCAGGCATGAAGAAGAGGCATTAAAAAAAATCAAACATGTGCCCTCCCCTGAAAACTCCCCTTAATCTTAATCCCAGATTAGATTATTTAATAAATCCACCAGGTGAATCAAGGCTGTGACTGTAACTGTTATGCCGCGGAGTAAAAACGCGGCATTAAGGACATTCGGCTTGAGCTCAGGAATGGTTAATCAACAGATACCGCGTGTATCTCAGTGGAAACATATTAATAAACCCAACGTGGAAAAACAAACAGAACAGCCTGAATTAAAAGTTTCTATTCAAGGCAGTTCTGGCGCAAAAAAAAAAACAAAAAAAAAACAAAAACAAAAAAAAAAACAAGGAATTCATGTTTAGAAGTCAGTGGATTACGAATCAACAGTAAATATGGTATTACATTACAATGCCAATACTTCTTCATTCAGAAACATTACACTATATACGACTCAGTGAAAACGAGACAATAAATCACTGGAAATTTTGCCCCACTTTTGCTCCACAAACGCGCTCTCTCAGCTCCCGCTGCTTTATAAAAGGCTTCACAGGCCCGATAAAGACTTTTTAAATCGGTGGATAAAACTCGTGGTTTTGGCACAGGCCTTTTTTTTTTTTTTTTCCAGAAAACTCCTCACTTCCATCTACAAAACAAACAATCTACATTATTTTCCTTTGGTTAATAAAAATTTTTGAAAAAAAAAAACGAGAGATGAACAAAGGTTAGCTAGGTTTTTTTCCCCCCCCTCTGAGGAGAGAGAGAGAGAGCGCTCGCTGTTTGCAGCCCTTGTTGCGGCTAAAAAACCCCAGACTGTGTGTTGTTTAGTAGAGGATTTAGCGTGTTAGGCTTCTCAAAAAGGCTCTTCTGATGATCACAGTGGTTTAAATTCAACTAGAGGGCCAACGTTCATGTAGGATGAGCGAAAAAACAGGAGGACCCTGGTGTCTGGTCTCTCTCACATTATGTTTTTTTTTTTTTTTGTTTATTTTTGTGTGTTGTGTTTTTTTCCATTGATCCATGTTATTGTTACGGTCAAGTCTCAGGCGTCAAGGTGTGGCTGGCGAAAAAAAACTGGTCAGGTATCAAGATCCTGAAGGAGACAGAGAGGAAAAATAATTAGGAGTCTGATATTAATGACTGAATGAATTCTAATAATCTCAACAGTGTATCTGTATTATTTTGTACATACGGATGATACACAAAAATACACATGAAACATAAATTAGCCAGAAAAAGCCTGAGAGATCTGAGATTATCCCTGTTTCTGTTTTATTTAGTTAACTCAACACTTCCTCCATGTTTACTTGTTGTCTAAATAAATTGAATAAATGCACTATGATGTACATTTTCACAGTCTTGTCTTACTTACCACTCTATTGCTCTGAGTTTCTTGCTTTTTTTTTTTTTTTTTTTTTAAGTATTTTTTTGGATGTTTCTGCTTTTATTTTGAAACATAACAGTATAAAAGTGACAGGAAATGAGATGAGAGGTCTTAGACCCTTTTGGCCACCAGGACGCCCCATCAGAAAATCCTATTCTTTATTCTCTTATTGATTAAAAATCACCTCTACTTTGTTGTTTTATTGATCGGGGTTAAGCTACTTGTCAATGAAACTCGACACTCTGTAAACATGTTTCACAATACAGCAATTTATAAGGTGTAATCCTTCCCTTTCCTGGTAGGATAATAACATGAAACAGTACACTAAAAAAAACTTACAAAAAAATGGCAAAGTAGTAAGTTAGAACAATATTTTTAAGTTAAAACAATTTTAATTGATGTATTAGGTGACTTTTGAGGCAGCAGATGGAGCTGAAAACAAACCACTGGCATAATATCATTTTATAAAGTTTATATTTGAAGACAATGAACCACAACAGTAGACTGGATTAGATTAGTGCTGTAGGAACATATATTATACTGAATTTACCATGTGAGTCATTAGGCTGCATTCACACCAAATCAGGCGGTGTGGCGTTCAGCCGCAGGGTCGAGCGGAGGTGTGTGTGTGTGTGGGGGGTGTGGGTGTGTTTATTTGTGCTCTACAATGTAACCGCTGTGAAACAATCAGAAAATAACGTTTTATTGATCTGTTTCACCGGCTTTCTCTCTACCAGCGCTCCCTCTCTTCATTCACTCTCTAGCTCGCTCGCCCACAGCTGCTCTCTCTCTCTCTCTCTTTTTCTCGTCTTTTTTAAAATGAGTCTGAGCCATTAGCAAGGTCTAACTTTAACGTTATCAAGCGTTTTCGCCGCACCGCCTGATTTGGTGTGAATGCAGCCTTAAGAGTTATTACCAGGCCTTTCTTTGTGTTTGCTACTCATTATTTTGAGAGTTTACAGTATATTATTGTTTTCTATGCTGAGTGCTATGTTACTGTACTTACCTGGAACTGATAGAGCACTGGGGTCAAAGGTGAATCTCATCTGTAGCTCTTCTGCTGCTGCATCAGGCCCACGTTCTCATACACTCTGGAGCTGTCATCCCTCATCCTGCCAACACATCCACACGCTGCCGTGAGAAACTACCAGTAAACTTTTCTTTACAAGGACACAAAGAGTGATTAAATATAACATAAACAGTTAAAACAGGCAGGTTCTTTACTATCAGCATTTACTTACTCTGTGCAGGTGGGAGTAGGAATAGGAGTGCAAGGAGGCAAAGGGCTCTGCTCTCCTCCAGTCAGGTCAGACAAAGAGTACTTAATGTTGGTGTACTCGCGCCCTTTAATCTTACTTTTCTGCAGAAGAGAAAGTACAGGAAGGTTAGAAACAAGAGAAGGTGAAAATAAAAAAGACAAAGGCTACGTTCAACTGTCACACAAGTGCAGACTTAACTGAAATATGAGCCACATGCCTACAAGAATAACGTCATATAAAGTCAAATCAGAAACATGGACTGTGCTTCTATTCAGTTGTGATAAATTCCTTCCAGTTTGACTTGAATAGAAGCTTTTCCATAAACAAATCTGACACTTCCTGGTCTCTCCGTTGACCCTCGTCGCTGTTGTTGCTCCATTTCCTCCATGTTTATTTTTACTGGGCTGTGAGGCACCGACGCTGAACGTTGTCGACAGGCGATATGCGCGAAGAAGTGAGACGTTAAATAAACCACACGATCGTTCTGACAGCGGTCGCATGAGCCAGAGATCAGATGTAGAACCGCATGTGCCAAGTGGCCCAGATCTGATATGAAACTAGATATACCGCCTCACAGTTATACGCCTCCGCCAGCCAATCAGGTTGCAGTTTATATCCATCATAATAGTTGTAGTGAAGACTTTCAAGATATTTAATAAAATCACCACACTTTTAAGATTAGTGTCACCAACTCAGTATCTGAACAAATAACAGCCAGAAAAAGTGTTTTTACAGAACTTTATGATGTCACAGTGAAGTTGACCTTTAACCTTTTGGTTATAAAATGTCATCACTTTATCGTTTTATCCTATTAGACATTTGTGTGAAACTTTGTTATACTTATATGAACTCTTGAGTTATGGCCAAAAATGTGTTTTGTGAGGTCACAGTGACCTTTGACCTTTAACCACCAAATTCTATTCATATCCTTGGGTCCAAGTGGATGTTTGTGCCAAATTTGAAGAATTTTTCCTGCAAGTCTTGATGCCCAGTTACGATTTTCTGCCTACATCTGATTTGTCTGCCCATCTGTTTACATCTACTTTATACCCGATACCTTTGTTTTACACTTTCTTAATACTTGAAACAACCCGCATGCGTAAACAAGGGTTTGGTTAGCGAAAAGGAAAATAACGTCATTAAAATGTGAAAAAGTATAAGACGGTCGCATTTTTAATGACATGTGAATCACGACGACAGGGGAATATCCATCCGATCTGTCCGTTTAGATGACAGCCGCGTCGGCATTGATATCCGATCACTATCAGATTTATTTCCACATATGATTGAGGCCCAAAACAGATCTGAGAATATCCGATTCCATGTGCATTTTTTTCCCCCCCGTTTACACGTTCATAATAATACATATCCGATCTGTGCCGCATGTGAGCAAAAAAAATCAGAATTGGGTCACTTGAACCAGGCAGTGTAAACGCGGCCTTTACACATACACAGCGACGCCAATAAACGACATGAAATTGCGAAATAGCGAATAGTTCGCATCAGTTGTGAATCGAGCGGATATAACGCTCTCCTCTTCTTTTGTCGAGTGAGGAGAAGAAGGACAAGATCATCATCACTGGAGGATGTCGACATCATCCTCCAGTGATGATGATGATGATCTCCGACCTGCGTTCAGCGTCTCACGTCCACAGAAGCAGCCGCCTGTCAGCTGCAGCTCCTTCACCAGGCTGACTGACAGCAGGGAGTTACTGAACCGAAACAGTTTGCATGTCGGCTCCACGAGAAGAAATCCACAGTGTTTGTATTTATAAATACATGGTGATGATGCATATGATACATGATACATCAATGTATTGATTCATTGGCTTTATTGCTCCACCCACCGTAGTGAGTGAACCTACCTGTCTGCTTTCACAGACAGACCTGGAGCTGATCAATCAATATAGATATGGTGAATTAGTTCAAAACTCACATAGCGGGATTCTCAACACCCCACGTGGGCCGTCGCAAGAAACAGCTGTCTGTGCGATTAACGCTCTGTGATTGGTTGATGCTTTTATTCGCTGTGTGAAAAGTCACGCAGCGCTTTTTCGCCTCGTAATATTCGCGTTCTGTGTGAAAGTACTCATGACACAAACAACAGTTCGAAAAAATATATCGACGTGCCAATTAATCGCATGAAAAAATCGCGTCCAGGCCTTAAATGCGGCCTTGGAGACAAATAAATCGGATCTGGGGGCCACTTGAGCGTGTGATGTGAACGGAGCTGAAGTGAGATGTTGTCTGCTGCACACCTGTTCCTCCTCTATGCGTCTCTGCAACGTTTCTATGTAGTGCTGTACGGCCATATAGATGAATCTGTACTGCGCCTCGGTCTGCACCATCCCAGAGCGCTGAGAACGAACCATCTGGATGGTCTTTGGCACGTCGATGTCACAGTCCACCCCTGCAGGATGAAAACGACATAGATAAATAATAATCCTAAGCATTGGTTGCATAACTTCTTGAACTAAACTGACTTTATATCAGATATGCAGACTCACCTTTTTCTCTGATCACGTCTATCAGGATGTCGATCACTATAAACGTTCCTGTCCGCCCAATTCCTGCACTGGAGAACACAAGAGAACGTCTTTGAGTCGACATGTCTCCTCTGTTAGAGGCTTTAACGGCCTGTTTATGTGACATATGCATGACATATATTGTATTTTTCAGGAGGTTTTTTAGAGCAGTGCAACACGTGATTAGTTGCTTAATCGATTAGGTGATTGACAAAAAATTAATCTGCAACTATTTTGGTAATCCAATAATCATTTTAGTCATTTTTAAAGCAAATGTGCAAAAATGTTTCCTGGTTTTAGCTGCTTAAATGTGATGATTTAATGATTTTCTTTGTCATTCATTACAGTAAATTAATTATCTAAAGGTTCTTGACTGTCATTGTTAAATGTGGGAGATTATAAAGGGCATTTTTGATTATTTTCTGATACTTTATAGACAAAATGATTAATAATAAAAAAAAACCAACTGCAGATTATTCTATAATGAAAGGAATCTCTAGTTGCAGCCCTGCATGCTATAGGAGACTTTTTATATCCACAAGTTTTTATTCCAGCACAAATATCCATCTATGGCTGGATGGATAAGAGACTGTCAGGGTTTCCAGGGATATAAGAACCATGTTAATGGGTCATTCTGCTCCTTAGTAATGTCAAAAACAAACAAAATACACAAACTCCATTTTCATTTATTGATCACTCTGATTGTTCTGCTGATATACATCACAATACAAGTTGTGATATCACATTTTTGTGGGATAAAAAGACTAGTTTTTGTTTGTTTGTGAATCTCCTCCGAGGTTCTTCATGCTATGCTTGCTTCTCAACACTTGCAGTTTACACCCAGACGTGGAGAACGTCTGGTTGTGAACCAGAACGGAGAAAAAGTGATAAATTTGATGATTTTGAACATAGATGAAAAGTTATAAGGAGCGTTGTTCTTCTGTGATGTCTAGGGCTGTAGTCTGCTGGTCGACTGGTCGATTAGTTAGTCGATATGCTCTCGTCCGACCAAATTCTCGTTGGTCGGAAGAGCTCCTTATGAAAGTAACAATCTCCTTGTTACTTTCATAAGGAGAAAAGTGCTACATCAATAGCTTTCCAGGATTAATCCATTATTTCCTGCGGCGGGAGGGACAGACTAACAAACTGCCTGTGAAAACAACGGGGGTGTATTCAAAACACCCCCGTTGTTTTCACAACTTTGAACTCGCCCAATCTAATGAAGACTGCTGGGTGTAACTGTACTCAACGTTTACTCAGCGTTTACTAAATCAGTGTTTCTCCTGTAATTATCACAACAAGAACCCCCGCCAGGCCAAGAAAAATGTTTTTTTTAATGCCAAAAATAACGCCAAATATCCATTAATTCAGAAATCGATAGCGTTTGGGAGTCTCTGTGCAGCGCTGCTCCGGTACGTGAGTCAACCTTTATCTCGTTGCCTGGGAAACCACTGGTAGCGTAACGCCGTTGAGGCTTGCGTAGTGTGTTTGCATAGCGAGCGGGAAACAGCGAGAGGCAGAGAAGTGACGGTGAATGCGAGCGGGGCAGAGGAAAAGGTTAGCGGTAAGTTGTCAGTCTGGCAGTAAATGTACAGTACAGACTACGGTGTGTCAGTTAATAAATGCTAAAAAGTCACGTCTGTTGTTTCCCCAAGTGCTGGAAAAGTGACGGAGGTTAGCTGCAAAGTTAGCAATAATGGGTTAGCATAACCCGGAGACACATAACAGAGAAATAGAGAACAGAGAAATAAATAAATAAATCTCTTCTGCCTGTGTGAGATGAATGTTTTATTGTGTACGTGGTCCCTGACAAATAAATGTAATAAACTAAACTAAAGTGGATTTACTGATGACTGAAACTGCGTCTCTGTGAAGGGAAGGTTCTGGTTTAACAGTTATGATTTATCGATCGAGGGCTACCAAGTTTGACGTGAACCTCATTGTTAGGGCGTTATGTGTTTGTTTTCTGTGTATATGTACCTGCAGTGTACCGCTATAGGTCCAGCGTCCAGTATGCTCTCCTGTTTCAGGTTGACCTCCTCTAAGAAGTCCAGTACACCGCCCGGGTCGGTGGGGACTCCGTGGTCCGGCCAGGCCCTGAAGTGGTACTGCCAAACTGTACGTTCTGTGTTGCCCTGAAAACACGCAGCAGTGTGTTACCAATACAAATCAATAACAAGCTCAGAACATGAATACGATGTTCTTAATGATCTGAACAGATTTTAAATGGACTTTTATGATTGTGTAAATCTGTAAGGTTGTATTTTTTTTGTCATGTGAATGCAGTAAAATGTTTTTGAATAAAATTTATGACAGAAAATCTTCCAAGCATCTGGTCGGCATCTTAACATGTGAGGAAAAAAAAAACGAGACGTGAAGGCAAAGATATTGTATTGTTTTGATTTTGTGCATATGAAAGCCATGTGTTGATTTCCGGTAATAAATATAATTCATTGATATATTACCGTTTCACAAAGATAAATCAGTTAAAACAATATTTTTTACAACCTAAAATGACAAATTTATCTAATAATGTAAAGAGTAGTTTAAAATTACATGTCTTGTATATTTCTAGCAGAGATCACCAACCAAATATAGTCAAATTTCAAGTAAAGTATGGTAATCTATATTTTCTTTTAAGACCAAAACAATAAATTGATCTGCTAACAAGTATTGTGTGTGTATCAAAGCCTGATGTATCTTATTCCTCTGTTGTTGTCCAAAAACTATTAAAAACACATCAGTGAGTCACATCGCTGCACTGAGTGACATGTTCCTTCATCACCATGAACACACACACCGTCCTACTGCCAGAAATACTCACTAGAGCATCAAATGTGGATTCATCCACCGCTAAAAATAGTCCCCAACAAATGCTCTATTTCCTCCTGTCTGAGTAACGTTTGCTAAAAACTACAGTGACCAGCTGTTTTAGGAAGTTACTGAACCCTTTTTTAAAAATGAAACGATATATTTGTGACCAGCTTTTAAACATTGACGTCTTCTGAAGGAACTAATGCGTCTGGTGAAGTTAAAAGTACAACATACTGTTAACATGACATACTTTATATGTGTTTTTTTTTTTTTTTTGATAATAAAACATTTTTAAGAACATGTAGAAATATTTTTGGACTTGTTACGTAAGAAAAGCCCACATGTATTTGTTAAGTGCAAAAAACAATAGAAACACAATGACATGTTAATTAAAAGATACACTTCAAAGCATCCACCAGCGCCATTAGTAACACTACAGGTACTGTCTATAGACTGGATTTCACTTTTGTTTTACAGGTTAAGAACAAATAAACAGATCATCTCAATCTTATGAAATACAAATCCAGATTTTTCTTAAACAATCAAGTACTAACTTATAATGTTATAGTAACAACACACACACTTACCTGTCCAACTTTGGACAGTTTGAGTTCTCTTAAGATGTAGTCATGTGCGGCCGTCTCTCTGACGTTGCGAACACGCATGGCGCCGTACTCCTTCAGAGCCGACATGTCCGGCCAGTATTTCACACACTTACTCTGTCGGGAGAAGTGAAAGATAAAAAAATAAATTGTAGCTTATTTGGAAATACAACATATTGATGTAACGTCTGCCGGTTTTATACAACATAAAGATGTCAACAAGATCAACGACCGTTTCTATTGCCGTCACAGCACATCACCACTTTCTCAATTAGCGCTTTTACTCTGTTTAGCCACAAGGGAGCGCCGTTCTATCGGTCAAACAGAGGCAGACAAACTATGTCGTCCTGTCTATAGAGGCATCAGATCCAAGGTGTTGTTCTAGAGGACAAACAACGTATTTTTTCATTTAATTTGGGAGAGCTTGTTGAAACTACACCGTCTTAGTTGTGCTCACCTTCCCTCTCTCCACCTCTTTGGTTGTCATGACGATGACTCGAGAGTTCTCCTGAAACACCATCCTCCAGAAGTCACTGATGGTGTTCTGCAGGCAGCCCTGAGTGGCGATGTAGGACTTCTTCCCCTTGGTACTGTTACACTTTGAGTCCAGCTCGGGCTGAACACACACACACACACACACACACACACACACACACACACACAGATGGACATGACAGTCAGCTGAATACTCGACATGAACAGAGAAACACAACACAAGGAGTCAAAAACAAGAGTGTAAACTGACATATGCTAACATCTGGATCATCTACATATTATCATACACAGAATTAATTACGTTTATTTATGTGTGTGTGTGTTTGTGTGTGTGTGTCCTGAGGATGAAGTGAGTTTACCATGATAGCAGATACTACCATGATGATATTGGCGTTGATGTAATCAGAGCCTGGCTCATTTAGGTCCCCGTCTTTCAGACACACACGAGTGTGGTCGACTGGAAACAGAAACAGAAACCGCACAGTTAGTTTCGAAAATCTCTTCAGGTGATTCCTGCGCTTACAGAGATACAACTCGGAGGTTGTTACAGTGAAAGAGAGTTTCTCACAAGGCAGAATGTTCTTGTATCTGTTCTTGTTTTTGTTCTCTGCTCTCTGGCCTTCTTTGCGACTGTAGAGCAGTTTGCACTCTTGTTGCTGCAAGGTCTGAGGAGAAAACAAAAAGAAACAAGAGTCTCAACCAGAACATCTTTTATCAAACTGCATGATATTTATTTACTCTATATGTTGTCTTGTACATTGTTTCATCCATAAAAAAAAGGACAGATCTGCAGAACGAGACAACCGCTCACCTCAAATTCCTCCCAGAAGCCTTGTTTGACCTTGTCTGTGGCCTCCGCTAGTTTGCTCAGCTCCCTGACTCGACTCTCGATCTCTGCAGCGTTGATGCGAGTAGTGTTCAGCGGCTGGAGAGGAGAGAGAAGTTGTCTTACTTGTTGAGCAGATTGTAAAGTCAGTTTTGGGATACTTGGAGGAGGAGGAGGAGGAGGAGGAGAGGTACCTGTTTGAGCTGAAGCACGGTACCCAGAGTTTCCACCATGGGGTTCTTTTTGTAGTGCTCTACCAGGTCGGTGAGGGAGTCGAACTTCTCCCCTCCGCCCACGTCGTACTTCAGGTCATGCTGGATGAGAAACACACGGACACATCAGCCACGAGTGCAAAAGACCGGTCACGAGACAATCACGATGTTTTACATGCACTCAAGAAACCAGGTGACTCAGAGAAATCAGAACAGCGATAAAAAGCATCTGTATCTGTCAGTATCACACCGTAACGGAGAGAATAAAAGGTCTCCGTTTAGCTGAGGAGCGTTGAGGAGGAAGGCGGGTTTACCTGACAGCGGATCATGACGTGAGTGACTTTGGGTTTGCTGTCACTGCTGTCCGTCTTGTCGTCTCCCGTTCGGACCGACAGGACGAAGTCTCCGGGATGACTCTGACTCTCTCTCACCAGGAAGCTGCCGTTCTTCCCCTTTTCTGTCAGCAGCTTCTCGGCCTCCCGACCCGACAAGTGACCGTGGAACCATCTAGAGAAACAGGAGAGTGTGAGTCCGCTGACTGCTGTCTTTCAGTGGTTCCTTCTTTCATTATTTTTGATGCCTAACTTTACATTTAGTGCCTAAACTTCTGCACAGTACAACCACATTACAGTATACAGCTTACTAACACAATAAAAGTCATACTTATTCCAAACTTGGCCACCCCAATATGTTCATAACTCGATAAAGAAAACTAACAATTCAATACGACCCAAAGTAGAACCGATAACGTGTCGGTGCTCACCTCTCTGAGGTGGGGTCCGCACAGTTGAGCGGATACTTGAGCTCGATAACGTCTCCGTTTTTCTCTTTCAGCTGGCCGTGATGCTCCATGTAATACTGCACCAGCTCCGCCAGAGTGGCAAACTTCTCCCCGCCGTAAAGGTCGTAGTAGTCTCCTGTGTTCTGGATCTTAATGTGGGTGACGGCTCCATTTCGCCTGCAGCAAAAAAAAAACAACACATTTACAGAAGAGTTACCACCAGGAGTGAGAACATTATAAACACATATATCTATACCGAGGAGTCATATGAGTCCACGTATAGACTTGTGCATGTGTTATAGTTAAAATAAGCTGCAACTAAACTCATTTTGTCTATAAAATGACAGAAAAATGTGAAAAATTTCTCAAAATTTAAGTTAACATATCTTTAAAGTGTCGTTTCATTCAACTTAAAGTCCAAAACCCTAAAATATTCAGCTTTTTTGACATATCTGGTATAAAAAAAAGCAACAAACTGCCCGCTAAAAGCTGCTAAATCAACGTATCTGTCGAGAAGAGTAGACTCACATTTTGTCAGTCGCTGTCCGGTGATAAATGCAGTGAAGTCGACTAAACTACTGTTCAAACAGACCAACATCTCTACAGTCTCCTCCTCTAAAGCCCAACGTTATTGACTCTCCGGCTGCTGACGAACTGAACTAAAAACCAGGATTCACACTTTTTTTTTTATTTCTCTCACCGTGTTGAAATCTGATGTTTCACAGCTCAAACAAAACACAAGTCTTCCAGGTTAACAGATGAGACTCACTGTATCAGTTTAGTGCAGGTGAGCTGATTGTACTATATATAATATTTCTCTCTTTCCTCAGTCAATGCATCAATATTCTGAAGCTGGAACCAGTGAAATTTTGGCATTTTTGCTGTGAAAAATACGACTGACTGATGAGTTAATTGTTTCTAAGTGTTCTGCATGCATCACTTACAACATCTCTGCTATTTACAAGAAGTGAGAGACTTAAAAAACCGTGAAAGATATTCAAAGGCAGCGGTGATGACATCGAGAGACTGAACTGAACGTTTTTATGCAACAGACCGAGCGGCCAATCAGATAAGACGCTACAAAACTGCATTGAGTCATCGTAGGTGACCACCATTATCTCAGAAAATAGAAAAAAAAAAAAGGAGAACTTGTGGCAGGTCTGGAGCTCTGTAACCCTGAATGACTTCTGGTTAAAAAGTCTGGCAGAAATGTGCAGAGAAGGGAGAAAAGACATGCGCTGGTTTGAACCAGAAGAGACTGGTCTCCCAGTCTGGAAATGTCTCCACAAGAGGAGCGTGACTTTGTTTTGTTTCCATAGGAAGTAAATATGGTGAAGAGATGAGAGAGAGAGAGAGAGAGAGAGAGAGAACGAGCTCAAACATGAGACTCTTTCCAAAAATAACATCGTCTACATCAGCTAAACCCAGTTAATGATACTTCAGCTTCAAAATTTATGGGTCGACAGGCCCCGAGATAAAAACCACAAGCTTTTTTTTTTTTTATTATTAGTAAAAAGGTCGGTCTTCATACTATCATCCAACGTTTTCTTTAAAAAGGGAAGTGATTACTGCTTATAGCCGATAGTGACTCACCGTACTGAGAGGGTGAAGTCTCCCGGGTTACTCTTACTGGGTCTGGCTAAGAAGCTGCCATCCACTCCTCGAGTCAGCAGGAGGTTTTCAGCCTCCACGCCTGTGATGTTGGGGTGAAACCACCTGAGAGATGGGAGAGAGGAACGATGATTAGCTTCTGTCTGAAATCACTTCCTTATTACTGTATAGTGCGTTTTGTTTACTTTCATCTTTGACTTTTTATTAAATTAACGCTCTACTGTATATCGAGCGGTGGGCAAATAGTGGCCCGAGGGCGAAATCTGGCCCTCAGGGAAACATATTTTGGCCTCCTGATGAAAGCTGAAGTTTTGATATTTATATTAAACGACAAAACTTGTCAGAATTTCACAAATCTACTGTAGATTATGTAGAAATACAAGGTTTGATTCAATCCCAGTGAATATAACCTTGTTACTCTGCTATCTAACTGATACACAGTGCAAATAAAGTTACCAGAAACTAAATTTTAACAACGTTTTAACGAAAAATCCTGATAAAACTGCCCCATGTTATACTGTGTCCTCAAAACTTCCCACATTGCAATGAAAATAGTAATAAACACGTCATTTAAACGACTTTTTTCTAACCGTAACTCATGTAATAGATTAAAAAAACTACAGTTGCAGCATAACTACACCTGTCAGTTCTGGCTATGAGTCCAAAAATCTTTATTTACTATTCACTACAGAGTTCACTGTAGCGTCGAGCTGTAACAATTAGTTGAATGGTTGATTAATCAATAGCTAGTTTTGATGATTGAATAAAAATGGCCAAAAAATTATCTGGTTTTAGCTTCTAAAATGTGACGATTTCACGTTTTTCTGTATCATAAATGACAGTAAACTGAACATCGTTGGTTTTTCAACTCAGAAAACAAGACGTCACCTGTGACTCAGAAAATAGTGAAAAGTGACTAAAAAGTTATAATTTCTCAGACGTTTTGTAGACCGAACGATGAATCAATTAAGGATCTACAGATGAAGGATTTGTATACTGTACAGATTGTAAAGCCCCTTTGAGAAAAATGTGTGATTTCTGATATAATAATAATAATAATAATAATACATTTTATTTATAGAGCATTTTTCTAAAAGACACTTTACACAGAAGAAAAAGCAAGAGATGACACTAAAAGTACATCAAGAAGCAGGAGGACATTATTAGATATTAATATATAGATATTGGGCTATATAACTAAAAACTGACTTGATTAATTGATAATGAAAATAATCATTAGTTGCAGCCTCACTGTAGTATATAAGTATATATTATCAAAGGTTCCCAGGCAGCGAGGAAAACCTGAATGATGATTATATTTCTTTATAGGTTATTAAGGCTGCAACTAAAGATTAATCAATTCAAAAACGGTGAAAAATGACGTCCTCAAATGTTTTATTTTGTCCAAAACTCAAAGATATTCAGTTTACTGTAAAAAAAACAAACATAAAATATTCACAATCAAGAAACTGGAATCAGAGAATTTGCACGTTTTTTTCTTTAAAATGACTCAAAACAGTCGATTAATCTACTAATCCTCGCAGCTCTTTATGTTATTCTGGGGTTTTCTGCTGTAAATACATTGAACACTGACTTTAAACTGAGGCCAGTCATCAGTACTGAAGAGTAACCAGAACATCACTGCAGCTGTACATGAAGGTCAATCTGTTGGTTTTTTTTTTTTAATTCTTTAAATAACCACAACTCAACACAGACTAAACAAGTCTACGTTTCCGTCTCTCGAGGCCTCTCTCTCTTTTCTCTCTTGTCTTCTTCCTCTCTTCTCCATCTCTGTTTATTTTCTGACTTTTACCAAAAGCTTATTTGTGTGTTGGGAGGAAGAGAGAGAGGAAGAGAGAGAGAGAGAGAGAGAGAGAGAGAGAGAGATCACGCCTGAACGGGAGCTCGTATAATTTAAGAACAGGCATGTCAAACCCACAAACAGGCCGAGCCACAGCGACACTGACGGTATAAGAACAATCCTCTGTGCCAAGAAAAGGTTGGGAGTGAGTAAACACCAGAGAGGTTTCGGACACAATGCGAGTGTCTCAACCGCCGCGGATGATTTACAATCCGTCACTTCAGACCCAACATGACTGTACGTCCTGCTGTGTGACCGTTCGTATGAAATCAAGACTTAGAGTTAGAACACTGGTGGTCTCTGTTCTCTCCCTTTATCTTGTTGTGTCAGTACCAAGCAGGGCTGCAACTAACTGTTATTATCTATTAAGCTGTCAATTATTTTATCAATTAATCAATTAGTTGTTTGGTCTATAAAATGCTAGAAAACAGTGTAAAATGTCTCGTTTTGTCCCGACAACTCAAAGATATTCAGTTTACTGTCATAGAAGACTAAAAGAAACCAGAAAATATTCACATCTGAGAAGCTGGAATCAGAGAATTTGGACATTTTGCCGTTTAAAAAATGACTCAAAACGATTAATCAGCTGTCAAAATAAGGGCCAACTAATCATTCAATCGATTAATCCTTGCAGCTCTAGACTTCTCCCTCTAAAAATGATATCTTTCAGTTTTGTCTGTCATCTTTCTTTGTGATACTGAGGAGGTTTTGCGGTCCTGCGAGATCTTAGCAGCACCTGAATGTCGCTTGATGTCGTCTCTGATCCGCAGCCTTCCCTTCAAATCACTTTTACGCTCTGCTACAAATGTTCTGCGCTTAGTATTTAATGTTTGTACTCTATTTACTTAAAGGACGAGTTCACAATTTTTCAAGTCTGTCTTAAAACGACAGTCAGGTTTTCCTCGGACAGTGTTTCCCTGTTGAGCTGCGGTGGAAGTATAGAAACAAAAAGAGGGACTTTGGCACTAAAAAGACTGTAACATTGAAAGATATCTACTTGATTTGACTCATTTGGACGCTGAAGCTTCATATTAGCTGCAGATTAACTTTAAAATATGTTTTTTGCACAGAAGGAGGACTGTTGATTTTGTTCTTCATCACTTAAATTGTAAGTGCATTATGAAGGGGGGAACAGGGGAGATTATTACAGTAAGAAAATCATGTTTCACTGTTCATTTGGGCTCCTGACTGTTGCTTTAAAAAGTGTGAACCCGTCCTTTAATATTGTCATTCTTTCTACTGTCTGTACATATATATATATATTCACATTTCATGTCTCCGTACTGGAGGAGAGATCTCTCCTCTTCTGTTGCTCTTCCTGAAGTTTCCTCCCCTTTTTCCCCCCATTAAAAAGGCAGTTTTTTCCTTTTCCAAATCTAAGGATAGAAGTCGCTCTGAGACCGATCTGTGATTCGTGATGTGTAGTTGCACGAAACTGACTTGATTTGCATTTCATAACACAATAAAGCCGTTCAGTGCTGCTGACAGTAGCTGTGCTCGGTTTTCAGCGGTCAAAGTCAGTGTTCAGCTATCTTCAACTCTGTCTGTTACTAGAATCTATGAATAACAAAGAAGTGAGTGAGCTTTGTAGGTTTGGTATCAGTGTTTACAGTGTGTGCCAAACAGCTTCTGACTGGGTTACAAGTTGCCGGTGTGTGTGCTACATGAAGCGGTTTTGCTAGCTATTCCAGCTTTTTTTTCCCAGAAACACCGGGACACTCTGAGCTTGTTTACCGACAACATCCAAACAGCTGAGTTGAGTTAAAGTTAGCCAGCTCAGCTAACATGATCAGCAGACATTGTTTTCCACACAGCCCCCCCCCCCCCTCCTTTTACCTCCGAGATGTCATTTTTTTCGCTCCTCACTTCCTCGCTGGCAGTTAGCGGTAGCTTCAGCTAGCTGGCTAACGTTTCCGACCGTTTCTGCTTCAATCACAGGATAAAGTGCTTCATCGGTTCACACCCGGTCACAACGGGCACCGGAATCCAGGCATCGACGGGAGATTTTACCAGCGGGCGCTACAAAAAGTCTGTAGGCCTCGGCCCCGGAGACTTCACAGCAAGTCGATTATCGGACGTCACCAAACATGCGACAAAACAGAGGGTGCGCAGATTTTTCCACCCGCGGCGGCCGATGTTCGCTTGCGCGTCGTCCCCTCGAAACAAACCGCAGCGTTCGGACCCGTCCGGCAAACAGCGTAACGTAAATTAAAGAGCCCGTCCACTTTCACTCCGCGCATGCTCATTAGAGCTTATTGATTTCAGCGGCACTCGCGGCAGAGCGGCAGCGGAGGGAGTGGAACGCTCTGCCGCTGCCGCACCGCCTCTGCCGCGCGGCAGTTGCACAAATTGAAACTTTGTCCGCAGAGATCACATGATTACATAATCATCTTTTTTTATTATTATTAAGAAAAGGTTAATTTACAAGCATCAACATACAAATAATAACAACAATAAACATCTCTTAACATACAAGGCACATTAGATAAGAAAGATGACTTAAAATAACATGGAGAAGCAATAAAATAATAATATAATAAGGTAAATAATAATAGAAAATATTACAATGATACCATGATTATTTTTTAATGTAGTTGCTCTAGGGGAGTGGTTGGCAAATAGTGGCCCGTGGTCCAAATCTGGGCCTCCAACAAAAATATTTGGCCCTTAAAGGAAAGCTGAAGTTTTCCCTTTTATACATCAAATCTTGTTCATGACTCCTCATAAATCTACAGGAGATAACAATGTAAACACAAATCTCATGTAAATCCCAACATATTTGACCTCCTAACATCTTATAAATTTACCAGGTGAATAAAAAAGGTACATAACATAATTTGGCTGATGTGAGCAGAACAGATTTGTGTCAATAACAGCACTTTTTATTGTGTGTGGATACATTATCAATTACATTTCTAGTCTTGTATTGTAACATAGAGGATATGTTCATGTTTATGAGTCGTTTTTTGCCAAATGAGTATTAAAATAAGTTGCTGTCACTTACTAATGGGAATTATGAAATCTGCCCACAGATACAACCCCAATTTTATTCTTGAATTAATAAAAAGAAATAAACAAAACATATTAGGCTTTGTTTTCACAGTGCCTATATGTTGGCCCCTCTATAGGCAGTGCTAAAAAAAAACTGGCCCATGGTTGAACCTGAGTGCTGACCGCTGCTCTGGAGGTCATCAGATATTTTCAGTTCGTCGTAAACTCTGAGTAGAGACTCTGCATGTTTTCCTTTCATTAGTCTCAAAGCACTGAGACGACTGTCCACAACGTCCCTTTTAAAAACTGAAAACAGGGCTTTCATTTTCCTCCATTTAGATGCGTAGATGAAAAACAGAACCAGGAGTATCAGGCTGTTCAGTGTCATCTCACTCTTAATGAATATTTTCTCTTGTGAGAGGAGCAAGTAGTTTGATTTTGGTATTATAGTAACTCAGAAAAATACTTATATATATATTCATTATCATTTATTTATTGATTATTCTATTGGAACAATTTGATATCAGGAGTTATCATATGTTACAAACTAGAGACTACTTGCCTTTGATATTATCCTTTATAACCTCTATGAACATATGTGTGTCTATACTGTTGGATATTATTTGAAAATATCAATAAAGATATTGTTAGAAGAAAAAAAACACTCTTTAAATTGTGACGTCCAGCTTCAAGCCAGAAAGTTTTTGTTTTTGGGGTCTTTGAGGAGAGTTTTTTAGGATGTAAGCCTTACTAGGACCCATCACTGAGATGGTGGCAGTTATCTTAAACCACATAATTACAGTAAACTGGTGATAAAACAGTGTCAGATGAACAAACGTTAATGGCATGAATTAATCTGTATGACCCAGACTGAGATCCACCTGTTCAGCCAAAAACATTCATAACTTCAATTAAACCATTATGCTCTATTGTGTTGCTGTATGTTTTTTTTTATGGGATGCTTGTCTCCACTCAATAAATGTGTCTTTCTTCTCGTTCCTACAGTTGGATGTTTGAGCTTCTCTGTGTAGAATGATGTATGTGCAGAGTTTGTTTTCACATTCATCTAATGAAAGTGGAAAGTTTATCTGCAGTCAATGAAAATCCAGTTTTAAGGGGCCTACGAGCAGGATTTATGACATCACAACTAGTTCGGAGGCAATCGTAGTCCGATATTCAACTTATGCAGAAGTGTGATGTGGAAATTTGAAGCCTCCAGAAGCACAAACACTGAGGATGGACTTTACAGTGAAGGAGGAGACATCTGGTGTCCAGCAGGAAAAGGAATAGTAATAGTAATTTAACTATTTTATGGAAAAACTATATCAGATGTAAATTATTATTCAAAACTTAAAACATGTCTGGAGGGGATCTTTAAACTTCTGAGATAAATTTTTTTTTTTGCATATAATAGATTATGAATTCATGAGGGAGGAGTAGATGCCATTTTAAGGATTTTAACAGGTAATTATACTTTTTTGTGGAAAAACCACATCAGACACACATTATTGTTCCAAGCAGAGTCTTAATACATGTCTGGAGGGGCTCTTTAATAAAAGTTAATATAGATGTAACTCATTAGCTTTAGCAGAGGTATAATTAGAAAAACCAAACAGTTGTCTACTTGTTTGTAAGAAAAGGAAAATTCAGTGTCTATATATTGAGTGATAAAAGTAGTCATCCTATCAAATGAAGAGTTATATAAGGTCTACACTCCAGTGGTGGAAAGTAACTAAGTACATTTACTCAAGTACAGTTTTGAGGTACTTGTACTTTACTTGAGTATTTCCATGTGATGCTACTTTATACTTCCACTCCACTACATTTCAGAGGGAAATATTGTACTTTCTACACACTTTTAAAATACAACACATTGTTAAAGATGAAACCAGCAGTTTCTAACCTTTTTGGCTTTTGACGTCTTACAAAAAGCAGTGTGTAGTCGGGGTCACATTTCACATGTCTATGAGTTGTTAACAGCTCCACCAAATAGTGATTTTTCCCTCTAAACTTCTCACATGCTTTCATTTCAATAAATGTTCAAATGATCCAATATTTCAGCAAAAATCAAAGATTACTTGCTCCACCTCCAGCAGCTACAACAGTAACATGCTGCTCTAACACTGATGCTTCAGTCTTCATCTAATGATGTCATATATAATAATATATCAGTCAGAGGGACCAAACCACTACTTTTACTGCAATACTTTAACTACATGAAGCTCATAATACTTATGTACTTTTACTGTAGTATGACTTTTCATGCAGGACTTTTACTATTAATGGAGTATTTTCACATTGCTGTATTATACTTTTATCTGAGTACTTCCTCCATCACTGCTCCACTCTGAATTAGAGGAGAGTCACCACTACAGATCTTCATTGTGACAACCTTTGCGCCACGCACTCTCTTAATTTTGGCCCTCGCTGCTCGCCGGTCGGTTTAAGCCTGTACGTGGCAGTCAGAGAGCAGCCGAAGCTGGTGCGGCTCCTCTCCTGCAACAATTCAATCATATAAACCGACATCCTGAAGCAAGGATACCCTTTATATCCTCTGGCTTGGTGCGACCTTCGCTACAACACATTTCAAACATGTTTACCGTGTCGGAGCTGGTTGTCCTGCTGGCCGTCCTGTCTGCCACTGCGTCCGGCTACTTCGTTAGCATAGACGCCCATGCCGAGGAGTGCTTCTATGAGCGGGTCAACTCCGGCACCAAGATGGGCCTCATGTTTGAGGTAGCCGAAGGAGGCTTCCTGGACATCGATGTTGAGGTGAGATGATAAAGTAGCCACCTAACGAGGGGAAATCTGCGTTTATTTGAACTTAAACCTGCGGCGGCGGGCCTGCGCTAACGTTAGCAGCAGCCGCCGTCTGTCTGCGTAACGACACATTAAACTAGTTTCTGTCTAGGGTTGATCGCTTTTCACTCACAGTCGGACAAAAACAACTCAATCTGAAGGGATAGATTGTTACAGAGGTATTATTCAGGCAGATTTATGTTAAGAAACGTGTGTCACTTGTTATTGAATTATTCAAAACGATACAGGAAGTGCAGCGTTAGCATAGCGGCTAAATTCTGCAGAAGTGTTAAAACCTCTAATATAACGTGAAACTATATAAAATTAAGCTTCTCTTTTACAAGTTTTCCGTGTACATGTTGCTCTGTTTTAATGTGCACAATTGTGAGTGTTTTTATTTCACTCAAGTGTTGCCATATGTTGCCTCCAAAAGCCATCATGTTATATTACTGGTGCACTGTTATTAACTCTTTTATTTCTCCCCACTTTTTTTTTTTTCTACAGATAACAGGGCCTGATGGAAAGCAGATTTACAAAGGCGACAGAGAGTCCAGTGGGAAATACTCAGTGGCAGCACACATGGACGGCACCTACAAGTTCTGCTTCAGCAACAAGATGTCCACTATGACACCCAAGATTGTCATGTTTACCATCGATATCGGAGAGGCACCCAAAGGCCAAGACATGGAGACAGAAGGTAGGAGTAGAAGAAGATGCATAAATGTTTGTTTACAAGAGACAAAAATGAGAAATTCCATATCATTAAATCTGTCAGCTTGTTCCCAGAAGAATCAAGCACAGTGTAAACCATTTTTTCTCTCTCTTTATTCTGCTTTTATTGAGCTTGTGTGTTAGTTTCTTCCCTTTTTTATTTGACTTTATTTTGGCAACTTTTCCCCTCTTTGTAGGTGGTGACAGCTGGGATGGTAGGGAACAGGGCAGCGTACTGCTGTTGTGAAATAGACTTTTGAGTTTGTGATGCACTGCAGAGTTTCCTCTAACCAGAGTTGTTTCCATAGTTTAAACTAATATCGTGCATTCCTACGGTACATACCGAGGAATTTTGTGATGTTCGTGAGTGGTTTGACTACTTGCACAGTGAGAACAAGTATGAGTTACAAATGTCTTGCTTCCCCAGTCACACACACACACACACACGACAGATGTTATGCATGTTTTGCATACCCTGTGCATGTTTTTTGTTTGTGCACAGTAACTCGTGTTGTGACTTTCAGCTGATGGATAATGTTTTTCCTGTTTCAGCTCACCAAAACAAGCTGGAGGAGATGATCAATGAGCTGGCAGTTGCCATGACAGCTGTGAAGCACGAGCAGGAGTACATGGAGGTCCGTGAGAGGATACACAGAGCAAGTGAGTCTAAAAATAAAATCCCAAAAATAACAGGTGATGATATTATGTGAGTGTAATTTCACAAATTTGTCTCTTTTCTTTTTTCTTCTTCTGCTTCTAGTCAACGACAACACAAACAGCAGAGTGGTGCTGTGGTCGTTCTTCGAAGCCCTGGTTCTGGTGGCGATGACGCTCGGACAGATTTACTACCTGAAGAGATTTTTCGAAGTACGGCGAGTGGTGTAGTGCGATTTTGAATCGATCCCTGTGTGTCCTCCACTGTTTTCTCCAACACCAAGACAGTTATTTACACTCTGGAAATGAGACTGGCAGTTTTGAGTAAAGCCTACATATGATTGGATCTCAGATGTTTTGTTCTCCTGTTAACCTATTTTTGGTTCCTTCTTTATACGTGTAATAATTGTATGTTTGGAACGAACGGCCAAAAGATTCTGGGATAGATGTCTGGTGTTTGCGTT
Organism: Thunnus thynnus; assembly: GCF_963924715.1. NCBI lineage: Eukaryota > Metazoa > Chordata > Actinopteri > Scombriformes > Scombridae > Thunnus > Thunnus thynnus. Next base: position 5,214,937 of record NC_089535.1, read on the forward strand.
AGTTTTTTTTTTGGTTTTAACTGTTTGTTTTTTTTTTCCTCCAATATTGTTTGATAATTACAGTTAATTACCGAGTTCATGCCAGTACAGTTTCGTCTGTATGAATGACTGTGAGGCTCATAATTTTAAGATGAAAGAGACTACTTAGAAATGCACATGGATGGATAGACACGCCAGGAGTCCCCCACAGGAGAATGTAGCCCTTATTAAGATTTAAACCTTTTTCAAATGATTTAAAAAAACCAGAATACATTAGCTAATTGTCTGAGATGCAGGGAAGGAAGGAAGGAGGGAGGGGGGAGGAGGGGACGGGGATTGTGTTTTCATGGGGGTCATGTCAGACGATGTGCCGGCAGATATGTGATATCTGTGCATTGTGTTTCGCTCTCAGACGACAAATTGCACTCCTGACGAACACGCCGAAATATCTGAAGGATTTACATATAGCAGCTGGTCTTTAAGGGAAACTCTACAGCTTCTAGCTCTTGTCTGTTGATTCACAGCGATCCATGCCGTCGGGCGGGGAGGGAGGGGGTGGAATGGGGGGGGTTGGGAGACTTCAGTGGACATATTTTTTTTTGCGGGGGGGAAGCGGGGACTCCCTTATGTAGTTCAGAAAACAACAGGCAGAGCCAGGTTTCTCGGCCCGTAAGAGTTCACGAGTCCATTTTGAATTTCAGACACTTCCTATTTTAAAACTCGCTTTGGTGGCGAGACCTCGAGGAGCTGAGGCAGGGTTTTAAACTGAACTACTTGGGGTGAAACTCCTACGTGTAGAAAAATACTGAAATAAGTGTTACGTGTTAATTGAGGGTGGCTGGCTGGGTGGGCGGGTCTGACACCTAATGACTGCTGTGTGCTTTAGTTGCTTCTTATATAGTTATTTTGTTGGGGTCGGGGAATTTAAATTATACGATTGTATACAATTTTGAACTGTTTTTTTTTTTCTGGAGCATATTCATTAAGACGCAACCTTTTTTTGGGACGATGCCCTTCAAATAAGTATCTCGGACGATTTTTTTTTTTCCCCATACAAGGTAAAACTCTTAACGTCCAAGGCAGCGGCTTCACATCTGACACACAGCTGCAGCGTCTGAAGAAGTGTTGCGTTTTTTTTACTGAATATGCTCCAGTTTTGTATCAAAAACAATCTTCGGTGAGATCAGGCAGGCAAACTGCTCTGTACACACTCTCTCCTTTTTTGTGATTACAGCATAAATCTGGTAAATGGATCTGTACAAATGTAGAATGGTTGTCTGTGGAAAAAAAAAGCCCCAGGTTTCATAATAAAGCCAATATTCTGTACAATTGCTTGGATGTCTTTTTCAAACAGGTGGTAACGATGTCTTATTGAGAAAGATTGACTGCAAAATCGTCTGATACAGTGGATCCTGAACATGGAGAGAAAGTTGAATAAAAAAAGTTTCACAGCAGACATTTTGACTTTTTTAAAAGACTCTGTTATTTCTTTATTGTGCCGTTTGTATAGACGCAATGTACATGTGTGTTGGAATTCTTGTACAGTTTACTCAGTTAGTTTAAAAAAACCGTTAAAGAGTAGCCAGGTCTGGGAGAGATTATTCACAACGCTTCTAATGAAGCACTGGAGCAGCAGTTGCAGTAAAATACTGGAAGGAGATATTGAACGTTAAGCAAAACAAAACATTTTGCACTTTGCTACCACAGTGTAGCAGCATGTACCAAGCTAGGTGTAACTATTAACATCTTTTAATAGTTCTCCTTGCATCACAATAAGTTAATGTTATTGTTTCCACCTGTGCTTTTCCTGCTATGACAAGTCAAAATGTTGCACCGTTGTTAGAAAGGTCTAAAAATCTGATTAATTTATTGATAACGATGAAGAAACGAGTGACTATCAAACTATCAAATGCAGCTCTGCCAGATTTAGCATATAGAAAGAAAGCAGAGTGTAATGTGAAGATGGACACATTTACTCAACCAAACACGTCAGTTTAAAATCCAAAATAAGAAGAAAAGCCTCCAGCTCACCTCGATATGATGAGAGAATCTCATCTTTCTGTCTTAAAACTGGCCGTTTGAACAAACTTGAGTTTTTTCACAGTACAGAAAACCCAGAAAGGAACAGTTTCAATCTACTGAATCTAATAAATCTACTGTATTTATTATAGAAACATTTTATTACATGTTGTTGCATCAGAAATAACAATTACTTACTATTAATTGAGACTTTTCTGTACAATTTGCTGATAAGACTTTTGTACTTTTTCATAAGATTTTCAATGTGGGACCTTTTTTGTAATATTTCATTACTTTAATACTTTAATAAAGAATCTTTATTGGTGGAAAATAAGTACATCTACTCAAATACTTTACTCAAGTACAGTTTTGTGGTTCTTGTATTCATGTATGTATACTTGTATGTATGTATACTTCAGTATTTACTACTCTTTACTCTTATAAGCTGAAGGCCTTTTTTCTGCCTTCAGTCTTCATCTTCTGCTCATGTCAGACACCAGAGATCATGTAGATTTTGTGAGTTGTGAGACTAATCTGTCATGTAGTTTGATATGCCAGCCGTTGACTACCCTGTGATTATTAACGTCACATCTCCTAAATTTAAAGGGATCATATTATGCTTTTTGTTATTTTTATACTGTTATGATGTCGAATGTTAAACATGGTCAAAGTCCTGGCTACTACATAGCCTCCGGAGCCAGAGGAAGCTTCTTGAAGCTGACCAATCAGAACAGAGGCAGGTCTTAAAGAGACAGGAGCTAAAACGGCCTGTTTCAGACAGAGGCTGAACTGAGGGGCTGCATAAAGGACCAGTAGAAGATAAATAAGGAGTTTTTAACTGTAAATTATGCAAAGATGTTCAAGTAGAGCTCCGGAATATAAATATAGAGCTGTAAATGTGCAGCATATGTCCCCTTTAAGACACCATCCTCACCACATGAGTGTGCTTTTTTTTATTTGCAGCCCTAATATTTACCACTACTACTGGAATGATTTACACTGTAGTACTTCTACTTTTACTTTAGTAAAGGATCTCAATACTTCAATTGCTAAAAAAAACAAAAAAATTAAAAAACCCACACTTTTTTCCCTCAACTTATTTAAAACAATAAAATTTAAAAAAAAAAAACCCAGTAACATATAAACAACTATGGAGAACAAAAAGAGGAAACAGAGTATTCAATTATATAAAAATAAACATTCGGTTAAGAGATTGTTCAGGAAGCTTTTTATATTCAATAAAACAAAATACTAGATTGGAGGGAAAATAAATACATAAATAAATAAATAATAAATAATAAAAATAAAAATACACACAAAAGCTCAAAGAAGAAGAAAAAGAAAGAATAAGAAAAAGAAGAAACATCGGTAGGCGGAATGATTCTCGCCGCAGCGCTTCAGATTCCACCCGACTTGTAAACATCAGCGCACCCGGAAGTTGGAACAGCGTGGGGAGCCAGCAGACAGTTAGCTCAGCAGTGGCTAACAACTATAGCTTCAAACTTTGGTTGTCGGTCTGTTTCCAACATGGACAACACGACAGACGGCACGTGGGACAGTTTACCTGTTCAGCTCAACGGCGGGATTTTACAGACGCTCGAGGAGCTGAAATTCACGCACATGACACCTGTACAGGTAACTGAACATCTTCAGTGTGTGTGTGTGTGTGTGTGTGTGTGTGTGTGTGTGTGTGTGTGTGTGTGTGTGTGTGTGTGTGTGTGTTCACTCTGCATCAGCACCAGGCAGTAAACTCATCTCCTGTTTTCTCTCCAGTCTGCCTGTATCCCGCTTTTCATGAGTAACAAAGATGTTGCTGCCGAGGCGGTAAGTGTGAAACTCAGTTAATTATTTAATTAAGCTCAACACCATTTGTTGCTGTTTATGTTTATTTATTTCGAACATGTGACAAATAAGTTAAAGAAAACAAGAATAACAAATAAAATGTAACAGTAAACATAAACTACAAACTCACAATAAAGAAATTCTCACGAACAACATAAATAAATAAATATGACATGTCTGAAAAGGAGCAGTGATATATACAACTCACATCCAACTACCCCAGTGTTATTGTTTACAACCCAGACATCCACTCAGTGACTGTTAACTGGTTTATCTATTGTGGCTGAGAAAATAACCTATAAAGCTTAAAAGGTCTCCAGAGTTCCCAGTAAGACCAGACGCAACCAAGTACCACTTTGTAATAAGAAACTCTTTTTTTAAACTCTATTTTTAGGGCTGCAATTAACAATTATTTTCAATCATTTTGTCCACAACCCAAAGATCTTCAGTTTACTGTCGTAAAGGACTAAAGAAACCAGAAAATACTCACATTTGTGAAGCTGAAATCAGAGAATTTTGACTTTTTTTTTCTCTTAAAAAAATTGGCAATTAATCGACTAATTGTTGCAGCTCTAAAAAAAGTGTGTCCAATTTGAAATACCAATTTTGTGTATTTTTTCAGCCTTTCCTTTGCAGCTCACTAAACATCATGTATCATTTCAGGTGACTGGAAGCGGGAAGACGCTCGCTTTTGTGATTCCTATCATAGAGCTGCTGCTGAAGAGAGAAGAGAAGCTGAAGAAGATGCAGGTAAAATGAGCAGCTGTTACAACCCCACGCTGCTGTATTTGATCTCCTCAAGCCTCTAAAAGTCATTCAGATAAAACAAAATAAGTCCTTTTTCTTGTTTAACTGACTGATAATGCAGCAGGTAGACTTTGATTTATTTTAAGGGATAACTTTGGGACCCAGCGACGTAAATGACAGATGCTACATTAGCAGGTTTAAAGGTTTGACAGTCCTGTAAACTCTTACGTGACTCCGGGTGACTTTCTGTCTCTAGATGTCTCGTAGTGAATTTTAACGGTCGCATCTACGAGAGGAACAGACTGAAAATGACTCCGCACGCCGATCTGTGGTCCGTTTGTGATGATACCTCATTTGTTGACGACGTTTCATCTTTGGATTCGACTTATTCTTTGGGGCCAGTTTACGATTTTTAATCGACTTTTATTTGCCGGCAAAACGTCAGGATTGAAACATCGTATTTTATGGATCAGTTGTGTGTGAATAACGTCATGTCAGCTGATAATGTGCTCCAGTAGTGCATGTTTCAATTAGGCAAGTTTATTTATATAACACCTTATTATACACATAGGCAAATAAGATAAATAAAAGTTAAAATAAGATGAATAAAAGTTACAGTTAATCAAACCAAATGTCACACAGTGAATTTGGGGCTTTTGGGGGGGGGGGGTTGGACTCTGTTGAGCCGTCTGTGTTGTGGTGTTTCCTGCAGGTCGGCGCACTGGTGATCACTCCCACCAGAGAACTGGCGCTCCAGATCAGTGAGGTGATGGAGCAGTTTATCCAGAAGTTTCCACAGTTTACGTAAGTAGAAAGTCAAGTGTCGAATACAGATCACTGCGTGGAATATGAGTAAATATTCAGATGGACAAACTCTCAGTGGATTTACACACGTCTGGCTGACAGTGATGATGCAAAATCACTGAAAATGTTAGAAATTACTGTATCGTAAAACTTCCTGGACACATTGTTTCCATTTGTGCCTGAAAACCAACCGCCTCTGCCTGTTTTCTGTTAATTAGTGGTGTGTCTTCATGTTTCTTATTTCAGCATCTTCATCTGTTTTTGTTTTTCAGGCAGATTTTACTGATCGGTGGAACAAACCCGATAGAAGACGTGGAGAAGTTCAAGGATCAAGGGTATGTGATGACGTCAAAGTGCGAGTCACAAGTTATTAGAAACACACGATAAATAATGAACAAAACTGCTGCTGCTGCACCGGTTCACCAGCAGAGAGCTAAACACCGACACGAGGGGAGAATAGAAGAGACGGTGACACGAAACAACAGCAATGACATCATCCAGGATGCCTCAGAACACAGACGATAACAAGCGTCTCTCTTTATGTTTGTGTGTTTCAGGGCGAACATCGTGATTGCGACGCCCGGCCGTCTGGAGGACATGTTCAGGAGGAAGTCAGACGGTCTGGACTTGGCGAGTTCAGTCAAGAGTCTGGACGTGCTGGTTCTGGACGAGGCCGACAGACTGCTGGACATGGGCTTTGAAATGAGGTACAGAACAAAAAGGAGCAGTTTTCAGTTTTCAGTTATATCATAGAAGAAGAAAAAGGCTCAGAGTGCAGATATAGATCATACATAACTCTTTTATGCCAATTATTTTCTTGTTTAATTGTTTTTTCTATAAAATATGTCTTATTTTGTCTGATCAATAGTCCAGAATCCAAAAATATTCAGTTTACTGTCATCTATGACAAAGAAAAGCATAAAATCCATCACATATAAGAAGCTTCAAGTAGCAAATATTTTGGCATATTTGCTCAAAAAAGGATTATTCAATTAATTCTCTGTCAATGGATCAATCGACTGATCATCGCAGATTTAAATAAACTTACATGTTCGTGCTGCTAACTAGAGTCTGTTTGTGTTTGTGTCCAGTCTGAACACCATCTTGGGCTTCCTGCCTAAACAAAGACGCACAGGTTTGTTTTCAGCCACTCAGACGCAGGAGCTGGAGAAGCTGGTGCGAGCTGGACTCAGGAACCCCGTACGCATCACCGTCAAAGAGAAAGGTGTAGCCGCCACCGCCACCCAGAAAACCCCGTCCAGACTCTCCAACTACTACATCGTGAGTCCAAGTGTCACAAGAGCCCGTTTCACATCAGACGGCTCAAAATTTAATGTAGTAACGACACAAATATTCAACATATAACTGTTGTCGTTTCAGATTTGTAGACCAGAGGACAAGTTCAACAACCTGGTGACGTTTCTACGGCAACACAAACACGAGAAAAACCTGGTCTTCTTCAGGTACGTTAAAGCTGGGAAGACGCTGTGTGTTTTTATTAATATTGTATGTTGCAAAATTCAGTTCTCACACAAACACACAACGTAAACACAAAACCCCCGATCGCTTTTGTCCTCAGACATAAAGGTTTTTAAATAAAGGTTTATTGAAACAAAGATCGTTGATTGTTCAGGCAGTTAATCAGCCAAAAAAATCTTCCAATAATGAAAATCTTTTAATAATAAAACATCTTATAATAATATAAATCTTATAATATATAATAATAGAGGGGTGTGAGGATTCAGGGCTGTACAGCATCTGTCTCGCATGATGTCATCATTGCCTTGAAGTTTAAAGAGTTTCTTTCTGTTCTTATTAAACTGGTTTACGTCTCACCATCAGTACGTGTGCGTGTGTCGAGTACTACGGTCGAGCTCTGGAGACGCTGGTCAAGAAAGTCTCCGTCCACTGCATCCACGGCAAGATGAAAAACAAACGCAACAAGATCTTTGCCGACTTCCGAGCTCTGAAAAGGTGAGAATTGGTTTGTTTGTATGTACAGATTCAGTAAATCTAGGTATCTGGAATGATTTATATGTAATTTTTTTGTCTTTGTGTGACATTGCAGCGGGATCCTGGTGTGTACAGATGTCATGGCCAGAGGTATTGATATTCCAGATGTTAACTGGGTGCTGCAGTATGATCCTCCCAGCAGCGCCAGGTGAGCCAGTCTGAAACATTTACAGTGCTGGATATGAAAGGCCCAATTAGAATCGATCAATATATTTAAACGATAAGTCTTTTGTTATTCTATATTTTCTTATTATTAACAAATCTCATGAAAACCAATTAATTGATCTACTAACGAGTATTTTATGTGATATATTTTATTCCTCTGTGCTGTAGACCTCCGTTGTTGTCTAAAAACTACACTGCACTGGGTGACTGTGGTTTAATGTGGATTCATCCGCCGCTGAAAATAGTCCCCAACACATACACTATTTCCTCCTGTTTGAGTTACGTTTGCTAAAAAAACTACAGTGATCAGCTGTTTTCAAAAATGAAACTAAATATTTGTGAGCCGCTTTTTAAGATTTACGGCAGAGTCGAAAAGTCTTTCATGTGATTTGTTGACTAACTGATTCATTTAATAAGTAAAAGCAGCTACTTGACTACTGATTAATCATCTTATCGATCAGACCATTAAGCTGAATAACCTGGTAGTTAATAATAATAATAATATTCTAGCGGCTATAAAGCTGTTTTCATACAATAATAATGTGTAATGACAGGTCCTGTGTGGATGCTTTGTGTTTATAAATGTCTAAAGTTTCAGTTTAGTGACGTTCAAGGGAAAGAAAAAGATGCCAATTTTTGGTTTTTAATATAATTTGATTTAGTTACTGTACATCATCCTCTGTCCTCAAACCCTTGATCCAAATAAGCAAAAACTCCCTAAAAATAGACTGGGACCTTGTGAAGTCAGCGCTGACTTCTTACTCATATTTAGTTTTGAGTTAGAATGAATAATATTTGATCTTAATTTTACAGATGTGTTTAATGTGTTTTTTTCTTTATTTTTGTGTCTTTGTCTCAGCGCCTTCGTGCATCGATGCGGTCGAACAGCACGCATCGGTAACCAGGGAAACGCTCTGGTCTTTCTGCTGCCAATGGAGGAATCATACGTCAATTTCTTATCCATCAACCAGAAAGTGAGTTCTTGAATAGTACGGTGGCCCCTAAGGACAAAAAAAGCACAAACATTAACATCAAGATTGTCTTAAAACAATATTTAGCTTGAAATAACAGTTTGAAACAGGATTTTATTACTGTAATTATTCCTCCTGTTCATACTGACTCACTCATAGTCCTCCTCCTGTGTAAGAATGAATTTAAAAGTATATCTGAAGCTAATATGAAGCTTCAGTCGTCCTTCTTTTTGTTACTATACTTCCAACGCAGCTCAACAGGGAAACACGGTCCGAGGAAACACAAAGAGGGAATTTTATGCCTGAAAAAACCAATAAATATTGGTGAAAATATACAGAATAAGAGAAATGTTGGCTACATTTTAAGGGAATTCCCTATTGGCTACTTTTGATACATTTGTTTTGGAAACCAGTTATTTAAAACAGACAAATGGACGAAGAATTCAGCCCAAACTCAGAAACGTTGTCTTGTTTTTACACCGTCTAACGTTAATGAATGAATGAATGAATGACCTCTGTTGTGTTGTTTTTCTTCAGTGCCCGCTCCAGCAAATGTCCCACGTGAGCGACGTTGTGGACATTCTGCCCAAAGTGAAGGCCATGTCTCTGGCGGACCGCGCCATGTTCGACAGAGGCATGAGGGCCTTCGTCTCGTTCGTCCAGGCCTACGCCAAACACGAGTGTAGCCTCATCTTCAGAGTCAAAGGTGAAAAACAGTCACTCGACGTCTTAAGGTTTACTTCTGTAGAGCGCACAAAGTTTACATTTATTCTGCTACATTCCTCCCGTCTAGATCTGGATTTCGCCGCCTTAGCTCGCGGCTTCGCCCTCCTCCGCCTGCCGAAGATGCCTGAACTGAGGGGGAAGACGTTCCCGGACTTCGCCCAGACGACGGTGGACACAGAAACCATCCGCTACAAGGACAAGCACAGGGAGAAACAGAGACGGAAGATGCTGGCTGAGCTGAAAGAGAAAGAGGGGGAGACTTTCCAGCACAAGAAGAACTTCGTGAGGAACAAATCGTGGTCCAAACAGAAGAGCAAGAAGGAGCGCAGGAAAAAGACAGCAGCCAAGAGGAAACACAACGAGGTATTTGACCGTTAAAACATCGATAAAACTTCAAACATGAGCGCTCTGTATCTGTTTACGACTCTCCTGTGATCTCTTCTGCGTCCGCAGGGCTCCGACATAGACGATGAAGACATGAACGAGATTTTAAACGACACCCGACTCCTCAAGAAACTAAAGAAGGGGCAAATCAGCGAGGAGGACTTTGAGAAACAGATAACAAAGTCAAAACACAAAACAGACGGACCGTCACACGACGGCTCAGACGCAGAAGATGTTTGATGTCCAAGTTCAATTAAACACAAAAAGCCACATTTGTTAACCTTCTTGGTAATGTGTGTTTTTTTAATTTTTTATTTGAGAGTTGTGAGGCACAGTTATAAATAAAGCTTGATGAGTTCGTCGCTGACAGCCGACGGGGTCAGGACTCCCAGGTCAGTGAAGAGGAGGGTGATGAGGGAGGGAGGTGTGTAATCAATCATTGGATGTTCTTCTGACAGGTTCTGGACAGTCTTCAGAGTATCTGCTTTGTACTGTGGAGGAGAAGGAGAGAACATGTAAGAATATTTTAAAATAAGAGTCTACAGTTGTGCTAACATTTAATAAATGGTTTATAACACACTGTAATGTAGATATAAGTGTTTATTAATGTATTTTTCCACCACTATAACTCCTCCTGTGGACACACATTAAGTGGAGGCTGCTGTATTAACAGATAATAAATACAGTAAAACACAGTTGTAATATAAAATATGTCGGGCTGCAACTAACGATCATTTAATCATTTTGTTGTTTTGAAAATAGTGGAAATCGTCCGTTATAATTTCGTAGAGCTCTTGGTGACGTCTTCAAATGTCTCGTTTTGTCCAACCAACAGTCCAAAACCCAAAGATATTACTTTTATTATCATATATGACACAGAAAAGCCTCAAATCATCACGTTTGAGAAGCTGCAACCAGTAAATGTTTGGCATTTTTGCTTAAAAAAAACATATTATTTGATTAGCTATTATTAGTAGTTGCCAGTTTTCTGTTGATCAATTAATTAACTAATTGTTACAGCTTTGAGCTAAATGCTAGCATGTTCATAAGGACCATAATAAGTTTATGCACAATGTTTAATATGTTCACTGTCATAGTTTAGCGTGTTAGCATCCTAAAATGTGCTAATTACCAATAAACACAAAGTACAGCTGAGGCTGATGATCATGTCGCTGGTCATGCAGGTATTTTGGTCATAAACAAACATCGAACTGACCTGATGAGTTGATGAACAGTTGAGACGTTTCACTAAAAACAAAGAATATCGACCTCATGGTGGCGCTAGAGGAAAAGTCTGTAGGCTTCATCCTCTAAGAACTATGAATGTTTGTACAAAATTTGATGAAAACAGGACTAAATTCATTCAAATAGACGTTTCAATCCAAGTCGGATCTTCATCAGGTCAAAGGGATCAAAGTGAGGATCTAAATGTCTATTAGAATACATTTTGTGGCTTTTGTGGACTCAGTGTGCAGGCACTACTTTCTTCATTGATGCTGCTTTTTGAATATCCCTACACCTGCATGACATGTCTATAATTATACCTCTTCCACTGTACACCATCCAGTGCCCGTTTCAGTAGATAAGTTCAACTTTGACCTGCTGGTGACGCTAATAGAAAAGTCAGGAGATCACCAACATCGATAGCGTTCATCCTCTGAGGAACATGAACGTCTGGACAAAAGTTTATCGCAATCCATGAAATAGTTGTTGAGATATTTCAGTCTGAACTAAAACGGTGGACCGACCAACTGACAGACTGACACAAAAAAAGACAGAAAACAAGTCTGGACATGAAATTCTCTGCTTTTGCACAAGAATTATATCACATTATACCTTAAATTTATCAGGTACGTCCTGCTGGTTGAGCGGATAAAGACGCACGAACTTGAAACTCTCTGCCACGACGTAGAAAGGCTTGTTGTGAGCTTTAGAGCACATGGCCATCTGATACGTGCCGATCTGCAACGACAAGAGCGAAACATTCACATATATGAGCATAAAAGTCTTATTTCCTGTCCCGGGAAACAGTATTTTACAGATGTGGCAGAAGTTTGGGAACAAACCTTGTTGATGATCCCTCCGCTCTCCACAACTCCCTCTGCACCAACGATAACCAGATCTACCTTCTCCAAGACGTACCTGTGAGGAAATGACAGTATTTTACTCCATAACTGAAGCTCAGATCATGTAAAATAATAAAAAACTCTATAATAAATATATTCACCCCACAGCTGCATCCAGGACTACTGTTACTGGAACATTGAGTTTCCTCAGGGCTTCTGCCATCTGTCTCCTGCATAGAGAAAGAAAAGAAAACCCCCCCGATTCAATGAGTGTTTGTCCCTGCGGAGAACAACACAGTTTAACTGACACTGATTCACTCACCCAGCTGCGTCAGGCTGCGATTCAGTCACATACACAGAGAAGCGTTTCTTCTCGCCGGCGGCTTTTTCCAGCACTCTGAGGACGACTCTGGAGTAGGAGTGAGTCAGGATTTTCTAGAAGAGAACAAAGAGTCATTGAATTGGCTGCACACACGGTTTGTACAAAGAGCAGTAAATAAGTGTTACGTGTACTTACAGCACCGTCTTTGATGAAGGTATGACAGAGTTTGGCGACTTTGGTCCTGGACATCGAGATCTTCTCTAGAAAAAGTTCTCCTCTCTCCTCCATCACCTTCTTACAACGAGACAAATCCTGACAGGCAGAGTTACAAAGATTAGATTCACGTAAAGTCTCCCTTCAATCAAAAATATGTTTCTTCTTCTTATTGTTCCTACAGTTGGATGTTTGAACATCTGTGTGCAGAATGATGTATGTGGAAAGTTTCTCTGAGCTCATTGAAAATCCCGTTTAATGGGCATTTATAGATTTTGGAATATTTAATGAGGAAGAGGGAGGAGACGTTATTTTAAGGATTTTAACAAGAAAATTGAACTTTTTTTGTGTATAAACCACATCAGACACATGTTATTATTCAAAGTATTATTATTCATGTCTGGAGGGGAGCATATTTTGGAAGCAGAGACTAATTAATACTATAATTGGTTGAGTTCATCTTGACAGGGTGGAATTTAGGGCTGTCATGATTAGTTTCGTTATCAATTAATCTGTGGATTATTTTCTTGATCAATCAATCGGTTGTTTGGTCCATAAAATGTCAGAAAATGGTGGAAAAGAAAATGTCGCTGTTTCCCAAAAGCCCAAGATGAAGTCTTTAAATGTCTTGTTTTGCCCAAAACTCAAAGATATTCAGTTTACTGTCACAGAAGACCAACGAAACCAGAAAATATTCACATCTGAGAAGCTGGAATCAGAGAATTTGGACATTTTTAAAGATAAAAATGTCCGAATGATTCATCGATTATCAAAATAGTTGCTGATTAATTTATTTGTTGGCAACTAATTGATTAATCGATGAATCATCGCAGCTCTCAGATAAACGTAGTGGAGCGAAAGTGTCAAGTAGAAATACTCAAATGAAGTACAAGTACCTCAAAATTGTACTTAAGTACAGTACTTGAGTAAATGTACTTTTTCCATCACCGGATCAGTTTTGGTGCATCTAGAGCTGCAACTAATGATTATTTTCATTATTGATTCATCTGTAGATTATTTTCTTGATTAATCGATTAGTTGTTTGGTCAATAAAATGGTGAAAAATGTCATGATCATGTTTCCCAAAGTCCAAGATGATGTCTTCAAATGTCTTGTTTTGTCCAAAACCCAGAAATACTCAGTTTACAGTCATAAAGGACTAAAGAAACCAGAAAATATTCACATTTGAGAAGCTTGAATCAGAGAATTTGGACATTTTTTCCTAAAAAAAAGACTCAAGATTATCAAAACAGTTGGCGGCTCATCTAATTGTTGACAACTAATCGATTAATTGACCAATGGTTGCAGCTCTAGCAGCTCTCAGATAAATGTAATGGAGTAAAAAGAACCTCTGCTGAAATGTGGAGTGGTCGTTTCAACTAGAATAAAACAGACACACTCAAATGAAGTACCTCAAAACTCTACTTAAGTACAGTACTTGAGTAAATGTACTTAAGTTACTTTCCACCACTGACTGCGTCCCAGGTAGGACTCTCACCTGGTGCTCCAGCGATGTGAGGCTGATGAAGCGCAGGAAGAGCTCTCCTCCGGAGGAAACAGCCACAGAGGAGTCCACTCTCGTCAGGCAGTCTGTGGCTGACGTCAGGCTCTCTCTCAGACCCAGGAGCGTCTCTCCTGAAGAGGCAGAGACAAACGTGTCAAGACTGCAGCTGGTTCACGTCAACCACATGAGCTACATTCATCACAGGTAAAAGAGAAATGATGCTGGGAGGCAAACACACCTTTGTCTCTCTTGAGGAATTCAAGCAGAGTGCGGATAGCGGCCACAGCAGAGGCCATGTCCGGGTCTTTCCTCATCTGGGCCCTGAAGTACTCCACCAGTTCTGACCAGGATTACACAGTGAGACACAGTTAAAGGGCAGGTTCGCGGTTTTTCAAGTGTGACTTAAAACAACAGTCAGGTGTCCATATGAACAGTGAAAGAGGTTTTCCTTGGCTGAAGCTTAATATTAGCTTCAGATAAACTTTTATCCCCCATCATTAACATTGTAAGTGCATTATGAAGGGCTCTTCAAATGGTCAGTATGAACAGGAGGAATGATTACAGCAAGAAAAACATGTTTCACTGTTCATTTGGGCTCCTGACTGTTGCTTTAAGACACACCTGAAAAATTGTGAACTTGTCCTTTAAATTTCTGCACTTCTAACCACAAAAATGATCTAAATGAGAAGTTTGAAGCAACTTACCTTCTTCATTCATCCTGAAACTCACCACAGAGCTACAATCTGTATTTTTAATGGTTAAAACAAACCACGCTGGAGGATTTTTTTTTGCAGATGTCAGTTATCCTTCGTCACTGCAGCTTTCCTTCAAACTAAACTATGTCATAAAACTCAAGTTAAATGTTTTAAACAAACAATTTCAGTCACACTTTTCAGCCTGCTGCGGTTAAAAAACACGCTGCAGTCTGTGTTTTAGTTGTATTTACACTATTTGCTGAGTTTCACTCTGTTAGCTCATCCTGCGGCGTGTTGACGTGTCGCGGAAAGATGACGCAGCACGTTTTTTTTTCCCCCAAAACGGCGCGCCCTCTTCACGTGCTGTCGGAAATATGACTTTAATTTAACTTAAACTTTAAAAAGAATTTCTAAGGTTTGCGCTTTTTTTTTACTATGTTTCTGTTTGACTAATGCTATTATTATATTTGGTTGAAAATAAAGTTGTGATATATTATACAGTATTTATATTTATTTTTGTCTTTTGCTGAAGTTTATGTGAAATTTGAATAAGTTATTTCTGCAGTTTTGGATTGCGTCACCAGATGGCCACATGGTCTTTCTCCATTTCTATCAACTGTACACACACTGAAGTCTTGCATTAATTTAGATTTTTTTTCACAAGCTGTAGAGTAGTAGATAGTAGAATTGTTAAGTTTATCATTAAATTTAAAAAAAAAAAATCCTATAATTGTCTGTTTATCAGTGTGATCCCATCCAGCCTGGCTGATATGTTGGCCTGAGATCTGTGTTTGAGGAAAGCTCAGCGAGTGTCTATAATAATAAATAATATAAATAATAAAAGGCTCTTCCTCTACGGAGCATGAATGTGCCCAATAAATGTCCCAGAAATCTGCCAATTATTTTAATATATTTCATGTACAATTTGGAAATCACCCAGAGTCTCTGTACACTTTACAAGTCAGTAAGAATGACAACAGAAAGAAGAAAAAAGAGGCACACACATACACACAAACATATATACCAGTAGTAATGTTAATATTACAACACAGGGTTTGGGTTATTGATTTTAAAACCTGATGGTGGTATTAGATAAAAAGATCAGAAGGTCACAAAGTAATTATTGAAACCATCCTTAATCCAACATGTTTTACAGTGTGAAGTGAACTGAAAATCCTTAGAAATCCATACAAAAATTTACTGAAAGTCACAAATCAACATTTTACATCTAAAATGTAAAATAATTTGGTTAATAAGATGTCAGACTGATGACTGACTGACAAAAGACTTCCATCCAGAGGAACGCTACAAATCAAACATTTGTAAAATACCATAACTGTACTTTTAATCTACAGTATATATATATACAGGTATGCACGAGTATGTACAAGTTTACTTTACTAGTACTTTAGAGTACTTTATTTTGTCCTTTGTTCTTTTTATGCCTGCTCTTTATAAAGCACTTTGAAATTATTGATTTTGATAAGAGTTATATGAATAAACTTTATTATTATTATTATTATTTAAAGGTAATTGCAGTGTTACAGCAGCCAAATCACACACGAGTCACAAAAACAAACATTCTAAATATATATACGTATAGATATATAGGTAATATTATGTACATAATTGGTATACTGTACTGTATATTGTCTTGTCTATTGATATGCCTCATGTGTTGAAAATAAGTGTTTTTACCTTCCCCTGGAAAGTAACTAAGTACATTTAGTACAATTTTGAGGTACTTTGTTTTTTCTTCTTTCCTCTCCCATTAATCATCTCACGACCCCTCAGATTTATCTGCTGACCCTTTGGAGGGACCCCAACCCCTAGTTTGGGAACCACTGGACTAAACTAGCTAAACTGTATGTAAAGTAGTTCAAACAGTAACATGCTACTTACACACTGATGCTTCAGTGTTAATAATCTAATGATGTCATATATAATGATATATCAGTCAGAGGGACCAAACCACTACTTTTACTGCAATACTTTAACTACATCAAGCTCATAATACCTATATACTTTTACTTTTCATGCAGGACTTTTACTTGTAATGGTGTATTTTTACACTACTGTATTGCTACGTTAACATAAGTAGAAGATCTGAATACTTCTTTCAGCACTGCCTGTGGCAGACAGTAAAGTTTGGGCTCAAACTTTTGTAGTAGTATGAGTGAATATCCAGTGTTTTGCAGCCTCTTTGTTCTCCTGCACACAGCAGGGAGACAGCTCTGTGTTCACAGTGCAGCTGCAGCCACACAGGCCTCCTCCCCTTCTGTGTGTGCTCTATCCGTCCGCGCATGCGCAGTGGCTCCTCTGTGCGCTCTACTGTTTGCATTGTGTCTCAACTGCCGGCGAGCTTTAAAAATATTAAACCCACCGCGGCAATGTCGGGCAGGTCGGTCCGCGCTGAGACCCGGAGCAGGGCGAAAGATGACATCAAGAGGGTCATGGCCGCTATTGAGAAAGTACGAAAATGGTAAGAGGAAACGGTTTCGTTATCTAACACGAGAAAGGCTTCTTCTTTGCTCGCTTGTTGGGGGAGGAGAGGGAAGCGGCAGCAGCGGCAGCAGAGAGACGGGAGAAATTGAAAGAATAGGACATTTTTTTTTTATCACCGGCAGATGTACTTGCAGCTCAGGTGCACCGGGGCGCACTGTAGCACCGCCCGGCCACACAAACACAACATGTACCCGGTGTTTCTTCCTCTCTTTTCTGGCTGCTTTTTTTTTTTTTTTTTTTTTTTTTTAACGGCTCGGGTTGAACCCAGAAGCCATTTCGATGCAGTCACATGAAGCCATTGCTGCCCGCTGTTTGGAGCTTGTAACGGCTCAGGCGGCGGTTGGTTTTGTTGTTTCGTGTTTTTCTTAACGGCTGAAACGTTCAATAAAACCGCCGACTTGGAAACAATTTGACGACGGCGCTCTCGAGTCGGAGGAGTTTAGTCCGTGTGGAGTTTTAAATTAAGCGCTTTCAGTGGCCCTTTTAGGTGTGATAGAGAAGCAGCTCGGTGGGGGTGGGGAGGGGGAAGTATGGCTGAACACGTAGTGACTCAGTCTTAACGTTTAACACACCAAATACACGCTTTTAACACGCTTCACATGTTACTTTAAATGCTGTTCACCGTCATATTTGACCCATTTTTTATTTACATGTGAGAGCAGTTAAAAAAAAATCCACCCTGAACACTATTTTATTTTTGCCTCAGGTTTTTTTTTTTTTTTTTTTTAAAGTTGTCCTAGTGTGTACAACATGTGGAATATACAAAAAACGGAACTTTTTAAAACAGTTTTTGTTGAGTGTTTGACACATTTAATTAAAACAATTTTCAAAAATCACTATTCAAACCATTCACATTTATTACAATTCATTGATTCATTTATGTTCTCCTGATTTTTGTAACATAGTGTGATTTGTAAATGTTTTTTCTCCGTAATTATAAAGCATTAAACCTAAAGAATACAGTCTGTCTGCTCTCTGAAAGCTTCATTAAGGATTAATCAGCCATTTATCTGTGATTGATGAGGTTTTCACCAATGATTTGTGGTTCAGAAATCTGTTAAAGAGACTAATTATGAGAGGAAAGGTCAGAATATGAACAGTATATAAGGGATATACATGTGTTTATTCCCAGAACATGTGTATATATATATAAAAAATATAGGTACGTAACTCTTTTTTGGTTTAATCAATCGTTCCCGGGTCAAAGTCAGTAGAAGTAGGTGGTCTGACAATAATGTTAATGTAATTGTAACTTAAATCAGTTAAATAAAAGGAATAGTCAAACTGAAATATTATGTGTACATATGTTACATCAAGTTTAATGAATTTTTGGGATGGGGTTTATTTTTTTCTGATCTTATATGTTATTAAAAGAATAACAAAAGGTTACTTATAGTGACTAGATTTAAGAGATGAAACATTTAGTTGATTAGTTCACAGATTGATCTTTTTTTGAAGTAAAATTTCACTGGTACCAGCTTCTCCAAGTTGAATATGTGCTGGTTTTCTCAGTCTAATTTTCTGTCGATCGACTAATTGATGAATTGACTGATTATTGGCGTCCTAAATTATGATCCAGATACAAAGACACGCCAGTATTTACATTGGAGAACTGTTAAAGTGATAAATGATACAGGCGGTTTAATCAATCGTTCCCAGGTCAAAGTCAGTAGAAGTTGGTCATCTGACAAGAAATAGACATATATGGTGTTACATATGTTTTAGGATACATATGCTACATCAAATTTAATGTCTTTTTTTAAATGATTTTTGGCATGGTGTTGTTTTTCCTGACTTGAAACAGTTTGTTTTTTTTACAAGAATTAGTTTTCTGTTTCTATAAGCTAACAGTGTATGTGCTACTAGCATGATTTAACAGTTAATTGATTAACTGTTAAGTCAATCATAGTCGTATATGAAAGTAAACTACATATTTTGGGGTTTCGGACAAAACATTTGAAGAAAGGACATTTGAAAAAGCCTGAATAAATGAGTGGAGAAACATAATGCTTCCACACAGGTGCACTGCATGGTACAATTAAGCAATTAACATCCAGTCATGCTCTGAGGCTTGTATAAAAATGCTGAGCTGGCCCAGTGATTTTGTATTTAGATGACAAGAGGAAAAAGATCTAAGTGACTCTGAAAGAGGGTTCATTGTCGGGGCAACGGACGGCAGCAGCTTCGGTCACAAAGGACCGCTCAGCTGACTGCTGTTTGAATAGGAACAGTGACTGAAGTGACATCTGGATGTAGATTTACGGGAAAGACATCAGTAAATAATGTGGTTCGACAGTTAGCATCTGATGATCGTGATGCTTGTGCGTTAGTGCGATATGAAAGGAATGAGAGTGAGAATGTCAACGCAGGATGTGATCAGACTGTCAGCAACAACAGTCCGTCTACAATTACATAGAGAGAGATATTATAGCAGGGCTGCAGCGCGTAAACCTCTCATTACAAAGATGAATACTCATTTCAAGAGTTCAGCGGTGCAAAAACAAAGAGACACTGGTCTACAGAGATGTGGGGGAAAAAAAAGTGATATGGTCAGATGAGTCATCACCATCGTATTCTCAACAAGTGGGCGACTGCATGCGTGGCGTTCACCAAGAGAGTGGTCGAGGTCTGAATGCTTGAACCCTACAGTGAGGAGATCCGGTGGCTCTGTTATGCTTTGGGGGGACATTTTGCTGGCATGGTTTGGGTCCTTAGAGGGAAGGATCACTGCTAATCTATGATGAAACCTTTCTATCCTGATGGGAGTTCACAGGGCACCAGGGGGTCACTGAATGGTTCGATGAGGAAAAAATGATGTGAATCGTATGTTACGGCCTTCACAGTCACCAGATCTCCACCCAGTTGGACACCTATGGGAGATATGGGACTGACGTGTTTGATTCCACCGCGGCCGCTCTAGTCAGTGCTTGTGTTTCCACCAGACGCGCCGCAGCACGTCCCAGAAGAGTCCCTGAAGTGATTCTCCACTCTGCTCCGCTAAAAATATGCATCTATTTTTGATGGAAGTCGCGTCAAGCTGCACAGAAGAACACAGGAACAGCATAAAACATCTGCTCAATTCTCAAAATTCCTGATCGTGTATCAACAATAAACACAATTAAAAAGGAACTATTTAACAACGTAGCCTACCTACCCACAGTAGAAGAAACGCTCCTGGTCAGGTCTGAAGTCGTGTGGAGGACGGAACAAAACCACGTCGCAGCCTAAACAGTTAATTGATTAATCAAAAAAATAATCAGCAGTCTAATTAATGGTTTTTTTTAGCTGCAGCCCTGAGAATAACCTTATTGTTCCTCTTAGTTCTTAAACAGTTCTTAAAAATAATCAGTCGTTATAATATCACATGAAGGAGCCTTCATTCAATATAATGTTTATACAGTATGATTTCTAGAATGACTACAGGTCTTTATTGTGACGGAGCTGTTTGTGGGTTTTGTTGAGATTTTGCTTCGCATCATTTCAGGGTCTTAATTTAGAGCCGTCGACTCTTGACTCCAGGTTATTATTATAAAAGTCATCTTGGTTTCTCTTCTGCACAGGGAGAAGAAATGGGTGACTGTTGGAGACACGTCCCTTCGTATCTACAAGTGGGTGCCGGTGACGGAGCCCAAATCAGATGATGTGAGTTCAGCCATTAACAGAAACCACACACACACACACACACACCACTCCAGGGTAACACACACACATTTAAATATGTGTTTTCAACAGGTGTTTTTAGATGAAATGCTGAAAACACAAGAAAAAGTTTAGCTTTTGTTTCAAAGGTTAAATATAAAAGTTTTCTGTAATCGTACTCTTTCCCCTCTGAACACACTGTTTGTCTTTATGTTACATTATGTCATGTTGATTTCTTTTTGAACGGAGCTTTTATGTAACTTAAACACTGAAATCTTTTCTCTGCTTTTAGAAAAACAAGAACAAGAAGAAGGGCAAAGATGAGAAATACGGCTCAGAGTTGACGACTCCAGAAAACAGCTCCTCTCCAGGGATGATGGACATGCATGGTGGGTCCCAGAAACCGTTACAACACGAGGCTGCTGATGTTCTAGATGTTTGTTATTGTCAACAAATCCCACGAAACCACCAAAATCAACAATGTGTCAATCCGTCTCTCTCTACGCTGTGTGTGACACTTCACCCTCATTGGTTCCTACTGAAGATCTTTAGAAACACCTCATGAATACATAGTTTCATTATAGTTTTTAGCAAACGTAGTAAATAGCACATCCGTTGGGGACTATTTTCATCTGCGGATGAATCCATATTTGGTGCTCTAGTGAGTGTTTCTGGCAGCAGGACGTGTGTGTGTGTGGAAGTCTCATTCTGTGTTTTGCTTTTAAATATTTCTTGTAATCTAATTATTTTCACATTTTTACCTTTTTAAGTTATTATATCAGGCTTTGGGTCTGCAGACAGTCTCTGTCAGTAGATCAGTTCATTGCTGGTTTTTGGTCTTTTCATGAGATTTGTTGACAATAAGAAAAATATAGAATATCATCCAATCTGATTTAACACACCTTAAGGGACTCTTAAACCTCTAGAAACTGCTTAGAAAACACAAATAGTAGTTTTAATTTGCAAAACGTCTTTTTTCTTTGGTCATATCTCTTGTTTTTTTTCCCTAAATACAGCTGCATTCTTACAATTTTACCTCCTTAAAACTTCAACTTAGAAACAAGCTTTTTTTTTTCAGCCCATCTGTGTCACATTTAAGAGTTAAATTTAGCTTCCTGAAACCTGGTATTGCCCAAAGTAATTGCGTTTGCAGCAGTTTGCAGCGTTCACCACTGAGGGCTTTTACTACATCCTCTATGAACGTACTAATGTCACACTAATTCTAAACATGGAAATTATTATAAACTGAACTTTTTGTGTCCAAGATGAATAATGTGATGATTAAAATGAAAAACTAAAATGACTGAATCTGTGCGCTAGATGACAACAGCAACCAGAGCTCCATCGCTGACTCATCTCCAGTGAAACAGGAAAACAGTTGTAGCACCAGCCCGGCCCCAGAGCCCACCGCCGCGTCTCACCGCGAGAACAGCGAGACCAAGACTGACCAGAGCCCGGACAGCAAGAGAGGTCAGACACACACACACACATATATAAACATTAACACACTGTCCGCTGATTATATCCCTTCTAACCCAGCAGACAGTCGGCAGGTGTTTGTCGCTATACAGGCTGATCAGACAGAGGATGAACCACATCCTGTTCTTGTTTTTTCCTCTGTATCTTATCTCTCAGACATACATCCTCACAGTTAAATATACGTAAAGAGACACGGTTGCAGTGCAGCTGTGGCCACAATTTAACATGTTGACTTCATGTCTGAATAATCACTCCAGTCATGTTGAACTTAACTGTAACACCTTCAACATAAAAGTCTGAATTAATGTACAGACTTCATCAGTATGAAGTTAAATATGAACAGTTCAGCGTCTCTGAGGCACCAAAAGAATAAAAACAGTTGAATAAAGACTGTAAATGATCCGGTTTAAGATTCTTCTCATGTCAGATAAGTCTGTTAAAAAATGTTTGTTGTCTAAAAAGTTGGGCAACCAACTCTTTTTTCTATATTATTGTTTAGTTCGTCCATAATGTTCTCATTTGATTGATGAATTGTTTAAAATGCCTTTCACAGTTTCTCAGATGTCAAGGTGACGTCTTCCAGGTGCTCGTTCTGTCTGACAAACAATCCAAAACTCATTTTATCAACTATCATAGAAAACTAAGAAAAACAAACAAAAAAAGCAAATATTCACATTTTAGAAGTTGTAAACTGTAAATTTTGGAGGATTTTTACCTAGAAAATGACTTCAGTGATTAGCAGGCCCACACGGAATTCAGAGGAAAGTTTTTTTGCTTGTAATGTGACAAACAATATTCATTTAAGATAACAAAGATTGTTTTTGAGCAAAAATATGCACACAATACATTAAAGCAACCTAAATTTACCTCAAGCAGGCTGAAAGAAATATTTAGTAGATTTTAGTAGAACCGTTGAATTTGAGATTTTATTTCATCACTAACAGTTCAAAACAAAATATGAACGTTTGTTGGAAAACTCGACCAGCATAAAATGCACTAAAATGCGACGTTCAATGTGGAGCAGAGAGAGCAAACATTAATTAGCAAAAACATTAATCATCTCCCAACAATTAACACTACAACACATAAACAAACAAATACATAAATAAATAACTGGTAACTTCACCAAATATCTTTTGAGAACATCTAAAAACAGCAAAGTCAAAAAGCACGACGCTCAAACATAAAACTGACAAGCAGCATCTCTACTGGTTTAAAATCTGTGGAGGTGTCGTTGGGATTCTGCGGTGCAGATCCCGTGTGGGCCTCGTAATTAGTAAATGATTAAAATTTCTTTTGTCTCGTGATGTTTATATAAAACTGACTTTAGATGAGTCAACAGATTAAACGAGCTTCACATCTACTTTCATTTTGACTGTCAACCACAGAACCGCAGCTGAAACCTCCAGTGTTCAGCTCGATGTCTTCCTTCTGACGTGTTGATGTATTTTTAAACCTTCAGGTAAGACCATCCCTTCATCAGAGACCTCAGAGAGAGCACAAAGTGCCAAGAGAGACAGTCTGTCCTCAGGGGAGAAGGACTCTTCAGACAGCAAAGCCACTCAGGTACGAACTCGTCTGTGAGTCTTTCATCAACTCTGTGGTTCATGTGGTGAACGTTTAAAGACCTTCAGATGATCTTCAGCAGTGGTTTTCTGACGACGTTTCAGGTTCCTTTAAATACAGTTTATTATTCAATATTATATTATTCATTTGGTTCCTCATGATCTTCCACTGAGTGGTCAAAACATCAAAACAAAACTGTCGAGATAAAAACATAAAGAAAAGAAAAACTGATCAGAAACGTTCCGAAACCTTCAGTCAGAAAAGATTTGGTCACATGACTGATCAATGAATTGTAAAGAAACTGGAAACAGCCTCATGAAGGCAAGAAGCTCACTGTGATCTCAAAGTAGGAAATTAAAGAGACTTTCCTACAAATTACAAAAAAACAAACATATGTTGATATTTACCTGTAGAAGTGTCTTTCTGTTCTATAGACAGCAGCTGTAGTAGAAGTAGTAGAAGAAGAAGAAGGAGAAGAAGAAGAAGGAGGCACGGCTTCTCTATTTTAAATCATTTCTTCAAAGTCCAAACAGTCCAAAACCCAAAGATTCAGTTTATTATCATTTATTACAAAGAAAAGCTTTAAATCATCACATTGAGAAACTGAAACTAGCAAACCTTTTGGCACTTTTGCCTAAAAAATTACTAAAATGATTATTCAATTATCAAAATAGTTGCTGATTAATGTTATGTTCATCTTTTTTGATTAATTAATCATTTAGTCTATAAAACCTCAGAAAATAGTAAATAAAATGTGCATCACAGTTTCCCAGAGTCAAGCAGATCTCATTAAATGTTTCTTGTTAATTCAACCAACAGTCCAAAACCCCAAAACATTCAATTTACTATAATATAAAAAAAGGAAAAGCAGCAAATTCTAACATTTGAGAAGCAGGAACTATTAATTATCAAAATAGCTGCTGATTCATTTCCTGGCAGCTGATGAATCGATGAATCTTGCAGATTGATGCTCACTTGTTGTGCGTTTATATTTATTACAGACACCAGTGATTTATTATTATTATTATTGTATAATGTTATTTGTCTCTTCATGTGTTTGTGCTGTAGGATCTAGAGGAGGAGGCCCCGCCCAGCAAGAAAAGCAAACTGGAGTCCTCGTCTCAGGACTTTGAGGAGAGTTAAATGTTTCGGGGCTGAGTGGTTTCTCTCTCTCCCTCTCTCTGCTCCTCCCTCCATTAACTCTAGATAATTTAGGGCTAATGGATACACCGGCTCTCTCTCTCTCTCCCCTCCTCCTCCTCCTCCTCCTCCTCCTCCACCTCCCACCTCCCCTCCTCTACCTACCAAAAGGGAGAATGGACGTCTCTCTTCCCTCTCCTCCCTGACGGTTGTTTCCTCTCCAGTTTTGCCCTCTAACACTCCTCTGCCACAGAGGGAGAATGGATATTACCTCTATTCACTGGTCCCCTCCGTGCTTCCTTCCAGTTCTCCACACCTTTCACTAATGCCAAGAGAAGCTCTGAAACCCGGGCTGCGATCCTCCCCTCCACCCCACCCCACCCCACCTTCGACCTGGGGGAGGGGGAGGAGGCGGCGCCGTCAGCCGAGCCAGGCCAGACCAGAAACACTGACCTGCATCTGTGACTAAAAAAAAAAAAAAAGAGTCCACACTGGGGATCCAGATTAGGACGAGGTTGATCCCGGTCGCTGCTCTGAGACGGCTTTCAAACGTTTTACCGCTAACGGTTTAGCTCAGGATACTCAAGAGGCTAACCTGGTCTCAGATCAGCGGCTTTTGGGGGGGAACCTCCACCCTAAGACCACGTCACTTCAATCCTCCCGATTCGCCTCCTGTTAGACTAATGTTCTATATTTGTTTAGGAAATGTTTAGGGTTTTTTTCTCAGGAGGGTCAATGCACTGTTATGGTATGTCACAATCGATCACAGATAGATTTGCTGCTGTAGTGGAAGTCTTTTTTCTCTATCCATGAAAAGTTCTCCATTCACATGTTTTTTTTGTTGTTGTTTGTTTTATTTTAAAGTGAGTTAGTTTGTGGTTTGTAGAGGAAGAAGAAGAAGAAGAAGACGACGGTACTGGTCAAGTTAAACTCTTGGATAAGTGGTGCAGACAGGTAGCGTAGGTCCTGCAGGCGTGCCTTGAGTTTAAAGATTTAAACACACGTTTTAGGTCAAGCAGGTTTTGAATTACAATTTTGGTGCCATGTTTTTTTTCTTTTTGTTTTTTTGTTTGCCTTAGAATCATCACTAATTACTTTTATCCAATATTTTTACTCAACTACAACAGTTTAAGTTAATCTAATGTCAACATTTTTGGGAAATATTTGCTTTCCTGCTGAGAGTTAGATGAGAAGATTGAGACCAATCTCATGTTTGTGCGCTAACTATGAAGCTACAGCCGGGAGACGCTTAGCTTAGCTTAGCTTAGCTTAGCATAAAGACTGGACGCAGGGGGAAACGGCTAGCTTGGCCCTGTCCAGAGGTTAAAAAGTTAGCTTACAGGCACCTTTAATGCTAACTCCTTTACCTCTTGTTTGTTTAATTCGTACAAAAACCAAAGTTTTCATCCAGGAAGTCACTGCTCTTGACCAAAAAGTAACCGCAACTTGTTGTTTTTATAATTGTGTTTTTGTAAGATATAATGTGTTAATTAGTGAGCTTTAAACGTGCTGGTGTGCTGATTTTTTTTTTTTTTTTTTTTTTTTTTTTTTTAAGCACTGGTTAGCTTAGCTTAGCATAAAGACTGGAAGCAGGTGGAAACAGCTAGCCTAGCTCTGTCAAAGGTTAAAAAACTCAAGAAAATCTGCCTACCAGCAACTCTCACGCTCACTAATTAACACATTAACGTGTCGTTAATCTGTGGTTTTAAAGCAACAAGATGTACTTTTACAGATGTTTACGTGTCGGATTATTTCTTGGTTTGAGAGCAGTGACTTCATGGATGGAAACTGATTTATACCAACTAGATATAACGTGTTAATTAGCGAACTGTAGAGCTGCATTTACAGTTTATTATTTTACATTCTGACAGATAGACTGGATGTTTCTTCCTGCTTCCAGTCTTTCGCTTCATATTTAACAGGCTGATGTAAAAAATCTCATCTAACTCTCGGCAAGAAAGCAAATAAAGCATCTTTTCCCAAAATGTCAAACTATTCCTTTGAAACAGTTGGAGACTGGAATCTGAACACTACCCAGAAGTAATTAAGTTTTTGTCTTCTGGACATTTTTTAACATCTGCAAACCTCACGAGTCACATTTCCTGGTCGCTGGTCCGCGTCTATGTCAGGTGGAACTTTGTTGTTGGTTTTATTTTTCTCCGCTAACATAGAAACAGACCAGTGGCTGTTTTTTTTTGTTTGTTTGTTTTATTTTGTTTTGTTTTTTCCCCGTCTGGTCCATCGTCATGACTTCAATCATTTCTCAACTCCGTAAGTGTTCTGTGTATCACTACTTATCTCTGACCTACATGTTTCTGTAGCTCACGGCAGAAGGGTCCAGTCTTTTAGCTCAAACATTGGTTCTGATCCTCCTTCACGGTGCTGTCTGTCGGCTGAATCCTGACGCGTGTGGCATCAAGCTCTTGGTTTTTGCGCAGATTTTTTTGTGCAATTTACTTGAACTCTATATAGTACGGATTCAGACCTAAGACCTCTAAATGTACAACCTCACACATGTAAGATTCAGTTTCATTTATCAATATTTACTTGTGAATATGGATTTGAAATCAATTGAATCACTGCAAACCAATGACTTCATACAACAGGGGCTATGGAAGTACGTTACGACGCAGAATTACTTGATCAGATTTCAACAAATCAGCATTCACATGGATGGAGAGAAAAGAAATTTTTAAAAAATGACAATTGTCTCAGTTTAGAGGATGGATTAGCATATACCTCATTCCCAGTCCAGCAGCGCTGGAACTTAAAATGCTATTGTATTGACATTAACAGTTATAAACAGCATTATGTACACTCAGTTTAAAAGTAAATCTCACTTATGTTGTAGCTTTCACCTGATCGAGCCGATTGCTTATAGTTTGCTCATAACTGTGTGTAAAAAAAGAGCTGTGAGATATAAAATCTTGTATGTTGTTTTTTTTTTTTTTTTTTTTTTTTTTTTTTTCTTGGGACCATTTTGTTTCACTTTAGATCTTGTACAGATTTATGGTTTGGTTTGACTTATTTATTCCATCAGTAGTGCTTGGTTTTTATCATGTCCAATGGTTTTGTTTTCTTAATAAAATTCACAAAACTTTTTGGGAGTTTTTTTTTTTTTACTGTTCTGGTGGGAAGAAAACATCAAACCTCACTGAACCACCTCTTGTGTTCTTGAGTGTGTTAATTAACAGAACCTCGGTGTTCGTTAAGGAAATCCAGTTTCATAAAGACGTAGGAGTCATCTGGTCCCAGTCAGACCAGTATTCAGGCTGAACCGGAGTTACAATCAATGTCAGAATGAAACTGAGTTTTCTCCAGAGTTCCTCTTTACTGCTGCAACACGAGTCTGTTTGCAATAGACGTCACATTTAACACATCTTGACACTTAAAGTCACTCAAAAATATGTTTTTCTTCTTCTTCCTTCAGTTGGATGTTTGAGCTTCTCTGTACTTTCATCTGATGAAAGTGGAAAGTTTCTCTGAGCTCGTTGAATATCTGAGTTTAAGAGCAGGATTTGTGACATCACAGCTAGTTTAGAGTCAATCCTGGTCCAGTGTGATGTGGAAACCTGAAGCCTCCAGTGAACAAACACTGAGAATGAACTTTACAGTGAAGAAGGAGACATCTGGTGTCCAGCTGGAAAACTTCAGAAATTAAATATATTTGCATATTCATAGAATCTGGGATTTTAAAAACATTTTAAAGTGGTAATTACACTTTTTTTCTGGGAAAACCCCCTATCAGATACACATTATTGGTCCAAGCAGAATATATTTATATACCTTGATACATGTCTGGAGGTGATCTTTAAAGTCTGAACTCATATTTTTTTAATCCAAAGTATCTTCACAGTGTTCCAGTTAACATTTGTGCTTTTAAATGCACCAGAAATCACAATTTCTCCCATTAAATGTTCCTTGAAGACGCCCTCCAGGCATGTTTTACTGCTTTGAATAATAATCTGTGTCTAATATGCTTTTTTCCACAAAAAACAACCACTTTGTTAAAATCCTCAAATAAACATCTGCTACTTCCTCTTTGGTAAAATTCCACTTTAGATGTTAGTTTATTTCCTTTTTTTGGTGAGATGTCTCTATAACCCTTTTGGAGTTTTTTAAAAAAAATGTCACCAGCACAAATCTTTTTATACTCCTTAATGCATTCTGGGGTTTTGTGTTATTTCTGCAAATAAATGTACTAAAACTGCAACAAACAGAGATAACAGAGGACGTTGACGTGGAGCTGAGTTCATCTCTACTCACCGGTGGAAAGTATTTACTCGAGTACTGTACTTAAGTACAATTTTGAGGTACTTGTACTTTACTTGAGTATTTCCATGTGATGCTACTTTATACTTCCACTCCACTACATTTCAGAGGGAAATATTGTACTTTCCACTCCACTACATTTATTTGACAGCTTTAGTTACTTTTCAGATGAAGATTTGACACAATGGATAATATAACAAGCTTTTAAAATACAACACATTGTTAAAGATGAAACCAGTGGTTTCCAACCTTTTTGTCTTTTGACGTCTTACAAAAAGCAGTGTGTAGTCGGGGTCACATTTCACATGTCTATGAGTTGTTAACAGCTCCACCAAATAGTGATTTTTCCCTCTAAACTTCTCACATGCTTTCATTTCAATAAATGTTCAAATGATCCAATATTTCAGCAAAAATCAAAGATTAGAGAAAAAATCCAGAAACTGAAAACAGATTTGTGTATCAGAACTTTGTTTTTTCTTCTTTCCTCTCCCATTAATCATCTCACGACCCCTCAGATTTATCTGCTGACCCTTTGGAGGGGCCTGACCCCTAGGTTGGGAACCGCTGGACTAACCTAGCTAACTGTATATAAAGTAGTTGAAAGTAGCTCCACAGGCTGCAGCATCTTACATTTAAGACAGACTTGGAAAATTGTGAACATCTCCTTTAAGTATTTACACAATAATTCAGCTTTGTCTTGCAACACTAACTGTTGTTAAATCCAAGATGCAAACACTTTTTAGAAGATTAACTACGTGATAACTTGAGCATGTTCACGCTGTATTCGGTCCAGGTGCTAAATTCTATCTTCTCCGTTCCAAAATAACACGGATCACTAATGTTACAACATTACAAAAATGGATTTTTGATGTGATGATGATGAGATTACAAAGTACAAATACATTTTTAAGGATTAAACCAGTATTTCTCAACCATTTTGGCTTGTGACCCCTGTATGAAAACGCAGTGTCATGTTTCAGATGTCAGCAGATCCACCAAAGAGACATTTCCCCTCTAAACTTCTCACATGGTTTCATTTAAATAACAATTTGAGGCCTAAATAAGTAAAACTGCACAATTTGTAAAGTAAAATTTCACGAATAAGCAAACATAAAAGATTATAAATGTATGCGGCAAAACTTTGTTTTTTCTTCTTTCCTCTCCCATTAATCATCTCACGACCCCTCAGATTTATCTGCTGACCCTTTGGAGGGGCCCTGACCCCTAGGTTGGGAACCAGTGGACTAAACTAGCTAACTGTTTATAAAGTAGTGTAAACTAGCTCCACCTCCAGCAGCTACAACAGTAACATGCTGCTCTAACACTGATGCTTCACTATTAATAATCTAATGATGTCATATATAATAATATATCAGTCAGAGGGACCAAACCACTACTTTTACTGCAATACTTTAACTACATCAAGCTCATAATACTTATGTACTTTTACTGCAATACTTCAACTACATCAAGCTCATAATACTTATGTACTTTTACTGCAATACTTCAACTACATCAAGCTCAGAATACTTATGTACTTTTACTTAAGTAAGATTTTTCATGCAGGACCAGTAATAAAGTATTTTTACATTGTTGTATTTGTACTTTTACTTCAGTAAAGGATCTGAATTCTTCTTCCATCGCTGCTTGTTCTGCACTTTTGTGAAAGTCTGAGCTCACGGCTGCCAAAAGTTATCTTTTCATATGTTTATGGCACATTTTCCTTGTGAATTGATATGTTCATGTGATCAGCCGGGTTGTGCTACTTGATATTTATATGGTGACATTACAGCCTGTATATTGTAAAAGTACAGTTTAAATACCGGTTGTATTCCTAATAGACATACCTGGTGATCTTTTTCTTTAATTTTACTGAAGTTACATTCAAAGAGAGAATAAATAGTGAAAACGTTTCTTACTATGAAGCTGCATTCATGGGTAAAAGTTGCTAATAGCTTTATTTTATCAGATTGAAGAGTGTATAGATACTTGAGTCTGACCGAGGTCACATTTCATGTAGACTTCAGACTTATTTAACCCTCCTTTAAGAGACTGAATTTCCTGAAAATAAGCCCGTGATTTGCAGAGGTGAGCTCTCTTTATGAAGCAGCCGTCTGGCACTCAAGAAAAAAACGTAGCAGGCTCTTTCTGCTGCCTGAAGCTCTCAGGAGTAAATGGATCCGGGGGATAAAACTATAATGAGTCGTTCAGCGGCTAATCTGTATTGTCCTGTGAGTTTGAAAGTGGGGTTTAAATGTTGTCTCAGAGGTAGAACACCTGTCTACTGCGAGGTAAAGTCCTCAAGATGCTGCTGCAGAGAAAAAAAAACAAGGCAACACATGACAAGAGATGCTTATTTTCTTAGTATTTCTATTGGACTGCTCAGGAGTATACAGTACATAGAAAACAGTGACATTTACAACACGTCAACATCTGTAAAAAGGTTTGAAACCGTTTATAGATGCTGCCTGAAATTGTTACATATAAAACACGACACTAATTATTAGACGCATCACTTACTGTATATATAAAGTACAACAATGTTTTTAGAGTCAGTATCTATACAAACAGGCTTTTTTATTTTTCCCCCGGAGAGAGGGGAAACATCCTTATACAATGTCATCATATCTTATCAACAGGGCAG
The DNA here is from genome assembly GCF_963924715.1 of Thunnus thynnus. Taxonomy (NCBI): domain Eukaryota; kingdom Metazoa; phylum Chordata; class Actinopteri; order Scombriformes; family Scombridae; genus Thunnus; species Thunnus thynnus. The sequence continues at coordinate 5,246,632 of NC_089535.1, forward strand.
AAAAATAAAAATGTAGTACACATAAAAGCTTTTGTTCCATGGCACTGTGTACACGTTTATCAGAAAGACGCTTCTGATTAGTATTTACAAAGACTAGTGTGAGTGGTTAGTCACGTCATGTATTATATATACACACTGTTACGCTGGAAGATTCAATATGATCCAAAAATTGTGCTTTAGTACACGATAGGTCAAATAAATGTTGCTATACATGTTTAATCTAAAGAGGAAAGGGGCGACATTTTGGGAAATACACAATTTCGCTTTCTGGTGGAGAGTTAGCGTTAGCTTAGATGAGAAAATCGATACTACTTTCATATTTATGTTAGTTAGCCGCCTTTTAGCACCTCTAAAGCTGATTAATAAACACATTATATCTTGTGCTTGTTTATTTCGTACAAAAACTGAAGTGTAAAAACAACAATTTGCTGTTTTAACGGTTGGTTACACAGCTATGCTAGCTATTACCCATTTCTAGACTTTGTGCTAAGCTAACGTTAAAGGGGCCATATTACGCTTTATGTGACTTTCTGACGTCAGCTCGTCGCACATGCCCATAAACAACCGTCCTGTCTGTAGCACTGGTTGCTAAGGTTGTTGCTAAGGCTTTTTCCATGTGTTGTTCACTCTCATATTTCTGATCGGATTTCGGCTCCAACATGAACAATGTATTAAAAAAGTTGACATTTTGAGAAGAAGTGAAATCCTGCTACAATAGTTTGTTTACCTAGCCTCTGGAGCCGGAGGAAGCTTCCTGAAGCCGACCAATTAGAACAGAGTGGCCTCATCAGGAGGCGGGTCTTAAAGAGACAGGAGCTAAAACGGTCTGTTTCAGACAGAGGCTGAACTGAGGGGCTGCATAAAGGACCAATAGAAGATAAATAAGGAGTTTTTAACCATAAATCATGCAAGGATAATTCAGTAGAGCCCCAGAATATAAATATAGACCTGTAAATATGCATGATACGTCCCCTTAAAGCTAAGCCTGCAGCTTCATATGTACCGGACAGATATGAGAGTGGTATTAATCTCTTCGTCAAAGGCTAAAACTCCACTAGAAATTGAATAAACGTATTTCCCAAAACATCACACTTTAGCTTTAAAGAGGGCGGTATGAAATGGGACAGCACAATGAAATCATCTGTACTGGCCTTTGTGATAAAATAACTTTTGTTTAGAATCTTAAAAGTTAAAGCGCCGTATGTTTCTTGAATCTTTAAAGTGGACAGTGCAAATATTTAAGTTAGTTCGTAGAGGCTTCAATAGTTCCATCTGGGCGTTGTTCCTGTAACATGAGGCAGATGCATTTTAAAAGCCCACCTATACTACAGTAGTCCTACTACAGACTATACACTTTAATCAGTGCTAGCTTATTTCTCTGTAGGAATATTTACTGGTTAGTGACAGATCAGACAATAAATAACAAATTGCAACAACTTCATCATGAACTACAACAAATTCTCAGTAACGTTCGGACGCAATTCTTCCAGGATATTAACCTGTACGCTGACCGATGGGAAAGAAAATACACAAAAAACGTTGAGACTGAAAGTTCATTCGTGACCTTGGAGACAGTAGTTGATAGAGCAGTTTCACCACAAAGTCCTTTTAGTAGGTTTTCTGGAGCTTTCAATCGAGTTACTCAGTTGTAACGGAATTGTCGCTGAACTTTAAACCTCAACTTTCAAGCAAATGTGGATGAAAAGTCCTAAAAACGTTCGGAGTAAAATCTAATTCATGGCAACTGGGCGACTCCATCTGCTGAAGAAGATCGTGTGATTATGAGTGAAAGCTCCAGAACAGAAGTGGACCCTGAAGTGACATCGTTTTGTTAAACTACTGATATATTTGTAATATGTTAAGACAATTTCTATTAAATAGTTTGACAAAAATATCTTAAAGCTTAAAAAATGCTGCATGAGCCCTGACTTATTGTTTCAGACTTAAAAAATGTTCTTCTAGAGCTTCATTCACTGACTTTTTGTGGAGCTTTCAACCGCATCTCACAGCCTTCATCAGCAGGTGGAGTAAAACTCTGCGGGACTGTTTTTTACCCTTCAGGTTTTGCCTCTCAGGCTTCTTACAGGCTTTCATTGTAGGACAACAACGTCCACTCACAGCACAAATCAACTGTATTTAGTTTTGCAGCTTGAACTCCAAGAAAACTTCAGCAAACTAAAAAATCCACTGATGAAGATGCAGTCGGAAACTCTGGAAAAAGCTTGTAAATGAAGTTTGAAGATTTTTTTTTTCCAAGGTCAAAACTGAACTTCACTCAAGTTTGTGGTATTATTATTAGTTTTTTAACACTGAAGGCCTCAGTATGCTTTAAAAGAAGTGCTTGTTAGAAAGTAATAATAACGTATCAGTAACTTTCTGAACGCAGCGATTGGTCAGGAGTGCCGAGGTGACAAGTTCTCTTTTTTAAAAATTTTTTCACACAACTACTTCCATAATTTTTCTTGTGTAAAACTGAGGAACTGAGGTCGCTGTTTTGAATGCCTTTGAGGACGGACTGACCGAAAAAGTGCACCGTTATTCCAACGTTTCACTCCGTCTTTGAGTTGTGAACAACTGTAAACATTTTTGCCGTTACCCGTCACAAGAACCAGTTTCTTTTTAAGCATACTGCGGGTTGATACGCTGGAAGAAAGCCTTCGTAAAACGTCACCGAACATAAAACGTTTGACATGGCAGTTTCACTTGGATTGGTTCGTAGCTTTACAGGAATGTAGAATCGGACGGATGCTTCGTCTTCCCTTCAGTCTGAACTGTGCTTAAATGTTTTCCATCTTTTTTTTTTTTGTAGTTAATTTACAAATAAAGCCCCAAAAAATAATGTATGTGTGAAACATCACTTATGCTTATTTTTTTTTAAGATACAAACTCGGATGCAAAACAACACGTAAAAAACAGCGAGTGCAGAGGACGGACTCCTTTTGTTATAAACATCAATATTGCACCAAAGCAGCATATTTGGACGAGCATTCTGCATTACAGAACAGTTTATCTGCAGGATTTAGATCAGGACAGTTACCAGCTACCAGTGATATGCATAAATACAGTATAAAAATACATTATGGAAAAAATCTGCAGGGACTTTAGTCAGGCATGGCGGGCTGGATTGTGGGGAATGTAACGGGGAGAGTGAAATGTGTTTAAGGGTAGAAGAAGAAGGAGGGAAAAAGGGGAGTGCAGGAAAATTTTGGATTTTGGAGACTCTAGAAGGTCTGATCATCGTTGCAGGACTCCGTGGCGTGTCCGAAGGCCTCGCAGATGTCGCAGTACGGGCGCTCGTCGGCCGGGTTGCCGTGATAGGTGGAGTGAGGTACGGAGTCGGGGCTCTGGGCCTGAGTGGGACAGTCCTCTGTGTCGTGGAGGTCGAAGCAGTCGCAGATGTCGCAGAACAGACGCGGAGTCGCCTTCTTCGCCCGCTTGGAGACACCTTTGTCGAAACTGAGAGAGGAGAGAAGACGTGAGAGGAGCGACGTTCATTTTAAAAAGTCTGTGTCTCCATCAAACTCCCAAGACTAATTAAACTGTCATCGTTTTGTTTTTTGTTGAAATGTCTATTAGTTTTCAGCACAGGGCAAATATCTGTATATGAGTAGACAGAGAGTCAAGAGTTACAAGAATATAAGATTCTCAGCATTAGTAACCTCCTATTAATGGATTTTGTCACTTCTATTCTTTGTTCCTTGTCTTATTTCAGTTTGGAAACCACAGAGGATGTAAACTGGACTTAGCTGTTTTTATCCTATGTTTTTTATATTTTGGTAAATATGCACCATTAACAGTATGCTGATTTAGCTATTTTCAGTTCCTGTTTGCACAGATACTCATACATGTACAGACAACTAAACCTGGATCACATTGATACTGAAGAAAACATGAAGAAACGTGATGATTCTCAGGAAGGTTCTGGAGTCTTTTCTAAGCAGATTTATGGACTGTTATTCACAAAAAAGTGCATCACTGGAGGTGTAAATCACACTGAATCTAAAAAATATGTGTCATCCATTCACACCTCCCCTCCCCTCCCCTTCAACTCTACTGCCCCCCCCACCCCACCCCACCCCCCCATCCCCGGGAGGCTGAAAACCAAAACAAACAATGAATTGATCTACTGACAAGTAGTGTTTGTGTATCCTGAGTCACAAGCAGGCAGAAAGTAGTGAGACGGACGAACACATTGTTGGTTCTGGTCTTTTCATGGGATTTGTTGACATTAACAGAAAACTGTTCTCCTTCAGGAACAGGAGCCAGTCTGAGCAGCAGAGACGAGGCGAGTTTCAGTCAAACGTGAGTCAACACATCTCGAAACTCCCAAACCTTGTTCATGATTAACTACTGTGATCATTATGAGGTTTAACAGACAGAAACATGAAGCATGAGGCTAAACTGTGTTGGTTTCTATATAACTTTTAGGTGAAATTTAAAAGAAAAATAAAAGAATAATAAACTTTTTTTTCAAGTTACAAGCTTAACATGGTCGAACCAGGATTAAAAAGTATAAAATATATATATATAATAAAATACTCAACAATAATATCAGATAAAAACAACTATAATAATAAAATAGATAAGACATGCTGGAAATCAAAGTGTGCTGGCTTTTTTTTTTAAATTTCAGTTTTGAGGTGATGATTTAAATTACTTCTCAGAACTTCTTTTATCTTTTTTGGTGGAGAGTTTTGGAAACGTTGGTCTTGACAGCTCAGTAATTGGTACATTTATTCAATCTGGCGTAGGACGGGTTCGAAAAGAGAGAGAGAGACGTCAATCATCTGTTGTGAAGTCTACTTGAAATGATGTCGGCCTTAAACTAATTTGAAAGCGTGGGCTGTCATTGTGAGGCTGATTAATCGTTTGGTGTCAGAAAAATTGTGAAATATGCTTGTCAGGCTTTCTCAGACCTCAAGATGACGAATAAAAGTCCAAACCTGAAGTTTTCTGATTTAAAATGATGTAAAAAAGAGAAAATCTTCACTTATAAGAAGCTGAAATGCTTGAAATGTCACTTAAATGACTAATTGATTATCAAAACAACTCGTGAGGCTGCTTTTTCATCGTTGTGTATTTGTATTATTTCATATGTTTCATACTCATCGGTCCCGTCGTTGCCGTTGAACTCAGCCAGAGCGAGTTTCTTCAGTTTGATCTTCAGTTCCTCGTTCTTCCGCTGCAGGTCGACTATCACGCTGTTCAGGAAGTTGATCTGACGGAGACAATCGGACAAAAACATCAGCAACGTGTCGGCACAGGTAACACCTGCAGACTCTAAACGTGATCCGGTCTCACCTGCCCCTCAGCGAACTCCTTCTCCTCCCTCAGCTGCTCCACGGCTGCATCACCTGCAGAAGCAAAAGCGTGACTCAGAAAACAAACAGCACGACAAACAAGAAAACGTCTCTGTGTGTGTGTGTGGACGCTCCAGTAACCGTCTCCTCCTCACCTGAAGGTGGAGCTTCCCTGTCTTCTCCCTCTGAGGTCTCCGTTCCCATGAGCCTTTGCTCCAGACTCTGAACGCGACTCTGCAGCTGAGCTTTGTCTCTCTCCAGCGTCTCCACGGCCGTCTGCAGCGTCTTGGCCATGGCGTTTTCTCCTCGCAGCACGGCGATCTGCAGCGACGGAACGAACAGATAAATCCCTCACGCAGCTCAGATTACGCTGATAAAACCAGAGTTTCCCAGAAAAAATACGATGTATGTCTGTACCTCATTCCTCAGAGTTTCCAGCTCCCGATCTTTGTCTGAGATTAAGGCTCCGGTGGATTTTTGGAAGTCTGTTTCCTGATTAGAGATGGTTTCTCTGTGGGAAAAATAAGGAGATTTAGTGAGAATACTGTGTGTTAACTTCCTTTAAACTGAACCAAACTCAAACCTGAAGACACCGTTGCTCAAAACAAGCTGTGAAGATGAATTTTAGCTTCTATTTGACATAAAGACCAGCTCGATTTGTCTGTGGCACCTCTACATCTTCTGACACTTGCACAGTTTCAGTTTGATTTACTCTCTACAGAGCGTCCTCTGACCGTCCAGCAGTCAAAACCATGACGAGAGAAGAGAGCAGCTGATAAAAATGCTCAAAGAACAAAAAAATAATTATTCCATTTTTGGACAAAATCATTTTTTCTGTCTCTTTGTGAAGTTTAATTGACATTCTGAAGCTGCAGTAGTAGTGCTGGGTTACTTCCTGTTAGTGTTCAATAGTTAAAGTATGTTGACTTTTTGTTTACTAACTGATTAATAATATATAAAACTACACAATCAGTCTCTAATAAGAAATCGAGACAGTTTATGATTGTTCGGACTGCACACAAACACGAATCAGGGCTGAAAAAACTACAGCAAGCTCCTCTGCTTAGGAAAATAAAATAATAATAATAATAATAATAATAATTGATTGATTTGATTTAATGCAGTTTTAAACATTAAAGATGCACTGCGCCGGAGTTAGCTTGAAGCTAATTTGCATCCGTAGTCCCCCACAATCAAAACAAACAACAGCACAACAACAAAACAAACAAAAACAAAACACACAGAACAGACCACACAAAGTTCCCCAGAGATAAAGCTGAGCTACCGACACATGCAAAGTGCTTCTCCATAACCTGTTATTCCTCTTCTCCTTTCCACAAAGTTAGGTTGTAAAAAATAGGCAATAAATGAAAAGTACAAAGCAATAATCGCCTTTGAAGTTCCTCCCTACATGTTACATGGTGTGCTGTCTCTGTGTTATGGGTGTATAAATAGGTAGAGGTCTGTCTGCATGAGGTGATGAGTTAAGTTTTAGTTCAGTAGTCAGCGCAGTCGTCTATGATCTGGGAGACTCCAGTTCGAGATCTGGTGTGTGGACCTCCTTCATAAGGTAGTTTATTCATGAACACTTATTGTAACACTTTAATTTTCTAAAATTAAAAGTGTCATAAAAACAAAAACAGGATTTTTAAGCCTCTTTCCACTTTTATTCAAATACAAATACAGATACAAATAATTTTGCCGCCTCAACAAATACAGATACAAATACCGGGCCCTCTGCTCATCCCTGCTACACAGACACGTTGCATTTTTTATTTGTTAGTCTGGCAGATGAACCTCAGACTTCCACTTGTGAAATCAAACCTTCCAGCATCGTTTTAATATGTAAATGATTCTGGATTTAACAACTTCACAAACAACATAATAAAACAGCAAGAAGCCAAGGATTCGATATAAATTCACCACCAAGAATCTCAGCTGCTGTTGCTCAGCGGGTTTCACTTCCTGCCTCCAAAACCAATTATAACAGACCAGCGACGCCCAGCTGACACCCCCATAACGTCTCCGTTAGAGTCGTCCTGATGAATAAAACTAGATGTGAAGCAGCTCGTTTCACTGAATCACATCTCCAGTTTGTTTTTCCTCTTTTCAACCTGAGAACACTCTCTCCCTCCACATCTATTATTTCTGCTCTAATTGTACATCACCTCTTTATTTCCCTCCAGCCAACGGCCACAAAGCCGCCGGCTCATCTTCACGTCCCCTCTCTCTCCCCCCCCTCTCTCTTCGCTTCTGTCGCTTCCGTCTTACATCTCACACACGTCTTTTGATCCTCGACCGTCATCTCTCCTCAGCCGTCTGTCATCCGCACTTTATTAAGTATTCACTGTCAACTTCAGCGGCTGCTGTGCGGAAGTGTTCAGACGTATTAATCCTCTGATTACTGAGCTGAGAGACGTCTGTTCTCACCGGCAGAACTCGCAGGTACGGACAGGAAATCAAAGTTTCAGAGCTTCTTTTGTTCCCGGACTTAGAAAGGGATAAAAATACTTAATAAGTCTGACTGTTTGTTGTTGTGTTTATTGTGTAATTGTTTATATATTTTGTTACACCAATGTCCCCATTTCTGTCTAAATTATCACCTTTTTATACCACATCCAATTACACTAATTAAAAAAAAGAAGGAAAGAAAGAAAACCATATTTAAAAATTTAGCTTTAACAATTGGAATACTGTTAATTATATGCAAGTAGGGCTGCAACTAACGATTCATTTCATTATTGATTAAACCCATGATTATTTTCTCCATTTTATCTACAGAACAACAGAGGTTTGCAAACTGTGAGTGCTCTAAAAACAACAGGAAGTTAGTTTATTATAGTTTGGTCGTTGATTTAGCCGTTTATCAGCAGTTGGAGCTGCAGCAGCGGTTGTGACTCAGCTCAGAGAGACAATCAAGCTACTTGATTAAACTAAAACGCTTGACGTCTGCAATTTGCGTCAAAATCCGTGCTCCTCGTCAGGGTCGTAATGCAGTTAAATCTGAACACACAGACATGATAAACACATTTCTAGACTCAGGATGATTTACACGTCTCTGATGTCCAGGAATAAATGTCCATAAATCCACTTAGAAATCATAGAAAACAGACACCTCATAACTCCAGAACTTCCTGAGAATCATCTCATTTTTAAACCTGCATTATCTGACTTTTTGGCTATTTGATTTCAACAGAAACAACTAGTGAATACTGACATAACGTCACCTTTTAAGCTGATATGTTGAACTTGTTAGCTAACAGTTGCTTATTTCCACATCCAGCAGTTACGGAGCAACATTATCATTCATTTGGAGTCGTGTTTCTGTCCACCTGGTGAATATAAGTCCAATATTCACTCTCTTGTAGCTTCTGTTTTTACTCTCTACCAACTCCTGAGGGAAATATCTGGCTCTTTAGTTGCTAAATGCTCCACTATGTTCACCAGCTAGTCTACTTTCTCTGTAAACTGCTGCCTGCTGCAGCCCAAAACGACGCTATGAGAGCGCTGAGAGTGAAGCAAAACAGTAAAGTTGCAGCCGGACAGATAAACAATGAGCTGAAACTCACTATAAAGCTCTGTAAAGCCGAGAGGAGCTGCAGAGTTGCTGATAATTCACGTAACACGCTGACAGCTCATTCAGCTACTTTCAGTGTTCCTCAGGATCAAAGTAATCCAGTGAAAGCTGTTTGTACATCCGTAGGTATATTGCCAAATACAAGTGCTAATAGCTAGTTCTGCATACTTTTAATGGAGCCAATTTGCTAAAATAACATAAACTAATGTAGTCTCAATCTTTTCAGACTTGGAAAGCCTCTGGTCTATAAATAAATAGTAATAAAACACTCTGTTTCCCTCAGACCAAATGGATGCATTTATATTGCTTCTTTTATCCGACCATCAATCAAAAACTCAAATATATTCAGTTTACTTTCATATATCATGAAGAGAAGCCAGAAATCCTCACATTTCAGAAGCTGGAACCAGAGATTGTTGAGCATTTTTGCTTAAAAAATGACTAAAATGTTGAATCAAATACCAAAATAGATGATAGCTGATTAATTTTCTGTCAATCAATTAATCGTCTAATCATTGCAGCTCTAAATACAATTTGCAGCCTTCACACATAAAAGTGGATTTCAATGTATTTTATGTTCTGTCATTTACTTTTTGCAATATCACATCAACACAACACCGACTCTCGTGTTGGGATCTAAGATGATGAATTAAATCACACATGTAAGAAGATATTTTACATAAAACTAAACTTTGAAACTTGACAATAAAGTAAAGATGCAACGAAGAGGAAAAGATGATTTGTTAAATGATTAAATCAAAGCTAGACACATGTTAAAAAGAGCATATAAGTGAATATAAGGAACATATTTAGTGTCTTACCTGGTTTTCATGTCTGGCTGTTGACTGTTAAAGTCCTCATTGTGCTGAGAGACAAACAGACACAAATATAGAGGCATTTAAATAGAAGCTAAACCTGTCTGAGCTTTAAGACTTCAGTCACAGCAGGAAGTCAATCCTCACTGTGCCGAAAGCTATTAATCAAATCACCATTTGTGGCTTAACAAAGCCCTGATCTATAACAGGATGAAGGAAATCATTTACATAATATGAAAGTGGGAAAAATCAATACCTCCTCAAGATGCTGAGACTTCTGGGAGGCCAGCTTCAGCTCCTCACTGAAAAACAGAAAGAAAAGATAAGAGAGAATCCAGACCAGTTAAGTCTTTGTGATATCATGATCACGTCTACATACTTAAATCTGGTGTGGTGCCAGATGTTAACTGTGTTCACATCTGTTAAAGGAGACGTATCATGGAGAATCCCAGCTCTATATTTATATTCTGGGGCTCTACTGGAATATCTTTGCATGATTTACAGTTAAAAACTCTTTATTTATCTTATACTGGTCCTTTATGCAGCCCCTCAGTTCAGCCTCTGTCTCAAACAGGCCGTTTTAGTTCCTGTCTCTTTAAGGCCCGCCTCCTGATGAGCCCACTCTGTTCTGATTGGTCAGCTTCAGGAAGCTTCCGGAGGCTACGTAAACAAACTATAGCGAGGATTTCACTTCTTTTTCTTGTACTTTACTCAAAATATAAACTTCTCAAATACATCTCTACATATTCGAGCTGAATCCAATCCGAAATTTGAGAGTGGACAACGTGAACAACACACAGAACAACCTTAGCGACAACCTTAGCAACAACAGCAACAGAATGGACAGCCGTTTGTGGGCATGTGCGACAATCTGACATAATCACAAGGAGGAAGTAGAGGTAACAAAGTGTTCAGAGCAAGTTGAAGCCCTGACTTTGACCTTGCAGGGAGCATTTTTACAAACGTTCACATCAAGTTTTGGAACTTTGACCATGTTTAACATAAAGATCCGACATTATAAGAGTATAAAAATGACAGAAAATCACGAAAAACATGTTATGTCTCCCGCAAAGGGGACATATCATGCTTTTTCTGCTTTTACTGAGCTTGTCACACATGCCCATAAACAGCTGTCTGTTTTGTATCCTTGGTTGCTAAGGCTGTTGCTAAGGTTTTTTCATGTGTTGTTTGCGTTTTTCACTCTCATATTTCAGATCGGACTTCAGCTCGAACATGAACAGATGGATTTGAGAAGATGTTTTGGGTAATGAAGGAGAAAAAGTAGCTTGTTTTATGGTTTGTTGATGTGGGTGAAATCAGAACTAATCAGAACAAAGTGGGCTCATCAGGAGGCGGGGCCTTAAAGAGACAGGAGCTAAAACAGCCTGTTACAGACAGAGGCTGAACTGAGGGGCTGCATAAAGGACCAGTACAAGATAAATAAGGAGTTTTTAACTGTAAATCATGCAAAGATATTCCAGTAGAGCCCCAGAATATAAATATAAACCTGTAAATGTGGAGGATATGTCCGCTTAAAAAAAATCAGCCAAATGGTTGAACATTTCAGATTACAAGCTGATTCAACCCTAATGGCAAATTTATCTACAGCCCTGAAATCACTGTCAGTACTCTAATCTACAGTCTAATTCTCATCATTCAAAAAGCCATCTGTTGGTCTCGCTGCAGCTTACCCTCCTATTTTAAACATCTTAAAGGATTTGATGAGTGTAAAACCCAAAGTGGTCTATATACAGTATTCATACAGTACATCAAAGGATGGAAAATGCCGTGAAGATATTACACAGCTGATACTGTAATCTGTGGATGTGATTCAGACAGTAGCAGACACAGTGTCGTCCGTGGAATTTATGAATCTGGATATTTTCGGATGCTGGAACCAAATGATTTGAAGGAGTTTATCTCCATGTGGGTCATTCTTAGGATTTGTGTCAAAGGAAGAACTATGAGGCCATGTGTGACTAATAGCTCAGTCTGAGGACCATCTGGGTGAAATATTTAGCTTCGTGCTGTATAATTACATTTAGCATGCCTCTATAGCATCCTCCACTCCAACAACAGGGAGGAGGCTCAGTTAAAGGGGAAGTACACAATAAAAATATGGTTCTGCCATATTCTCAGACTTCCTTTAGCTAGTTTTACACATGAAATTGTTTCATAGATCCTTTCTTTCTCTATATTAGTGCGGGTTTATGATCCATGTTCCACCAAACAGAACTAAATAAAGTGTTTTTACACCCATACACATGAAACAAATGAAAAGAAATCTTAAAGCTGCATTAATCAGGTTTTTTTTGGCCACTTTGAGCCCAAACTTGGATATGAGTTGGGATCAGAGAGAATACATTATCACACATTAAAAGCACTTTCTTGTTATGAGTTTTGTGTCCAAACTTTTGACTGGTAGTGCAGCTGGTTGTGTTAGAGGCTGCAACAATAATATATCATTGTCAGAATTTTGAAACTTTCAAACATCAATATCGGCCTCATAAATTCTGTATCTGTAAGGCTTTAGAGCATCATATGGACTTGAGACAGGTTTTGTGTTGTTTTGATATCATCATCAGAACTCGGGTATCGTAGCGGCCCTCACTAATTTTATTTATTTGTAAATAAAGATGCTTGAAACTACAGTATAATAAAGGATATACTGCAGCAAACAATTAAGTCAGGAGAATGTTTTCAATGTTAGCTGCCAGCTTTAAAGGACCAGTGTTCAGGATTTAGTGACATCTAGTGGTGAGGTTGCAGATTGCAGACAACTGAATACCCCTCCCCTCCCCCTTTAAGCGTGTAGGAGAACCTACGGTGGCCATGAAACTCGCAAAAAACACGAAAGACCCTCTCTAGACTCAGTGTTTGGTTTGTCCTTTCTGAGCTACTGTAGAAACATGGCGGCCTTCGTGGAAGAGGACCTGCTCCCTCTGTAGATATAAATGACTCATTCTAAGGCAACAAAAACATAATAATTCTTATTTTCAGGTAATTATACACTAATTAAAACATACTTATAAATACTATATTCCATTTCTTCTGCTAGATGCCACTAAATTCCACACGCTGCACCTTTAACAGACAAAACCATCAGGATTTGACAAACAGTAGCAACAAAAACACAAACACAGAGAAGCACGTCTAAGCTGCGGTGAGTACAGCTGTTTCTTTCAGACGCCACAAAGCCACATTGATTCCACACAAACACACACACAGAGCTTAACACAGAGACACACACACACACACACACTCTGATGTCATAGCCAGGCGGTCCTAGGAGGAGAGACGGAGCTATTACATAACAGCAGCAGACTGAGGAAGGACGTGCTTAAGAGAGGATGGAGGAACACATTGTTGGGACGAGACAGGATGGAGGTGAAGGGTGGTGGGAAGTAAGATCTAACCGACTCATGTATGTCATCATGAGGGGTATTAAACATGAACCCTCCATGTAGAAACGTTACATTTTATAGGATTAATTTGCCCGTAGAAAACACAAAGAAGCAGACAAATCGCTGCTCCTGCAGGAGGATGAAGCAGCTTTTGTTTCACCGTGAGAATTCGTTGACATTTACGTCTCCGTCCGCTGCTCCTCCTACAGGAAGCTACATATTGATGACTATAACACAGCCAATTAAATACATTAAGAGCTCTGACGCCACAGCGCAGGGCTCTGATGACTCAGGAGGGGGTTGTGCGGAAAGATAATGTAAAGACTCAAACACACACGTGCAAAGACACCACATATTTCCACACACACACACACACACAGTCTATAAATAGACCTTGACGTCAGGCTGGAGATCCACCACAAACACAACAGAGCGAGATGAAAACATGAATATTTTTACCCTGCATCAAAAACTGTTTCAGATCTGAAGCAATCCATCACAGATCTGCTGCTAAAATATAGTTTTTATGAAAGATGGAGACTGTAGAAGCCATGAAAGTATCTTTATCATGATTACCGCTGTAGTTTTTCATGTTTTGGCCCATTTACCATTTTACATCACAGATGTTGCAAAACAATGCTGCTGTTCACTTCATGCAGCCATTCATTTTCATTTATTTTGACAGTATGGAAATCAATTATCAAACTCTTGAGTTATTCAATCCACTATTGCGTAAGTGTAGCCGGTGAACGCCTCTTGAAATTTTGCAGATCAGAGTCAGCGGAAGATCTCGATGTTTGAAATACAGATAAACAGAAAACCAACCTGTTTATATAGATGAGAGGAACAAATAAGCAAGTAGAACACACACACACACACACACGCGCGCACACCCACAAGGACCTGTCAACGTTACATTATGAAGTATAACAAGTGTAAATGAATGTAGAGCTGCAACTATTTTGATTATTGAATAATCGTTCCTGTAATTTTTCAAGCAAAAAAGGTCAAATATCTGTTATCGGCTTCTCAAATATGAGGATTTGTTGCTTTTCTTTGTCAGATGTGACAGTGAATTAAAAATCTTGAAATTGAAGACATCATCGCAGCTTCTGAGAAGATGTGAACGGCATTTTTTCACACTTTTTTAAAACGAATGATGAAAATAATCATTTGTTGCAGCCATAAATTAATGTACAGTATTTGTCATTCATTATTCTTGTCTTCTCCTATGAAGACATATTTTATATTATTAACACTTATCCTAAAAACTCATCACTTACATTATTATAGTGTGTAATAAACCATTATCAAATGTTTATACACTGATTATATGTTGTAAAGACTTGCAGCAAAGTGTTGTCAGCCCATTAAATAAGTCTAAAATCTATAACGTGCATTTAAAAATGGCCGACAAAAAAGAAAGATGCACGAGTTGTGGTTCAGGATCTAAAACTTGCAAACACTGTGGTTTGTAAATGTTTACATGGATGCCACAATACCCGAGAGGCTTTTTGTTTTTTTTCCACCGTGATTACGGGTATTGTGCTCCGCTCCATCATCATATCCATAATCACTCTCAATCACATCCTCTGGCTAATTATGGGCTTTATACAACAATTTATACCATATTTAGTAGTGTGGACATCTCTGTGGAGCGTTACAGCCGGAGTCGCCTTAATGACACACTTGACGTTTCTGTGTCAGACCAATAAAGGCTTTTTTTTAACATTTATTCTGTCTAAAAGCAATTAAATGCAGCCACATTTGCACACAATCCTCTCTATCTCTGTTGAATTAGATCTCGGCCTTTTAGTCGACGTCGATGTAGCCCCCCCCCCCCCCCCCCCCACCCTCAGGACAAACCAGTTTATTGAACTAGGCTGACTGGGGTCACCTTCAGAGGAGACAGAAAACAGGAAAAAAACACATCTGTTATCACGAACACTTACATTTCCTTGCAGAGGACTCCGATACGCTGGTTTTCCGAGCTGCTGCGCTCCTTCGACAGACTGAGCTCCTCCTGGTATTTGGAGTTCTGCTGTTTCAAAGCCTCCAGCTGGACCAGAATAGAAACAATAAAGAGTGAAAGGAGAAAAAAAAAAAAAGGGGTCAGAAATAATAGAGCTGCAGCGATTGCAGCGATTTGTCGACAGGCTGAAAATTAATCAGCAACTGTTTTGATTTTGAAAGTCATTTTTATGTAAAAATCCAAACAATCTCTTTTTTTAAAGCTTTTCTTTCTCTGTTAAGGTTTTTAAACTGCTGGTTGGACAAAACAAGACATTTGATGACTCACGTTTAGCTTTTAACCATTTTGTGATGTCATAATAAGCCAAATGATTCATCGAGAAAATAATCAGCAGGTTCACCTATTGTGAAAATAATCGTTAGCTGTAAATAAAACTGTAGTGACGTAGGTAGACTCATTATCAATGAGTCTGCTGATTATTGTCTTGATGACGTGGTTCAGTCGACTGAATGTTGGTCAATAAAATACAGAAATGATGCACATCACCCAAAAAGATTCAGTTGACTATCAAAGAAAATCAACAAATATTTCACATTTTAGAGGCTGGAACCAGTAAATTCTCTCTTAAACTTTACTTGAATGATAAAATCGAGCATCTATATCTCAATTGAATAACTAATTAATCAACTAATTGTTTCCGCCCTAGTGCAAGAAAACAAATAAATTCATCAACAACAATGAATGATGGAAAAAACAGGGTATTTTTCTGTTTTTTGTCTTTTGGATGTGTGTGTTTGTTAGTTTTCGTTATATTTTTGTTATTATAAAGATTTAAATGGGAAAAAAAAGCATTTGCATCCCAGTAAAAGTTACTCTTCAACAAGAGTAATTCTGGGTCAAACCACAGGTAAGACTTAAAAATATACATCGCCTTGATGTTCGTCATGACTCAGCAGAAGGCAGTATGAGGTTAAAACCATGTGAAACTAAAAATACCCCCCCACCCCCCCAGAGACATCAGCTCCTCCAACTTCACCTCAGGCAAACTTTTTGTTCTCATTCACGCAGGAAGTCTGAGATCCCCAAAAAAAAACAAAAAACGTGCAGAAATCATTTCTAACTGCTTTTAAAAACACGTGCAGCTCCGAGATCTCAGCAGCTTTAAAATAACGTTAATCAATAATTAATCAGGACCGACGAGCATGACTTTTAAAAATCAATGCCTTCGCTGAAACTCAGGTGTATAAATAAAATAAAAACAACCTGTGTAACGGTTCACACTGTCTGACGTCTGCAGGATGTTTCTGTTTGCACTCAAACGTCAAGCTTGTCATCCACTGTGTTTTCACTCCGTTTCTGCTGCCTTGCATGTGAGTTTCTGACTTTTTAAAACACCTCAGTATTCATCTTCATCTCCGAGACGCACGCAAACACATACGACATACACGTGCAACATGCAAACATGCAGAATGTATGCGCTGGTTCACACGCACAGACACAAAATCTGACATCAACACTGAGAGAAGCACTATTTCATAAGAGCTAATTAGAGCAAGTGGAGCAGGAGAAAGACTCATCAGCCACAGAGTATCACCTCTTTCTCCCTGCAGAGACACTGAAACGCTTTTTATTGGCAGGTTTTCCTCTCACAAGAGCAAAAAACCGATCCTACCTGGTAGTGAGGCGAGTAGATGTTGTTGGAGTAACCCTGATGCAGAGCGGCTATGTCCATACCTACACAGCTCACCTGCTAAACAAGAGCAGTGTTGTTGCTATGCCAGCACTGTCTCCCTCCCTCTATCTATAACATGCACACAGACCAACACGAGGCTGGGCATCAATAAACCATCAGCTCTGATCCCCTGCTGTGCACATCTGCGAGAGGGAAATGGAGAGCGTGTCGCCTCAGCAGCCTCTCTCTCTCTCTCTCTCTCTCTCTCTCTCTCTCTCTCTCTCTCTCTCTGTCACACAGTCGGGTTAAAGAAGCCAAGCACTTCCATTATGTAAGGCAGAATCAGCTCCTCCCAGACTCACCCCCGCCTCCCTGCTGCTCGCAATCTTGTTTCCTCGCTCTACGACACCGTATGTACACACACACACACACACACACACACACACACACACACACACACACACACACACACACACACTCTGAAAGCTTTTCATTCACAATGTTTAACAGGAATCACAGAAGCAGACGAAGCTTTGCTGTCTGATAAAACAACCAGTTATTCCTCCTCTTCTCTCCTTTACTGTTTGTGCTTTCATTATTGTTTAATCTGTCGATAACTTTCTCAATTAATCGTTTGGTAAAACATCAGAAAATCTCAAACATTCAAGCTGCTTCTTCCAGCTGATCATTAGTCCAAAACCCAAATATATGAACGATTATTTTCATTATGGATTCATCTGTCAGTTATTTTCTGGATTAATCCATTAGTTGTCCAGTCAAACAGTCACAGAGGATTAAAGAAACCAGAAAATATTCACATTTGTGAAGCTGGAATCAGAATTTGGGGCTTTTTTTGCTTAATGCTTACACACTCTTCAGGTCAAAATTGACACATTTTTACATTTGAGATCAGTAAAAACACCTTTTAGCATGAAATTTTTATCACTTTTTCCTAAAGTGACCCAGAATATTAAAAAAAGGAAATATTTCTGCGCACCCTGGTAGCCTATTGGTGATGATGAATGCCACATTCCCCATCATCTCTCTGTATAATAAAGGCATAAAATGTTCCAAAAATATATTTAAAAACCAAAAAAAAAGGAACTATTCCAACTTCTTTTTATTTTTGTGTAACTGATACACATTTTTATGTTGTATAAAGTGTTTCAGGTAAAATCTGACACGCATTTATTAAAAATTGAAAAATGTTGAATTCTTCACATTTAATAAAAGGCTGATATCTGTTATGTTCTCCTGTTTTATGGAACACATAATATATTTGTTGTGATTGTTAATGTTTTTTCTCCATAAACAAGATTAATCATCAGTTTATTAATGACTGATGAAGTGTTTATGAATGAAAAATAGACAATTATTTTCATCATCATTAATCTGTCAATTATCATCTTGATTGATTGATTAGTCGTTTAGTCCAAGATGACGTCAAATGTCTTGTAAAGATATTCAGTTTACTGTCACAGAGGATTAAAGGAAACAGAAAATATTCACATTTAAGAAGCTGGAATCAGAGAATTTTGACTTTATTTCTTTAAAAATGACTAAAATGATGAATCTATTCTCAAAATAGTTGCTGATTAATTTAATAGTTGGCAACTAATCGTTTAATTAACTCATCGTTGCAGCTCCAATAGAAACTAATTATAAGAGGATACTGTGAAGGGTCAGAATATGAACAATATCTAAGAGCAAAAATGACTTAAACAACCAATTAACTACCAAAATTGTTGCTGATTCATCAACTAATCAATTGTTAAACGTTTTCAGATCCAACAGATGTTGACGAGGCCAAACTCAAGTCAACCGTCCTTTAACAGAAGCGATGTTCTGTCCAGCCAGGCGTCATCAAACACACACACACACACACACACACACACACACACACACACACACACACACACACTCTGACATGTGCAGGATTACATCACAACTTACAGTAACATGGCTGAGCGGAGAGAAGAAGCAGATGTAAGAGCGTCAGCGCTGAGAATAAATGATCTACGGCTCGTCTGTTTGCCTCCACAGAGACTCAATTCCTCATTTCTCTGCTGCTGCTGCTGCTGCTGCTGCTGGAGTTACAACAACATTGTTTTAAACATTTAATGTTGACGTCTCACTAATCCTTTCTGCTTTCTCGCTGCACGTGTAATTTAAAAATATTCTGAGTAACCTTTAAATACCGTGGGTCAGATTTTGCAGATGTGACGCATTCTGCCCCGAAACACATGTGCTGTATTTATAACAGCACGGCTGAGCTCACGGTTTGCATGATATTTGAGCAAAATGCAACCTCTCGCCTCGTTGTATTTACATTTAAAGGACACGTTCACAAAATCCCTTCAAGATGTACTTTTAATGTAAGTAATGGGAGACAAAATCAAAAAAAAGAAGCCTCGTTTTCTGCAAATGTATTTTATATCAGTTTTACTGGAAAATTCTTTGCGTCTGGAGGCGTAAACGACATTCTTCTGTCTTTTATTAAGGCACCTGTAATTTAAGGGTGCATTTAGTTTCCCACAAACATGTAGAAAAGGTAGCCGGAGGAGTCGAATATGTTAATGATCAAAACTCACAAACAAGCAGCTTCTTTCATCAGGTTGAGCAGTCATCATGTGTGTAATCAAATTACTATTTACACACTAGTTATGGATACTGCACGGGAGAAATTAAAGGATTTATGGGAAATTTCTTCTCTCAAAGTTTCCAACGGTAATAATGTAAGAAATTCCTCTTTATATCTTGACCAAGTCCTGCTGCTGTGTTGGAATTATGTGCATGAAAAAGCTTCATGGAATAAGAAACACAAATACTATCAAACAAAAAGCATGTTAATGTTCTGTCTGCATCTCCTGCTCTAATCTCCGATCCATTTCTCTCTCCGTCATGGGACCGAGCATCTGGAGGAAGCAGGAAGTCAGAGCGACCTCGCAGAGAGGAGGTGAATAAGTGAACGAGAGGCTACCAGAGAGCCGAATGAACGGCTGCAGCTGGACCGCAGTTAGACGAACTGAGTGTGAAACTATAAAATATCGAGTTACAGATGGTGGTGAGAGACGCGGAGGCTGTGAAGGAAGAGAAAACAGACAGAGAGAGATGTCTCGCTGTATTTCATGCGTGGCTGATTCAATGCCGCGATGACAGCAGGGACTCGCAGGGTCACATGCAGTCAGCGTGGGAATCCTGATATGAATACGCAATAAAAACCCTGAAGGCCACAAATGTTAAACTTCTGTATGAGCGTGTGTGTGAATCCCTTCACACACACACGCATGCATGTGTACATAAATCTGTTGGATTTCTCCACATGGAGCTGCAATAAGAGACTTAAAACTCTGCATTTAAAGAGCTTGGAGTGTCTTTCCAGAACCAGAAATACACGAGGAAGAGTGTCAGGACTGGATTAAATAATATGTTTACAGTGTTTCCCCTGGAATTTTTTTCAGGCCTGGTGGTACGCACTGATAAAACCTTAAAGGGACGAGGCATGCCGGATGGCGTATTCGTGCGGTCGGCTTCGGTCAGGTGGCGCAGCAGGCGGTCTGCATTTATATTTGCATTCAAATTTTTGTTTGCTCGGTATATTCAAGACTTAAAACAAAGTGGTCATGGGGAGAGGATGTATTTTTGTGAGTTTTGCAGAAAAATAGTGATATATTTGTTTGTCTGTCACCCGCATTAGAGCTTTATCTCTTTTTAGGCGGTGCCACGCTCACGTTAGCTAACCTGCATCCCATATGTCTCCCTCTGCAGTCATTTAAAGGGACTCTGATGGCAGTGGTACTCGCATCAGATCAAGAGTTTCCCAGGCAACAACACAGACTTTGACAGAACGTTTTTTGGCCTGGCGGGGGTTCTCGTTGGCCCACCAGGCCTGTAAAATTATAGGTGAAACACTGAAATTTATCTACAACTCGTTACTTTCAAGCTAAGTAGCATTTCATGAGCTAACTGCATTAGCTTGTGGGTTTACAGGCTACGTTAAAAGCAAGACAACCAAGGAATAAAGTGTAATTTAATAATGGTAAAATGGCGACTTTGTGGGTATCGAGTTGTAGATAAATATTTCCCCACATGTTTCCTACCAGGACTTCCTGCTCACCTGTGTCTCCAGTGCTTTATTCTCATTGGTCAGCTGCTCCAGCGACTGCGCCGTCTTCTCCGACTCTTCAGTCGCCTGGAAAACATCAACGGACAAACACATTAATAACTTTCAGCTTCATGTTGTATGTTATGTATATACACTGCAGCACATACACACATATGATTTATTACATAACAAGCTTTTTCCCCCCTCGAGAACACAAAACAACCGTTCTGTTATCTGGAGAAAGATTTATGTTTTATTATTGTCGGATCTCGACGTAAGACGCTGTCCAAACACAATTATGTATTTTCAGCTTCATGAGTTATTTCTCATTGTCATGAAATCATTTTTTAAGGATCACAGGAAAACCAAACACACTATGCCGATATCATGAAATACTTTTCTAATGATGACAAGAGAACAAAGCGTGAGAAATTGTTCATGTATTCCTCTCTGGTCTTGTGTGTGATGTCGGTTTTGATCTTATAAATTATCTCCTGCCTCAAGGCTTTTTGTTCTTTTGCTATTATTCTGTACATGCACAGACAAAAACCCACTTTGTTTTTATCATATTTTAGTATGTACGTCTACTGCAGTGGTTCAGTTCATTGTGAGAAGGTCGTGAGCATTTGGGTCGACTTTGTTTATGCAGTGAAGTTCTGGTTTTACTTGAAAACTGAAAACAACTTAATGTGCAGAACTGCAGCTGTTGTATTGCTCTGCTCTTTGTATTTGTTTACATGTTCTGCTGTTAAAACTGTCTATAAATCTTGAATATGATGTAACTGAACTTTTAATGTTTTCTGCTTTACTTTTCTTATTTGCTCTCTCGCTGCAACGTTTCTTATTTTTTATTGATCTTCAAGCCTAAATTGTTCTCCAGTTATTTTAGTTTTAATGGTTTTTGTGATGGGCCAGTGGTGGTTAGCTCTGTCTCCTCACAGCAGGAAGGTTGTGGGTTTGAATCCACTGACAGGCAGAACGGATGGATGGAAATAAACTGAGTGGGTGTTAATTTGGTCAATGTTTGGACGTGATCTGTAGTCGAAGGGAAATTCTGAATCCTGAGGCTAAACCAGTTGGGAACAACTGGTCTTATCCAGTTGCCAGTTCTAGTTTAGTATCTCTATTGCAAGAGGCAAATAAACTGACTCCTGAATCACCCCATAACAACCAACAAATTAATTATATCAATGTAACATTTTTAAAATTTATGTAGCATTAATTTAAAGGGGCATTAATTGATTTTTTTAGCCACTTGGGCGCAGCGGAAATAAACATATCGTCATCTTCTAAGGTTGATATGTTGGACTTGTTAGCAAACAGTTGTTTATTTCCACATCCAGCAGTTACGGAGCAACATTATCATTCATCTGGAGTCGTATTTCTGTCCACCTGGTGAATGTGAGTCCAATATTCACTCAGTTTTAGCTCTGTTTTTGTTCTCCACCAACTCCTGAGGGAAATATCTGGCTCTTTAGCTGCTAAATGCTTCACTTTGTTCACCAGCTAGTCTACAGCTAACTGTGTCTGTTTGCCGTTTGGTGCTGAGCGGGTAGTGTACAGTGGCTTTTTAGAGCTTTTTCTCTGAAAACGACACTATGAGAGCGCTGAGAGTGAACCAAAACAGTAAAGTTGCAGCTGGACAGATAAAAAATGAGCTGAAACTCACTATAACTTACATTCCACATAGTAATTTCATCTGTCCTTAATATAAAAATATCAATTAGAGCAGCTTTAATCAAATAGCACAATTAAAGAATATCATACATACAAGCTTTTAAAATCAACACTCATTGTATCGAGGCACCAAAACAATAAAATAACTCAAGTTAAGAATGAAGTCAAAAGGGAAAACAGTAGCACTAAAATAAAAACAGTATTCCATTAATAGACCAGAAAGATCAGACTTCATTATGAATCTTTGGCTAAAATAGGAAAGATCCTCACGATTCTTCAGCTGTGTCACTTCTGCATCCATCTGTAATAAGTTCAATGAAGTGAGAGCAAAAGTATGAAAGCAGTGGTTTTTAGTGAAAGAGAGAGAAAACACTCGCTTATAACCGTGAACTGTAATTTCTACCAAGGACTTTTTTTTTTAGAAATATAAAAGCAAGTAGAAAGAGCGGACTCTGTGCTTTCACTGCTGTTGCAGTTTAGTGGTTGAGGTCCACTCTCTTTCTGTTGTTTACTGCTCCATTTAGACAGTCTGACATGTGCAAAAACAGTCCGCTAGAAGTATAAGAGCATAAATACTAAATGAGCAGAAACACAGTGTTCCCGTAGCTTCAGAAACACCACTGAATACGTCTTATGGTTCACAGCAGAGGCACGTAAGAATTAATCAGCAAGGTAAAGTAACATGTTCACTGTCAACAAAATGAAGCCTGACAGATTAATCATCCCGGCTGACACATCTCCTCTCAGTACAGCTCATTGCAGATATTTCGGTATCAGCGTATGTGTCAGCTGATAAATGACAAGATATCGAAGTACAGAAATGCCAAAGATATGTTTAGAAACAGTGTCAGTATTCTGTAGTTCGTCCACCAGAGAGTAGTGACGAGTTTGTTTTTCTACTGTAAAACATTATGGGTTTATATAAAGACAATATATCATTACACAATGTTTGAAACTCTCAAATATATACAATACCGTGCAAAAGTTTTAGGCACTTTAGATTCTTATCCATAATAAAACAACATCAGGGAGGCGTCTAATCGGTCTCAAATGTATTCTGCAGCATGACAACGAGCCCAAACATGCAACCAGAGTCATAAAGAACCATCTAGTCCTGCTACAGATGGTTTGGTCCCCACAGAGTCCTGATCTCAACATCATGGAGTCGGTCTGGGATTAACATGAAGACACAGAAGCAGCCGAGACGCCGAAATCCACAGAAGAACTGCGGCAACTTCTCCAAGATGCAGGAACAACCGACCTGCCGAGTACCTGAAACACTGAGGAGAACTGCTGCTGGTTTAAAGGCGAAGCTGCTCACAGCAAAGTTTCTGCTGTTTGCTGCACTTTGTATTAATTTAACTGTATCCTCACTGCCTCAAAACCTTTGCACAGCACCGTATGTGTGTATAAGTATATATCGGCCTCAGTCGGGCTATAAAACAAAATGAGTTTTTGTGTCTGACCCACTGTGTGCATCATTAAAGTTAGTGGTTGTTTCGGCCACTTGGGAGCAGTGCAACAAGTTTTTTTTGACATATTATCACCTTATAAAGCTGTGAAAAACAAGTTAGCGCACATTACTGCTTATTTACACATCCAGCAGACATTAGGAGTCGTGTTTCTGGTCACCTGCCGAGCTCTGTTTTACTTTCCACCGACTCCTGAGAAAAATATCTCTTTAGCTGCTAAATGCTCCACTATGTTCACCAGCTATCTGCTAATTTTATCCGTGTGTTTGGTGCTGGGCAGGTAGTGTACAGGAGGTTTATCAGAGCTCTGGGCCGTAAACCCTTTCTGCAGTAACAGCTTTGAGCCAATTTCCGCCTTATTTTACATACATATCTCTATTTAATGCTTAATAACTCCTCATGTAAACCTCACAGAACCATGATTAGCAGCTTAAACTGAAGAAGACACTTACACTGTTAAATTTATAAACATAAATTACTGAATTTATGAATCTCAATGAAAATATAAGACATTGAATATACTATATTCTTCTAAGAAAACAAAACTGCATTTCTGCTACTCATCTGCTTAAACAATAAATTACTACGAGAATTATAAAACTCTTAAAATTTTATATTTCCTGATTGCAACACTTCACATCCACAAATGCACCAAATTTCAGGTTGATATGTAAAAGTGCTAAAGTTTTACAGGTCAATTATTAAGCAGTGTGCTGTTTCACATCATTTCTCTACTATCAACTATCTAATTAGCCATAAAATACAGATATAAAATGGTTATAATTTGACTTTAAAACCTTAAACACACAACATACTTTTATGTTTCCATATGTTCTTTATATTACTGTAATTAATGGACGACAGTACAAACTCTTTTCCATGCGGTGCTTTCTGATGGTGACCAGCAGCCACAGAAAATAGACTTTTCAAAACCGTAAAGCTTGAATGAAAAGAAGACGAGCAGCCAGCTCTCTGCATAGACTTATTGAACCCAAACAGAAGCGAGTAATGTGTGCATGTGTGTGTTAGTAATGTTTCATATTAGCCTGAGGGCATAGCTCCAATGGGAGAGCTTCAGTAAGTCTGAATGAAAGCACACTGGAAAAGAGAAGATTAAAATAAGAGAGGAATTATTAAAGGAAAGGCTACTTTAAAGGCCAAATTATTTAGTTGTGACATTTGCAAGATAACTATTTTTCCATTTCCTTTCAAGAATACCACCAATCATTCGGTGGAAACTGTTGACAGCCAGAGGCAGACTGAGCTATCTTGGCGGGAATCAGTAAATGCCAACACACTGATTTGTCATCCTCATATGGTGTTTTTTTCGACTGTTAGCTGCAAACAGAGCCGTGACTTTAACTCTACTGAGACACTGAAGAATGAGGAACATCAGGCTTTTTTCTGTGTGCGCAGTGTAAACACAACAATAAGGAGCCTGGTTACACGAGATGATGACATGTAAGATAACAACTACTACTACTGTATGTGCAGAGGTGGAAGAAATACTTTAAGGTACTTTAATTAAGTAAAAGTACCAATACAACAATGTAAAAAATACTACATTACAAGTCCTGCATGAAAAATCTTACTTAAGTAAAAGTATATAAGTATTATGAGCTTGATGTAGTTAAAGTATTGCAGTAAAAGTACATAAGTATTATGAGCTTGATGTAGTTAAAGTATTGCATTAAAAGTACATAAGTATTATGAGCTTGATGTAATTAAAGTATTGCAGTAAAAGTACATAAGTATTATGAGCTTGTTGTAGTTAAAATTGCAGTAAAAGTACATAAGTATTATGAGCTTGATGTAATTAAAGTATTGCAGTAAAAGTACATAAGTATTATGAGCTTGATGTAGTTAAAGTATTGCAGTAAAAGTACATAAGTATTATGAGCTTGATGTAGTTAAAGTATTGCAGTAAAAGTATATAAGTATTATGAGCTTGATGTAGTTAAAGTATTGCAGTAAAAGTACATAAGTATTATGAGCTTGATGTAGTTAAAGTATTGCAGTAAAAGTAGTGGTTTGGTCCCTCTGACTGATATATTATTATATATGACATCATTAGATTATTAATAGTGAAGCATCAGTGTTAGAGCAGCATGTTACTGTTGTAGCTGCTGGAGGTGGAGCTAGTTTACACTACTTTATATACAGTTAGCTAGTTTAGTCCAGTGGTTCCCAACCTAGGGGTCGGGGCCCTCCAAAGGGTCAGCAGATAAATCTGAGGGGTGGTGAGATGATTAATGGGAGAGGAAAGAAGAAAAAACAAAGTTCTGATACACAAATCTGTTTTCAGTTTTTGGACTTTTTCTCTGTTTTTCTATGTTTGCTTTTTTGTTAAATTTTACTTTACAAATTGTGCAGTTTTACTTATTTAGGCCTAAAATTGTTATTTAAATGAAACCATGTGAGAAGTTTAGAGGGGAAATGTCTCTTTGGTGGATCTGCTGACATCTGAAACATGACACTGCTTTTTCATACAGGGGTCACAAGCCAAAATGGTTGAGAAATACTGGTTTAATCCTTAAAAATGTATTTGTACTTTGTAATCTCATCATCATATCAAAAATCCATTTTTATCATTTTGTAACATTAGTGATCCGTATTAATTTGGAACAGAGACGGTAGAATTTAGCACCTGGACCGAGTACAGCGTGAACATGCTGGAGTTATCACGTAGTTAATCTTCTAAAAAGTGTTTGCATCTTGGATTTAACAACAGTCAGTGTTGCAAGACAAAGCTGAATTATTGTGTAAATACCTAAAGGAGACAATTTTTCAAGTCTGTCATAAATGCAGGATGCTGGAACACGCAAGCCAGAGCACATTTCCTCTGTACTGGCTTCCCTCCACTGGCTCCCAGTACGTTTTAGGACTGATTTTAAGATTTTATTGTTTGCCTATAAATCATTGAATGGACTAACTCCAACCTACCTCTCTGACCTCTTACAACCACACTTCCCATCAAAGTCACTCAAGTCTGCCCCCCCAAACTCTGGAACCAGTCGCCTCTGCATATCAGACTGGCTCCCACACTGCCTGTCTTTAAATCCTGTCTTAAAACTCATTTTTATTCCTTTGCTTTTAACTCGGTGTGTTAAAACCAAGAAATGTCTCTTCGTCTGTTAAACCGATCTTTGCGTCTTAATTGTGTTTTTGATGGCGTTTGTTATCATGATTGTACAGCACTTTGGTCAACTGCTGTTGTTTTTAAATGTGCTTTATAAATAAATTTGATTTGATTTAAATTAATAGTCAGTGCTTCTGCTTGCTGTAATCATTCCTCCTGTTCATACTAAGCATCAATAGATCCCTTTTGTTACTATCCTTCCACTTCAGCCCAACAGGGAAACACAGAGTCTGTAACTCTGGGTGATATCCTCTTAATGTGTCTGAAACCTCATATAAGCATCAAAAACACTACTGTGGATTTTGTCTCCTATTACTTACACTGACAGCACATTAGGAGGGAACATTTTAATAGCCGGTATTAGCAGGAGGGATGATTACAGCGAGGAAAAACCTCTTTTAGTGTTCATACTGGCACCTGACAGACACGAAAAATCGCGTAGCTATCCTTTAATACCCATCATCCAGAGACTAACCTTAGCGGAGTTGAGCAGCACTAAACGCAACGCACATTGCAGCACCTCACAAAAATTCATGCGACTCTAGTGAGGCGGAAAATAACTCTGTTCTATTTCTGTTTCATTTCTGAAGCTCTGCACCCCCCTGCTGTGTTTTGGATAACGATGGTGCAACAGAGAGGCTCCTCTACGCTGCTGGAGACAGAACGTCTCTAATAAAAACACAGCGGAGCGCTCTTGTTTTTTTTTAATCCCCTCACTCCAGAACACAGACACCGACATCTGTTCTTACAAAGAAACGTTTAACTAGTTTAGTTTAGTCAGTAAACGACATTTTGACTTCATTATTCTCATGCAGGAAGAAGACTGTAAGATGCTTCTAAATGAAGGCAGTTAACTTTTTCTCTGTTTTTTTTTCCTGTTGGTCAAATATTAACCATCATTAAGATCATTTAGCCTGAATATGATGCCACGCTTCTTAAATATTCAGTCAAGAATAGGTTAAGAATCAAATTGTGGCATCAAGAATTGGAATTTAATCAAATTGTGAGTCCCATCCCTGCTACAACTGTCAAATAAACACAGTAGACTGTTGCATGAATTGAAAATACTCAAGTAAAGTACCTCAACAATGCACTGATGTGAATATACTCAGTTACTTTCCCACACTGGCTGCGTGTGTAATCCTACCTGTATTAACTGGGCTTTCAGCTCTTTCTCTCGGCTCTCGCTCTCCTCTTTCAGGGTTTGATGCTCTTTCTTCGACTGCTCCACACTCTGATCCAGTTCTGACGGACAACATCGATTACTCATCTCGACACAGAAAAAAACAGATTTCACACCGAGCAAAGAGACGGGTTTTAAGACGCATCTGATTACCTTGCATGTTCTTTGCCGTCTTCCTGTTCTCCTCCTCGGTTATCTCCAGCTTTTGCCTCTGTGAAAAGGAGAAAACATCGGCTTGACTTCGAGCTAATGACTCGCATAGTAACTTTTTTTTTTTTTTTTTACCTTGAGCTAAATGGGGAGTAATGACTAGCTCCAGACAACATGCGAGATTTGTGGATAAAATGCCTCGCTTAATGAGGCCGTTTTCACGATGCCCACGAGCAAAACCTCCCATTTAAAAAAAAAAAAAGAAACAACTACAAATGTACAGATACAGAGAAGACAGACACGCACCTCCTTCTGTTAATGTACTGACAACTGTAGTGATATTACACTTCAAAAACACTCCTAAAGTATGAATTTAATATTGCCAAATTTACCAAAAGGGAGAAATATGAAAGATATTAAACGTGCGACTTGTTCCAACTTGTACAGAAGGAAATAAAATCAGTCTAATTAACCGAGAAATACTGTGAATGAGCCAATTTTATGTTGTGCAAAGATTAGTTTTAATCTCATTTTCTTCCTCTCACACAGTGTGGGAGAGAACATCATTAGACCAACAGCTTGTTCCTACCATCTGCTTACAGATCTTGATATAAAGTATATAGTAATCTGGTCTGTTTTGTGTCTTATTAAGCTGATTTTATTATGATTTTTATTTCAAAGCTTGACAGATGCAGCAGCGACAGTAACTAAAAGGGCTTCTGCCATGTTGGAAATGTTACAGAAACGTTACAAAAGTCCGATCTCGTGAGATTGCCATCATGATATTTTGACTCTGTGCTTAACGAGACATGAAACCAACTTGTAAAACTGTCATCAGGTTGTCTGAAAGGGGTTTTACATAACAAAAACTTATCTTTAAAAGCCCAAAATCCATCATTTCAACATGTATGTGAAGCCTGAAGGAGCAACGTCTCATCTCAACCGTATTTATCTGTGATTATATTATCATGTACTGATTTTCCTCCGTTCTTACCAGGCTGGTCAGCTGCTGTTCCAGAGAGCTCTTATCTTCTTGTACAGACTGAAACTCCTTCTGTTTGCTCTCCAGGTCGACGCTCAGCTCACTGATCTGTGTTGGACACATGGTATAGAACATACAGTATGCAACAGGAAGGCCGTAAATTATTCATTATCGCAGCAACGACGGATGCCTATTTACATTAATGGCTTAAAGGAGGGCTGTAAATTGAAATTGCATCAGTTCTTCCAGTTTTATTATCATGCCATAAATTATTAATATTAGTATTATATAGCTAGTAAAGAAAACACCTGCACTGGGGGGGGGTTCTGACTCTTTCCACAAACCTTTTTCTCCTGAGACTGAACTTGGGCCTTGAGGCTGCTCATCTGTTGCTGGGACAGAGACACAGCGTCCTCCTTCTGCTGGGACGCCCGGAGCCTGAGCTGGAGATCCGCCACCTCCCTCTCCAGCTCCATGATCCTGGAGCGCTCAGACACCGTGGCCACCTACGGCGAACGAATGTAGAGAGAGAGAGGAATGAATGAATGAATGAAGGTAAAGAGGAGGCAGGAGGGCTGACAGAGGAGAAAAGTAGATCTGGGTCATACACCTGTTTGCCAGTTCATTGGGTACGCGTAGATAAAACTGTAATTAATCTACCTTCATGAAAGCTTTAGTGTTTATTTTTTATTTAATCTGTTTTAGTGAGTTATTGATTCATTTTATGGTTCATTTTGTGTTGCTGGTGAGCTGTAATGTGTGTCTAATATTAGTTTTATTCTACCTTAATTCATATAAATGTGATGAGACTGTTAAAAACACATCAGTGAGTCACACCGCTGCATCTTCCTTCATCACCGTGAACACACACACCGTCCTGCTGCCAGAAATACTCACTGGAGCACCGAATGTGGATTCATCCGCTGCTGAAAATAGTCCCAAATAAATGTACTACAGAAACTACAGTGGCCATCTGTTATAGGAAATCACTGAGCCTTTTTAAAAAGTAAAACCATACGTGTGTGACACGTTTACGTCTTCAGTAGGAACCAATGGGCTCGAGGCTGAGAGTCACAGACATGGTAGGGAAGTCAGGAAGTTTTAAGAGACGGACTAACGCAGTAGTTGCGTTTCCATCCACCTGTTTTTATCCACATTTTCAATTTTGTGCATTTAAAAAATAACCTGAATGGAACTGCAGAAAATCAGAAAAACAACCTGATATATCACAAAAAGTTTCTACACTTGGCTGATGTGGAAAAGTCGGTGTAAACAGACTTTCAAACAGTTGAAAGTGTTTTTTAAAGAGGATCAGTCAGTGTAGTCGTGAGTGATTTGTTGCTTGGTGTTTTATGATACTTTTATTGTATCACAGTTTGTAAAATGTTTGTGTCTTGTGCTGTTTTGTATGTATTTTCGTGTGAGTTTTGTGTTTTGTGCAGTTCCAATATGTATTTTATTGGTGAGTTATGTGTATTTTAAAGGCTCATCTTGGGACAAACATTATAAACTACAGTAGCTTTGATGCTACAAATGTTATGCTATGTGGCATTTGTCCATGTTATAAACTAATTAACATTTAATAAATACAGGAAGTAATTTAAAAGTCCACTTAAGACCTGAAAATATCAGATCTGTGTGGAGCGATGAGGAGACTTTTCAAAATAATAATAAATGTCATATTTCCATTATGTTTTCAACAGTTTTTCACTGTTTAAGCTTTGACTGCTGCTCTTTTAATGACATCATTTTGTTGTGCCTTCTTCTTCTGCAATTTTTTTTAATGGCACCAACTGGAGAATTAACGCCACCAACTGTTTATCTTGACGAACTAACTCCAAATACTCACATCACAGTAGTGTGGATGGAAATGTGAATTCAATTTAAAACTTCTTTTGATGATTTTTTTGGGGAAATTTGGTTATAATTTGCGCTACATTTGTATGGAAACTTTTAATGTTTTCATTCTTGTTGACGATAAGAAAAATGAAAAGCAATGCCGGCCTTATCGTTTTAAAGCCGGCATTGTTAAAAAAAGCACAGGCCTTTTCCAAACAATATCCTTTAATTAGCTTTCATGCACACATGCGTATTGTTCAGTATGACAGACCCGGGTGATTAGAAAAGCTCGATGAGTTACAGCTTAAAGTCAGGCTGTGAGGGAAGCAACTTGTGATAAATCTGAGAGTTTGCATGTAGGTTGTGATCCCTTCAATATAAGCTGTGTGTCGTTATTAAACCTTGTGGAGGGGGGGGGGGGGGGGAGCACATCTCTCAGTCCTGCTGTGGGACTGGGACTGCCAGCATTACCCTAGTGTCCTCTAAATCCCTCTGGAGTTTTTCAGCTTTGGTCTTTTCAAAGAGCAGGCTCTGCTCAAGCTCCTTTATGTGGGCATGCTCCAGTCTGGTCTGCGTCTGTTAGTAAAAGAGAGCAGGAAGAGAAGAAGAACAAACACCAATGCAACACTGACATGCCAGCTTTGCGCCACACACACACAGAGAAGAAGAATTTAAAGAGAAGACCAGTAAGTAAGAAAAGCACTGATGGTTTCCAGCATTTCAATTATAACAGGAATAAAGGAAAAGATTGTTATTTTCTGAGGAATCTGAGGAGTTTATCATGTAGATTATCTCATTCTGACTCTCAGATTCCTCACGTCTGACGGGATATCGCAAACAACAACACCACTCTAGCACTGGCACGTGTTTGCTTGTACTCCGGCGCTGGAAGTAGTAACTAATTCAGGCGCTAATTCCCTCTGAAGAGTGAAGAAGATGCAGACAACACGAGCGAGTGAGCGAGATAAAAGCATGTAAAAGAGAGTTGAAAGCGAGGCGGACGTTAAGAGCTTTCAGGGTCGGGCACGTGGGTGAAAAGATGAGGAGAGGATGGTGAGAGTAAGTGCTGCAGAAGGAGGAGGGAAAATCATAGAGGAAGGGTAAGTGAATTAAGCATGAATGAATAAATAAAGGAGCAGGAAGACAGACGTGTCTGAATAAGAAAGTAAATGAATGATTCAAAGAGTGCAGAGAAAGAAAAAAAACCTTAGACAGAATGATTGATTTCATCAGAAGTTCTTCTTTTTTTTTTTTTTTTTAGAGGAAAATGTGAAGCAGTGACGAGTTAACGGCTGCTTATTTAGCATTTTGAAGTCATTTTATGTGCTTAAAAAAATATGAAACATCTGGAAATTAAAGTAAAAAACAAAAGAGGTGGTGTTCAAGAGAAACTCATGCATGAGACGGATTGAAGTTGATTTATTGGTTTGATTGGTTTTAAAAAGAACTACATGGGTGTGATGAGGTCAAATAAACAAACTCATCCTTTTCTTTTCTAATCAATAATTCACACAAGAATTCATGAGAAAACATCATCAGCCTGATAAGTGACAGCCGGCTGGAGTGAGTGAGAGAAGATGTTTAATTGAGAGTCAGATTATATAACCGTAAGTTACCTCCAGGTCTCCTCTGGTGATGCACGCCTCCTCTACACGAAACTGCAGATCTTCCACTTTTCTGTCAGACAGGGACGATAATTCAATTCATCTTAAAGTTGCATCTGTATCAACTGATAGCTCTCACTCCTGACTTTAATTATAGCCATGTACAGCAGAGATGTGCTGAGGCCCAGACATTATCACTTTCACTGGTTAAAGTGACAAACATCGCCAGCAGAAGGTCATATCAGCTGTCAATAATTACTGTTAATCATGTGAGTAACTTGATGACGGGCCAACATTAATCCCGTGAGGGAGGAAACTAAAGTCTGGTTCACTGCTGTACAAACGCAAGTGGACTGAATGTTTTCCTACAGAGTGATACGTCTTCTCTTTAACGTATCACTTCACCTTACTATTAATAATTTAAGCTGATCACGTTAAAGGATATGGTTGACATCCTCTATAATTTTTTATTGTCAACAAATCTCGTGTTTGGAGTCAAACCAACAATGAATCGATCTACTTACAAGTATTGCATGTGCATCCAAAGCCTGATATATCTTATTCCTCTGTGCTGTAGACCTCCAGTGTTGTCCGAAAACTATTAAAAACTCGTCAATAAGCCAGATCGTTACACTGGGTGACAAGTTCCTTCATCATGAGCAGTTTGGTCACGTTAGGCTCTAAAGACGAATAACAGACTAGTTCTGTGTCAGGCAGATGACACTGAGCATGTGTGGGAATGCAGTTTAGTTTATTGAGCTTCACTAGCTTGTTGTGCTACATATCACAACATCTTGACTTTGTACTACACTGAAAATTTCTCTTCAGCAGAAAGTCAAGAGCACAACAAGCTAGTGAAGCTCTGTAAACAGAACCGCATCCCTGCACACGCTCAGTGTCGTCTGCCTGACACAGAACTACTCTGTTATTAGTCTTTAGAGCCGTTTCTAAACAAACTAACATGACCAAACTCTTCATAATGAAGGAACATGTCACCCAGTGCAGCGGTGTGACTCACTGACGTGTTTTTAATAGTGTTTGGACAACAGTGGAGGTCTACAGCACAGAGGAATAAGATATATCAGGTTTTGGATACACACATAATACTTGTTAGTACATCAGTTCATTGTTGGTTTGGATCCAAACATCAGATTTTTGATAATAAGAAAAATATAGAAAATCACCAGTCAAATCCTTTAATGGTTTTCAACCAGCACCTTCAGTATTTGAATCAAGTAGCTTGTATAAATTAAGGTGTGACAAATTTAGTATCTACAGCGTTATTTAAATGTGTCAGACACTCATTTAAATCAACATTTAGGTAAATAAAACTCTGATGGGACTCAGCAGGTAACAGCTACTGGACTGGAATCAGGAGCGGGTCCAGAGAAACCTGACTGGGAGACTTCAGGTGAAGTCAGACCACCCACCTCTTCTCCTCCTCCAGCTGGTTGAGCATCTCCACTTTGTCTCGATCTGCTGCTTCCACCAGCGAACGTAACTGATCCAACTTTGTCTCCATCTCCATCGCATACTAACACACACACACACACACACACAATCATTACAAAAATCAATAAACAATGATAAAATTATACTTATACATGTGAAGACCCCTAACTAAAGCTAGTTTAGAGCTGCAGGAACTTCTGATATGTAAATGCATGCTTGTATTCATAGTTAACAGTTGAAACAAGACTACATGTTCTCGTTTGACTGCAGATAATATACATGTGTCCGTGTATCTGACCTGATCCCGTCCTTTCCTCAGCAGAGCCATCTCCTGCTGCACCTCTCCCGCGTGGCTGGTTGCCTTCGCGACCTCGCATCTCTCCAGATCCCTCTCCGCTAGCAGCTGTTCGATGTGCTGCTGCTTCTCCTTCAGAGCTTCCTGTAGCGCCGTGGTGCCAGAAATCTTGCGAGCGTACCGAGCGGACGTCTCTGTCAGCTGGAAGATAAAGTTTTGTTTGTTATTCGATGTTTTTTTTTCAGAGCAGATTACAATCAAGTGTTGAAACTGTGTCAGACGTCCCTGAAGTCTGGAAAAAATGAAATAACACATTGAAGTGAAGGTGTCATGAAGGGTCAGCAGATGTAGACTTCTCCTTCATCTGTGCTCCTGTTTGTTTAAGAACTTTTTTGGGGAAAAGAAAATCTACTGCTGTTTAAAACAACAGGAAATCTGCATCAGTAATGTTGTGTTTGAAAGGAAATTTTGTTCAGGAAATCATCTACTGACTCTATGACTCACAGTACTGTTTGAGGATGACCAGTAAACACAGAGCCTCGTGTGAGTCTTACCAGTCCCGCTCGGCTGGGTTTGCCGCTGACCGAGGAGGTGGCGGAGCTGAGCGAGCTAATGGAGGAGGCGCTGGGACTCCTCTTGAGGAGGGACCTCCTCTGTGAGCTCTTCGCCTTGGTAGGTGTGGTGCAGGGGAAACCGATGCGTGTCACCTTGTGGACCGGAGCGAACAGACCGTACCTGGGCATGCACTGGAAGTATCTGAGGAGAAGACGGCGGTGCTGGTTTAGGAACATAAAGAACAGATCTTATATATTTGTCCTTTTTAAAATGTTCCTTATCATACCTGGTTCCTGCTACAGCTCCGTCGTTCTTGCCAAGAGGTTCGTCTAGTTCCACTCCGCACCAGTCTCCTTTAGCAAACTCTGTCTCCCCCAGAAACCGAACTACTCCTGCCTTGGTACCACCGACCTACAAACAAAAACCAGAGTCAGATGTAATGTTATTATCTAGAATTTACTCTTTGGCACGAACATAATCAGGGCTGCAACTAACAATCATTTTCATTATAAATTAACCTGCTGATTATTTTCTCAGTTAATTGTTTAGTCTATGAAAAGTTTAAAAGATTAGCCTGTTTTGTCCGACTACTATCCTTAAACATTAAAAAGTATAAAAGATATTCAATTTACTTTCATATATGACAAGGAAAGACATTTGAGAAGCTGGAACCATCAAATGTTTGAAAAAAAAGACTGAAATGATTATTCGATTATCAAAATAGTAGCCAATTAATTTTCTAAAAAGAACAAAATCACGAGTCAGGAACAGTCTGTCTTTCTCCACATGGCAAAATCACTGACTTGACAATTATTCTGAATTAATCTGAATGAAATGGGAGTTTAAATATTTCATCAAAATAAACTAAGACGAAAATGAAAAAACAAACCTAAAACATAATGTAAAATGTATTCATCATATAAATATGATGTGCATCATGGCTTTGTAATCTACTGACAGGACTGACAACAATGTTTTCAGATGAGTATTTTATCTACAATTCTGTAGTTTTTAGGAAATCTGTCACAAATCACTCCAACAGCTTCTCTTTCTTTCTTAGATATTTTTGGAGGAACAATGTGTTAGCAAAAACGCTAATTACATAATTCGCTATCAACACCTGACATTTCTGTGACAGTCGCGTCTCCTTGACTGCCTCCTGTTATTGTCATGGACTGCTTTGGTTTAGCAGGATGTTTTTTTGGCATCTAACTTCATATTAAACAATTCCTCCCTTATTGTTCAGGTCCTTATACGACTTCTAACACTGCTGATATCCGACAGCAGGACTTAAAGCTCTGCAGTGTGAAATCCTCTTTTTACAATTTTTCTTTTGACAATTTTGTGAATGAAACTTGTCCACAAATGGAGTTGAACAGGTCTAATCGACTAATAAAGCAGCATCTGGGGTAACTGATTATGCTAACGATCAAATTTTATGAACGCGTACAAACATATGAACAGGTGGCTTTCATCAAGTTGAAACAAACCATTTACAACTAGTTTGTTAAGAAAGTTTGGTGAATCCAAAAGTTACACCATGGTGCTTCTTACCAGCACGCGATCTCCAAGCCTCAGCTCCCTTTTATTCTTCTTCATGGATTCTGTGTCTGAGAGGTTCGATACCGACTCGCTGGATGTCAGCATTCGGTTGAGAGCGGCGCTCTTTATGGCAGAGCCCTGAGCTGAACAAAGAATACAGATTCTTAATATGCAGATCTAGCAAACAGCAGAGCCTTTACTTCACTAAAGAACATCATTTTCCTGTATTTTACCGGTTGAGGTAGTGCCAGCAGGTGCGGACGCTTGCGCCGGGTCGCCTGCTGCTGTCGAGGCTGCTTGTGCCGAGGCTGCTTGTGCCGGGCTGGCTTGTGCCGGGCTGGCTTGCCCCCCGTTTGCCTCCTTCTCCGGCAGTGCAGTCTTTGATAGCTTCGAAGGCCGCGTGAAAATCCCCCTGCCATCCTCACACTGGAAGTACCGGACCCCAGCCACCGACCCGTCGTTCTTCCCGATCGGCTCATCCAGCACGATGCCCGCCCACTGCCCCGGAGCGAACTGCGTGCCCCCGATGAACTGCACATAGCCGGGCTTGTTGCCGTTGACCCACACCCTCTCTCCGGTCTGAAAGTCACCAGCTCCATCCTGGGTCGGGGAGGTCACGCCGCCGGGGGACTTCTCTGGAGGAACTGGTTTTGGAGCACCTGAAGTCACAAATATGTTTCATTCATTCCCTTTGTTTATATTAACTTTATTACATCACTTCCTCCACTGAAACTTCCTTCAACATGTTAAACTATTTCAACACTTTCTTGGTTCTTACCGGAGGATGGGGACGTCCTTGACGGCACCCCAGCAGGACGGACTATTTTACTGGGGGGTTTGAGCCCGCTGACCTTGCCTGCGCTGCCTGTACTCATGGCTCCTGGTGTGTCAGCGAGCAGGAGGGGATCTGTGGGGTTTCTGGCCTGATCAAGGTGGGGGACTAGGCCTTCCCCACCACCCCGCAAAGTCCCAATGTGATGGAAGGGAGCTGGAAAACCAAACAAGTCCGCTGAATCAATTGAAATATAAAACAACTATATTTTAGTGGAATAATACAAATATCACAGCTGTAAGTGCAGTGGGATCATGATGAGGGTGTTGGACAGATGCAAGCAGGTATAAAAGACCATTTCATGTTTTATTCTGTTAAATACAACCATTAAAGGGTGTAAATACTCATGGAAACTAGATCTGCAGCTAACGATTATTCTCTCAATTAACCGATTAATTGTTTTGTCAATAAAATGCAAGAAAAAAAGTGAAAAATGCCCATCACAATCCACCAAAAACAAAAAGTTAACATGTTTAAAAGTGTTGTTTAATTCAACTAAAAGTCCAATAATGTATCATCATACACTGTATGACAAACAAAAGCATCAAATAGTCACATTTGAGAAGCTGGAACCAGTGAAATTTTGGCATTTTTGCTTAAAAAATTTAGAAATAGTTGCTAATTAATTGTCTGATGATCAACTAATCTTTTAATTGTTTCAGCTCTGATGCAAACACAATATTTTGCTAGTTTTTAAGAGAAAAAATGCCAAAATTATCTGGTTCCAGCTTCTAAAATATGAATATTTTCCTGTTTATTT
Organism: Thunnus thynnus; assembly: GCF_963924715.1. Classification (NCBI taxonomy): domain Eukaryota; kingdom Metazoa; phylum Chordata; class Actinopteri; order Scombriformes; family Scombridae; genus Thunnus; species Thunnus thynnus. Next base: position 5,284,959 of record NC_089535.1, read on the forward strand.
CGTCTTCTATGATAATAAACTCTATATTTTTGGTTTGTGGATTAAATAAGACATTTGAGGCGCCACCTTAAGCTGCAATTGACATTTTTCACCATTTTCTGACATTTTATAAACCAAATGACTCATCGATAAATCGATTTATCAAGAAAATGATCAACAGATTAATTGATGGTGAAAATAAACCCTAGTAATTTATTTAGATCACTTTATAGACACCAGTTTTCACTTTTAAAGGGTCTTTTTCTGTTGATCAGTGTCAAAAAAGCCACATTAAATCTACTTTGATTCAATGTTATAAAACATAAAAACATCCAAGTGGGGTGAATATTTTCTTATTATTCTTATATTCTATTTATAAAAACCTAAACCACGACCGTGACACTCTGTAGACCACGTCCAACTGTATGTAACCGAGCTCCAAACCTCCATTTATTACCAAGCTATTTATTATCACCGTGTAATGAATGTGATACCGGCTGACCTCATGTCATGTGTACAGTTTCACTCTCCAAAGAGAAATCCCTCCACATTTATTGCATATTTTTCCGCCTCAAACATTCCTTTCTCTGACAAAATCCAAACCAATAAGATGAGGTTTTTTTTCTTCCTGAAGGTCTTGTAGGTGGCGGACAGCTGACAGCTCGACCGTGCTGCCATTTTATTCACAAAGCAGATGATTCATTCTGACTGTAACTGGGTCAAGACGGACATTATGTGTCATACAGTAACCGCTGTGTTTTCAATACGTCACGCTCTACACTGAAGTTACTGCATAGATGTCTGATTATAGCCGGGGCCGGGGACGATATTATATGTCAACCGTTAAATGATGAGAAGCTGCGGTACGGAGAGTCAGATATGTTTTATAGATGAGAAACTGTGTGTCCATTACAAACTGAAGCTTGTCCACCAGAGAGCATAACAAGTTTATCTTTTAACAGTAAAATGTCCTTCTGATTACATATGTTCATCTTTGTCACAATACTTGAAACAAATATAAAGCTATCCTCATGAAAACTGACTTATATCTTTATATTATATAGCCTATCTTTATCAGAGAGGAAGACTGACTTAAAGGTGACATATTATACTTTTTTGTGATTTCTTGTTATTTATATTCTGTTCTGATGTCAGATGCTGAGTTAAAAAAGTTAAAAAACTTAAAAAACTTGAGGTTAAAGTATGTAGAAATGCTGCCTTCAAGTCAAAAGTCAGGGCTTCAACCTGCTCTGAACGCTTCATTTGCAGCGTTTTTTTCTACCTTTCTGATACATGACGTCAGCTCGTCGCACGTGCCCAGTAGCCTTTGTTGCTAAGGTTGTTGCTAAGGTTTTTCCATGTGTTCACGTTGTCCTCTCTCATATTTTGGATCAGATTTCAGTAGGGCTTGACTGAAATCATATATAATTTTCAACTAGTCGATTAGTCGCCTGGGGGTGTGAACTTCGCAGCCACACATTTCTCCACTCTCTATTTTTTTAGCGTCTTCAGGTTAAGCTAACTCATTGTTGCTAACTTTGGAGCTAACCCCCTTCACTTTTCCAGCACTTGGGGAAATGACAGACATGACTTTTCTTGGTCTTGAGAAGCTGCAGCATTTATTAACTGTTACACTGTCATCTGTACTGTACATTTACTGCCAGACTGACAACTTACTGCTAACTTTTACCTCTGCTCCGCTCGCTTTCACCGTCACTTTTCTGCAACTCGCTCGTATTGCAACAGCGCTGCACAGAGGCTCCCAAACACTATTGACTTCCGAATTAATGGATAGTTGGCTTTATTTTTGGCATTGAAAAATTTTTTTTTTGGCCTGGCAGGGGTTCTCGTTATTATAATTATAGGAGAAACACTGTAAACGCTCAGTAAACGTTGAGTACAGTTAGACCCAGCAGTCTCCATTAGGTTGGGCGAGTTCAAAGTTGTGAAAACAACGGGGGTGTTTTGAATAAACCCCCATTTTCACAGGTAATTTGTTAGTCTGTCCCTCCTGTCGCAAGAAATAATGGATTCATCCTGGAAAGCTACTGCTATGTAGCACTTTTCTCCTTCTGAAAGTAACATTGAGATTATTCAGCCAATGAGAATTTGGTCAGACAAGAGCATATCAACCAACTAATCCACCAGTCGACCAGGAGACTACAGCCCTAGCCCTAGTAGTGAAATCCTGCTACTAGTTTGTTGCGTGGTTTGTTGAGGTACAGTAGCCTCCAGAGCTGGAGGAAGTCTGCCGAGAGCCAATCAGAACAGAGCAGTCTAATCGTGATGGGGGCCTTAATTTGTCTTTCTGCAGATCCCCTCCAGACATGTTTTAAGATGCATATAAAATACTCTAACCTGACGCACTTTCAAAAAATACTTGGCAGGTGATTGGTCGAATCATCTGTCTATCACCGTCTTGCCTTGCAAGGCAGCTGGATTTGCAAGATCATGTGAGAATCCTCATAGGACGCTGATTGGTGGCCTCGCAAGGTAAAAAATACTCTATTGTGATTAATAACATGTGTCTGATATGGTTTTTGCACAGGAAAAAAAGTTCAATTATCTTGTTAAAATCCTTAAAATGACATCTCCTCCTTTTCCTTTAATTAAAAATTCCACAATCTATGAATATGCAAATATTTTTCATGTCAAAAGTTGGACACAAGATGTCTCCTACTTCAGTGTAAAGACCATTCTCAGTGTTTGTGCACTGGAGGCTTCAAGTTTCCACATCACACTTCTGTATAAGTTGAATATTGGACCAGGATTATCCTCCAAACTAGTTGTGATGTCACAAATCCTGCTCACCCCTTCAAATCAGATTTTCAATAAGCTCAGAGAAACTTTCCACTCTCAACAGATGAAAGTGAAAACAACACATACATAAATCTTCACAGTGAAGCTCAAACATCCAACTGTAGGAACAAGAAGAAAAAACACATATTTGGGTGGAGGAGGACTTTAGCAGTTTATAGGAGCTTAGATGTGAATCTGTATCCATGCAATGATGAGGTAATGATGAGAAATCAGCTCCTCCCCCCGCCCAGCCGGTGTCTGCACACCAAAACAACAAGCACACCTAGAGCTGTCAAACCTCCATCCTGCGGCTCCCCAGGGCCTGATAACATCTCAGACTAACTCTAGTTTATCTCCAGACTTTCACAGACACTAACCAGATAAGTATAAATCGTTGCTGTACATGAAAAACAGATGATGAGGCTGGCCCTTCCTACAAGACGCTAATATAACTAACTATAACACTTTTTCTCAACGTGCTACACATTTCATTTCACAGTGATAGGTTAGTTTGATCGGATAGCATCTTTTTAGGGCAAGTCCCGTGATTTTACAGCTGCTTAAAGGTATTTCTTTCCATATTTTGTGTTATCTGCGTTGGTCCCTGCTGGAATGCGCTCCTAACTGCCAGAGCTAGCTAGCTACAGATTAGCAAGAAAGCATAAAAACTGAGGATAACGTTAAGACAACAGACGCTCTACAGGTGTGATATAAAAGAGGAATAAAAGCAGACAGGTGTGAATAAAAAGTTGCTGCGGGAGCTTACTTGGTCTCTTTTGGTGAATTGGGTGTCAGTAAAGGATGCCGTGAGCACCGTTACATGTTTTTCCAGCCCAGCCCAGACTCACAGCCTGACGTCACCTTGGGAACTAATGCTGCGTTCACGGACCAAGCGTGAGCTCGTACATCTGAGCTCCACGATGATTTTTAAAAAATCGAGTCCCGGAAATGAGCACAAAGGGAAAGTAACTAAGTATATTTACTCAAGTATAATTTGAGATACTTGTACTTTACTTGTGTATTTCCATTTTCTGCTACTTTATACTTCCAGAGGGAAGTAATTTATACTTCCAGAGGGAAGTATAAAGAGGGAAATATTGTACTTTCTACTCCACTACATTTATTTGACAGCTTTAGTTACTTTTCAGATGAAGATTTGACACAATGGATAATATAAGAAGCTTTTAAAATACAACACATTGTTAAAGATGAAACCAGTGGTTTCCAACCTTTTTGGCTTTTCACGTCTTACAAAAAGCAGTGTGTAGTCGGGGTCACATTTCACATGTCTATGAGTTGTTAACAGCTCCACCAAATAGTGATTTTTCCCTCTAAACTTCTCACATGCTTTCATTTCAATAAATGTTCAAATGATCCAATATTTCAGCAAAGATTATAGAAAAAGTGAAAACAGATTTGTGTATCAGAACTTTGTTTTTTCTTCTTTCCTCTCCCATTAATCATCTCATGACCCCTCAGATTTATCTGGTGTCCCTTTGGAGGGGCCCGACCCCTAGGTTGGGAACCACTGGACTAAACTATCTAACTGTATATAAAGTAGTGTAAACTAGCTCCACCTCCAGCAGCTACAACAGTAACATACTGCTCTAACACTGATGCTTCAGTATTAATAATCTAATGATGTCATATATAATAATATATCAGTCAGAGGGACCAAACCACTACTTTTACTGCAATACTTTAACTACATCAAGCTCATAATACTTATGTACTTTTACTGCAATACTTTAACTACATCAAGCTCATAATACTTATATACTTTTACTGTAGTAGGACTGTTCATGGAGGACTTTTACTTGTAATGGAGTATTTATATATTGTTGATGGCACAAACTTAATACATAATTTATGTTGGTTATTTTAATCTTTAATTGATATTTGACAAGAAAATAAGATGGACAGGATACAAAGACTAGAAATTTATATGAGCAAAAATATATGCACACAGAATGACAAAAGGCAGAAAACAATAATGTACATTTCATGCTTTTATGTAATTTGATGACATTACTAGCATGCTCACTAACCCCTTACACTTTACATCTAAGAATATATGAACATTTCACACACTTTCCCAGTTATGTCGATGTACAAGTTGTGCATTTATTGACATTTCCTCACAGTGCTGAAATCACCTCTACCTCCCTCTGTTTGTTCATCTGATTTATACTGTAATTATTTTTTCTACTGGTTGGCAGAAAATCAGTTTTCTGTTTGCAGTGGATGTGATTGACAACAGACATGATTATATTTACTACCTTACCAAGAACAGCGGATATACTGTATATATAACATCATTTATAGGACAGATAGTAGCTGCTTTTCCACTACGCAAACTTAACAACCTGTAACCTGGAACTTCCCGAACCCTGAACCTACTGTATTTTACAAACTAGGAAGGAAAAAATGTCTAAGTTAGACATTGTATATTGAAATTACAATCAAGTGTTATGAAAGACAAATAGGGCAAGATGACAAGGACACGGACAATAAGAGGAATTTAAAACATCTTAGGGTCTTTGCATTTAAAATATTTTATAACATGTTAATTATTTTGACAATTGGGAAAGTGTTGTTGTGGGTGATTTATTTCCTTTTCTACAAAAACCACTCCAGTCTATTTTTAATTGTTAACAGCTCTTTAAATCCCACACTGCAACTACACTCACACTGGTTTATACTCTACCAACACAAGTGCACAGCTCTAAGCTGTTAATTATTTTACATTAGTAATTTAATTGCTCACAATCACACAGCAAAATGTCCTCTACATTTTATAATAGTAGGTTATAAATTTGGATTATATATATTTTAGCAACACCGAGGCCTTTAACATGCTTTTTGGATTCATGTAATATATCTATAATGATAGCATTTAATTCTTTCTACCATCAATGGTGGAAATTTTATTTGACTCTGACACATCTTTGTCCTCTTTCCTTCTCAGCAGCTTATTCAGGAGCCTGTTGAAGGCGCCGCTGAAGACAGGGCTCGAGAAATAATAGACGACAGGGTTGAGGACACTGTTGAAATAAGTGAAACACACAGACGTGTAGAACGCCAGGTTGGCCTCCGCAAAGTATTTGCATTCGGTGTACCATACCTTGAGGATCCAGACAGCAATGCGCGATATAGTGCTGGGGAAGAAACAAGTAATAAAGATCAAAGCCACAGCCAAGACAAACTGAACGGCCCGTTTGATTTTCCCCTTTTTGTCCACAGTCCTGATCCTCAGCTGCCACGTAATTCTGACCGTGCAGAAGGCGACGATTGCGGTGGGCAGGAAAAACTGGATGACATAGAAAGTGTTGTGCCAGGTGGAGAGAGGAGTGAAGCCCATGCAAATGTTGAAACTCTCACACTGCGTACGGTTGCCATTAGGGTAGAAGTGCTCATCAGCAAGGAGGTACCCGGTGGCAAGAACAATGAGGCCCCAGAGACCGAGGGAGACCCAGAGAGCATAGCCAAGGCCCATTCGGTTGATCCGGTTCAGCGGGTGGACAATCTTGAAGTATCGGTCAACAGCCACGGCCGTGAGGAAGAAGATCCCTGCGGCACGGTTGGCCGCCAGCAGAAAGAGCAGGATACGACACATGGCATCGCCGTGGACCCAGTTCTTCCCCCGCCTGTAGTAGTCTGCTCTGAAAGGGAGGCAGAACAGCACAATGGAGTCGGCGACAGCCAGGTGAGTCAGGTACACAGCGTTGGGCTTCCATTCGTCCATGTGAAAGATGAACATCCACAGCGCGACGACGTTCCCCATCAGTCCAAACATGAACTCCAGGATCAGTATCGGAGGCAAAACCTGGTCCAGGATGGGAGACTCGAAGGCGCAGCAGACGTTTAAGTGTGAGACATTCATCCTTTGGACCGTCAGTGAAGCACAACACGCTCCCGCTGCTCTATATAGTGTCAACATAGATATGCTGTATCAGCTGACATCTTTAGGAGGGATCCATGTTTGCCTTCATGCAAATGATTCTCAGACAAACATACTAATTCATAAGTGGAGCGAACATCTGTGCACTATCTATTGGGAAGTGATATTGACCCAGAGGAGCATGGAAACAACTGTAAATGTTATCCATCTGGGGAGTGTGCTTCATTATCAAACTATTATTCAGGGGAATAAGCTCACTCATGGGTATTGAGAGGGGTGCTTGAAAAACAACTAACCTGCGGCCATTTACATGACTCAGGTAAAGCAGGTGACTACAACAAATTATAACCCTGAAAATGTTTAATGGGTTTTTGAAAAACCCAGTAGGTGATTTGAGGAGGGATGAGGGGGCGATGCCATCCCCCCTTGTTAACCTGCCATCCTCCCCTTCTCCATCCTCTAGTAGCAGAGAAAATACAGGGGCAGAGGGGTTGTTTAGTTGAATGTTAGTCTAGTCTGCCTGACTCATCTATCCTTTATCTGACTGAGGTTTGAAGTTAGAATCTATGGCCCCGACCGTGGCTTTGAAATATCAGCAGCTAAACTGTGCTGTGTATTGATAAATCCATGGTGCTGTCCGTGGTTCTGAAGTAGCAAATTAATTTGTAATTGTGCCTTTTCCTCCCAGTCCTGCCTTTCTATCAGTTTCATCTTGGATCGATAATCTCTCTGCTATAATACTCAATTCTGTACTGTATTATACCCCATATGCTCTATAGAGTAGTGTCACCATGATCAAAGTGACAAGTAGCAACGTGTAGTCACAGAAGAGCAAAAGGATCATAGAAATATTACAGGAATACTTCAGGCAGCAGTGTGTCTCTATGATCATTCAGAAGTGTCTGTGCTGCTAAAAATACACCTCCAGACCAACCCGCCTCTGTAACAAAATATGTTAAGGGTGACGTGACTACAGATATAGTTTTTACTATAGATGTTTGGGAGTGGAGCAGGTTATGTAACTGAAGAAATTAACCTGAGTTGACCGCAACATGTTGAGCTGCTACAGCTACATAATTCAAGGTAAAGTTTACACCATAACATGCTTAATGTCCACATCCAGTAAAAGAATAGGCCCACATAAAATATGTATTTAGCTTAATAGTAGCTCTATTAAATCAAAATTATAATTGCAATTATAATATCAGAAATTAGGCTAGGCTTATATTTGATATTTGATAATCTGGTTAACCCCAACCCTCCCACTGGGCCATCCCCCCCCTGTTAAAAATGAAATGCTACACACAACCATTGAAAAGAAAGAAAAGACAAACTTAAAAGACTTGAGTTTACGGGCGAAGGAGACTGAAATTTATTAGCCTACAGTTTGCTTGAGTGAACAACATTTGGGAGGGATTCACGTCATACCACACCTTTGGCAAACGAGAGAAAGCAGCTATTAACTAATAAAAAAAAACAAAACAAAAAAAAAATGCCAAGTGAGTGGCCAAGTCCGCAGCTTTTTATGTACAGTAAATAAAATAAGTATAAAATGACTTAATGTGTACATTTGGCCAGGTTGTCGTTGTTACAGGTCACATCCATTTCAGTAAAAGTGCATATTTGGTCTTCACTTCTTGACTTCACCCAGATCATCAATGCTGTCATCGTCCACCTACAAGACACAGAGAATAAATTCAATATTTGTGTTGTGTGTGTGAACTCAACATTTAAAAAGGGTAAGTGTGGTGATATTCTATATTTTTCTTGTCAACAAATCTCCTACAAATGCACTATTACTTCCTGTTTCACTGCTGAAAACAACCAGCTGTTTTAGGAAGTTACTGAGTCTTTAAAAAAATGAAACTATATAAATTTGTGAGCATTTTTTTTAAGATTTACATCTTCAAAAGGAACCAATGAGCTTAGTTCTGATGTCTACAGTTGTACTAACATGTTGTTAGTTTTGGTCTTTTTGTGGGATTTGCTGACAAGAAGAAAATTACAGAAAAAGATCAGACTTATCTCCTTTTACTTTTGTTGGTGCCAAGGTTACTAACAACTAAGAGCATTAGCTTTTATCACATGGAAAATGTGACGTGAATAGTGTCATAAGATGCAAATAAACTCCTGCATAGACAATCTGGCGCTTCTAGCTTACATAAAACATTTTTTGGTCTTCCGTTTTACTGAAGCTGACGTGTGTCAGTTCTACATCAGCTGCCTCGAAATAAAAAGCACCTAAAATACATTTGAGGAGCAAACTGGTGTTTTCAGTTTTATTATTTAGTCACGAAATACCACAATACCATTTACTCTCTATCTCTCTCTCTCTCTCTCTCTCTCTCAACTTGCTTCACTGGGCAGTTGGATATCATGACAAGCTCACTCATATACAACCAGTCCTGAGATCCTGAAGTATAAAGATAGACTGCAGCCAGCTATTTTAAATCTTTTAACATCACAGTGTAGGCACGGGAAGGTTCAAACTCAGCTCTGCCTCGTCCAGTAAAAATTAAATTGAGAGCAAAACGACAGACAAGTAAGAAAATGCACAAAGAGAAGAAGAAGTCACGATTAAAAAGATGAACCCTTTTTAAAAGATGCAAAGTTTTCTAACAGCTCACCTCAGGCCACTTCTCTTGGATGACGTCGATTATGTCATCTGTAAAATCTCCCTGAATGATTATTTCATCCTCTGCTGTAACGGAGGCACCACAAGAGAATTTCTGGGCAAAGAATCGCTGAGCCTCTTTAAGTTCGATGTCTGCGAGAAGTCAACACAGGATTCATGTTAAGAATAAAAGCATCAAGAGAAACAAAATTAAAAGTCACATCACGTGTAACGAGAAACAAAACTCTTACCAAACGTTGCCAGGCCACACACCCGTGTGACGTATTTCTTCTTGGCTCTCGGGATTTTTGCTATCGTAACTTTCTGAGGCACAGTCTTCTTTTTCTGTTTGATCTGGCCTCGTCCACCTGGAAATGAAGTGAGTTACCACGGAAACATCAGCATTCCGAGTGATTATCTGACTTCTTCCAGCTGTGAAACTACGTCTTTAGATAGACAGCAGTGAAGAATGATTTCCTTACAACCACAGAAACTATCTACACACATATCTTTGGATGTATAACTAACACATAACATCCTATAAGAAGCCTATATTTCATAACACACCTCTCTTCTGTTTCTTTTTCTCCTCTTCCTCGCCTGCAGGGGGGGCATCTCCAGTACCGGGTTCTTGCTTGGGTGCCTTCGCTGCCGGGCCAGTTGGACAAAAGCACAATAGAAAGACATTAAAACCAGTCCGGCAACAATAATTCTTACCTTTTGGATGACTGTTATACTTTGTGTGGACACCTGGAAGGACAATGTATATTTGCAACAGTTTTTACAGACCTTTACTATTAATCTTCAGACCTGAAAATCTGTTTTCTGTAAGATTTTACCTCATTATGAAGCTATTTCTCACTCTGTAGTGAACCTTGTCCTGTCCGTACTGTCACAGTTTCAAGACTCTGCTCTTAAAAGTACACAAATAAAAAGCACAAACTGTGTACTTGTGTTAAGTTTTAATAATAAGGGCTGCAACTAACGATTATCTTCATTGTCTCTTAATCTGTCAATGTTTTTCTCAATTAGTCGATAAGTCATTTGGTCTGTAAAATGGTTAAAAATGTCGTTCACTGTTTCCCAAAGATCGAGGTGACGTCCTCAAATTCCCCGATAAATAGTCCACAACGTAAAGATATTCACTTTACCATCATAAAAAATGAAAGAAACCAGAGAATATTCACATCTGAGAAGCTGGACATTTATTGATTTTTTCTTTAAAACACTATTCAAAACGAGTATTGATTCCAGATTCATTTTCTGTCCATTGCAGCTCTATTTCAGAGTAAATCCTTTCACAGCTTTAGGGCTTCGTAGTGACTCCTGCGTGCTTATAAACACACCACTGTACCCTGTAATTGCTGCTGAAATCCCTGTGAGTATTAACAGTCGTTCATCAGTTAAATTGCCGTGCTTTGAAACAGCTTCTCTTCACACTGAAAAGATCTCAGTGCGACTAAAAGTCCGACCGTCTCCCTCTCTGATCGTTTCCTGGAGATTCTGACTGGCTTGGAGTGAAGCAGCGGCTGCGTCTGAACTCTATAAATGAGAATCTGTTTCTCCAGCGGAGTCAGTACTGCAGACTGTTAACAGTCCAAATAAATCACTGTAGGTCAGCAAACAATAGTTGAAAGCCCACATTCTTTACTCCAAACAAACAAAAATCACCATTTGTTTCACCTCTTTAAACCGCGCTGACCTGCAGGTGGTTCCACAGCGTTCAGGTTTTATACTTCACATATCTGGAACAAACTGCTGCAGCTCTCAGATCTTTTAAATCAAAGCTGAAGACTTTTCTGTTTTCTGAGGCTTCTTAAACATATCTCGCACTGCACTGTAACTTACTGTCCTTATTCTGTTGTAGCTTATTTTTATTTTCTATTTAACTAAATTTAAATGCGTTCTTTTATAATGTACTATCTCGCTTTTACATTTTGCCTTGATGCTTTTTGTGTTGTTGAAATCTGCCTTGCAGCAAAATATTGTTCATATCCACATAAGTTCAAATTCTAGTGGAGCCCAAACTTTCCAAAGACACCACATCTGTCAGGTTGAATTAGTGTGTGTATAAAATGATGCACGAGACATTTAAGATATTTCCATTTGATGCGACCGCAGAAGAGCACGGTGGGTTTGAATTATTTCCCATCGTGGAGCTTCGATGAAAAGCTGGAACAAGATGATACAGATACTGATTTTGTCCTAAAATGTGGAATAAGATTCATTTTCCAAACTTTAAAGCTACTAAAAGGAGGCTGTATGTTAAGTGGTAAACACACGTCACATCTGTACATCAATAAAAAGTGAAAACATGACTTCAATGTGCTGCAGCCTTTAACCAGGAAGAGACAAACATGAGCTGCACCAAAATATCCCCACATCCAAAACCCCTCTCTATCTATTCTAATGTATTCTTGCGCAGCGATATATTATGTTTCATTTCTATCTGTATATGCAAACTTTGAGGAAATTGAAGGTAAGTATCTCTGATTATAATCTTAAATAACACTCACCTACAGTCATCCTGGCAAACACATCTGGAAAGTTCTTCTCAAGCCACTGCCTGCATTTGGCCGGCTCGGGCATGTACTCACAGTACTGCAGACACGACACAGCAGTTAGAGAATTAAAGATTAAATATACTAAATAAGGCGTATTTGTGAGAGATTTAGTGAACTGGATGACACTACAGAATATTTCATTTGTTTGATAATTAAACTTACCTCTGTAGGCAGAGAGCACACTGCAGAGAAAAGACAAGAATTCATTATAAACAGAGAATCATTCATTTAATAATTCAAATCACATTTTCACAAAGGTAGCATTAAGAGCTGCAACAATTACGTGATTAATCGATTAGTCGATCGGCAGACAATTAATCAGAAACTATTTTAATGCTTGATTAATCCTTTTGAGTCATTTCTTAGAGAAAAAATGTCAAAATTCTCTTATTCTAGCTTCTTAAATGTGAATATTTTCTGGTTTCTTTAGTCTTCTATGATCATAAACTGAATATCTGACTGTTGATCAGGACAAAACAAGACATTTTAGGTTGCATTTGGGCTTCAGGAAATGATGATTGATATTTTTCACCATTTTCTGACATTTTGTAGACCAAACAACTAATCGATTAATCAAGAAAATAATTAGTTGCAGCCCTAGTACCAATATAAACCTTGTAAAGATGACATGAGTGAAAGCTTGTGTACTTTACCTCCACAGTAAAGCACTTTCAGTGGGTACTTTGAATCAGGATCAACCGTCCCATGCTCTGATCTGTTTTCAGAAGAACCCGATTCCATCTCAGTAGTAGCCATCACAATTTATCTGGAGAAAAAAAACAGATACATGGACAAAAAAAACATGAAAAGATAGCTTCAAAATGTTTCAAGACTGTCTTAAAACAACAGCCAGGTGTCCATATGAACAGTGAAAGAGGTTTTCCTCGCTGTAATCATTCCTCCTGTTCATACTGGCTGTTAAAAGATCCTTCAAACGTGCTGTCGATGGAAGTGATGGAGGCCAAAATCACCTTTAAAGGTGGATCCTGCTTTACTGGCTGATTTACTCCTGATTATATTTGTCTTAAACCAAATTGCCACAAACACCTCAGTTTTAGAATATTACATAGAGATGACCATCTGTTTAAAATTAAAAATAAATACCCAATGATCTTTGAAAAAAAACCCATAGGTCATTTAAAATTGTGAACTTGTCCTTTAAATGGAGTTCTGTGATTATATTATAACTTAAATATGAAGTGAGGATAAAAACCTGAAGCTTTCACTTCACATTAATAATAAAAATGTCATCAGATTAGTTGTCATACTAGTACGGAGGCTCCTGTCAGTATTTCATCATGCTAGCCTTCCTTGCCAATAATATATTTAACTGCTCTTATATTTAACTGTCAGCACAGATAACATCGTGAAACACACATATATAAACTGGAATAAGTCAGACATTTACACAATTCGGTCTCTCAGGAGGCTAATTAAAAGCACAGCTGCAGCAGATCAGTGGATAGTTGGCTTGATAGCATCGAAGTACTCAGCTTTAGCTTAGCTCACACATGCGGCTGTTTTAATGCTTTTTTTAATTAACCGCTTAGCTACGATACGTGTTTTAATTAATACGATTTAAATATCACGGTTAGTGTCGACACTATCGCCGTGGTGACAAACTGTACCTCGCTGAGGAAGATAAACCCCCTGAAATGAGTTTAACTGGTTTCATTCATCAGGTAACGTTGAGTCACCCAGCTGTCACCGTTAGCTCAGCAGGCTAGCAGCTAACTGACGAGCTCTGCTGCTGAATAACTGAACACAGATTTGGAAGAAAAAACGTCGAGTCTACGTACCCCGCAAAAAAATATTCTCTAAATCTGCTGTCTGTGCAGTGAAGCCGCTCGCATTATTGACGTTAGTTTGACTTTTTTCAGAAGATCATTCTTGTTGTTGAATAAGGTTTAGTTGGCGTACTTTGAGCACGCCTGGTAGCCGCTTCTTGTTTTAGTTGAAGCGGCGGACAGACGGTGTTGATGCGCGGCAGCAGCGCCCCCTGCTGTTCCGGAGAACCGACGCACCTTCGCCCGTTAAAACCGTCTTCTTCTGTGGTTCAGGCAGACTAGGCGCTACCATGACGTATTGCAATCTCCCCACTGTTTGTTAATGATGATCCTTTTGACAGTTATTTATATTTTTCCACCAGTTTCTTCATTTTAATCCAGGTATCCAGGTTGAGTAAAGTGCGCAGAGTAAAAACAGTTTCTCCAGCTGCTCCCAGGTCTTTGAACAGCTTCCTCCTTTTGAAATGAGTAATTATTGCACTGGATGAGGATGTGTCACAACAACTTGAAAATCATCAAGACTATTGTAGAGTTTGCTGATAATAATTTGATTTGATTTTTTTTGTGGAATTTTCTAAAATCTGCCTATGTAGGAATGTATAAATATCGGGTATGACTTTAATATTTAATTATTAATGAATGCTGCAGCAAAACAACCTGGGGACATGTTGAACAAGAATAGTGTGAGGCAAGGAAGAGTAGAAGGGGAAAGAGCTAAGAAGTATTATAATAATAATAATATTATTATTATTATTATTATTGAAAGGGTAAAACTGACCCTGCTACCTTTTTTGTCCAAGGAGGCCAAACAGAGATGCCCTCCCAGAGCATTTTAGATACATTATTTTTCTCTTTCTTTCTACACTCACACACACACACACCTATACGCATGCTAACTATAATGAGATTTAGGAAAGTTACTCTTATGATAACGTAAACCCAGCCAGCCATATTATGTCTGAACTTGTATATTGCCTCTGATGACCTGGTCTGTTCTGTTATTTCATTCTGCTAAAAAATAATAAAAAATAAAGTTTAGAAAAGGAATACTTCCTCCACCTCTGCAGCATTCATACAGCTGCACTAGTGCTTTGGCAACACTGTATTTCATTATGGTCGTGCCAATAAAGCCAAATGAATTTTAATTAAAGTTGAGAGAGAGAAAGAGAGGGAGAGGCAATATATTGTTTTTACTTTCCAAGGTGTATGACTGTAAAAAAAAACAAAAAAAAAACAACAACAACAACAAAAAAGCAGTATCCTAAATTTTTTTTTTTTTTCAAAACTGAGTGGTTTGTTCATTCATTCTTTTATATCGAGAATTTCACTCTAAACTCTACTGATTTGCTCCTGGACCACCTGTCGTACCCATTAAGGCAGCATGTTCACAAACATTTGCATTGTAAGAATTGTCAGAAGTTTTGCCACATGTGGTAAATGTGGGGAGAATGATTGCGAAGGAA
The DNA here is from genome assembly GCF_963924715.1 of Thunnus thynnus. Classification (NCBI taxonomy): domain Eukaryota; kingdom Metazoa; phylum Chordata; class Actinopteri; order Scombriformes; family Scombridae; genus Thunnus; species Thunnus thynnus. The sequence continues at coordinate 5,300,066 of NC_089535.1, forward strand.
ACTATGTGAGAAAGATCCAGAGTGTCTTCACTCAGTGGAGAGGGAGTCATGCAGCGTAGGAGGATAACTTTCCAGAGAGTAAGGCAGGCAGAAATAATCAGAGCTAAGAAGAAGTATGAGGAAGTAGGTAAGAAATGTTATGATTTGAGACAAGAAGCTAAGGAGGACAAATCAGCCAGAAAACATGATGAGTTTTGCTTTTTTTTTTTAAGGATCAGGTGATGTTTTTGGCCTTTTTGGTAACTGTACTGCTGGAATAGAAAGAAAACCTGAGAAAACTGACATAATTTTAGATGCAGCGATGATATTTCTGGGTGTTGCGGGAGTAGTAGTAGTTTCTCTGAAACACCTGAAGAATAGAGAATTTATAGCAGAGTGGGAAATGGACGGGAAGGGTTTATTATTATTTCATTTAGTCAGTGGAAATTTTTGTTTAAATCCAGTAGGTAGCGTTATGCATCTTAAAGATCGTTGCGATCCGCTAGTAAAACGAGAGTAGAAGAAGAACTCTACCAACATCCTGGGTTGAGTGTTTCAAGGATAAGACGAGATGTACTGAAATCAGAAATAAATTAGAAACAACTCGGAGCTCTTTAAAACGGCGTTCACGTATAAAGAAGTTGTAGTGACACTCACTAAAACCACACTTCCTCCAGTTTACGTTATTTTATTTCGGGAGTTCAATGAAAGTGCGGGACCCAGTGCGACCGTTGGAGTGACGTCATCGTCCTATCCTTGTCTCCCTGCTTCAGTCATTTAAAAAAAAGTTTGCGAAAAACAGTCCGTGAAACCAACGTTAGCTAACTATTTTGTCTTCCAGGAACAAGTTGTATATTTAGAAAAGAAAATATCGTGAAATTACATTCAAGTATTTTTTAAGTGTTTTGTTTACTTTCAGTTACTGTCAGAGATGGTAAGCTAACTTTAGCCTTAGCCAAAAGACGCCCACAACAAGCTCAAGACAACAATAATGGAGGCATCATAACACAGGAAGAAAAACATTAAGGAATTTGAGTTGGGTGTAATATTACTACATATATATATTACAATATAACTGTTATGATGCGATGGACGAAGGGAGAAGATTACCCCCCTCAAATGGAAGAGCTTTTGGAGGAATCCCAGCCGGTCTCACCCCCTGGTCATCTGGTAAACATTCAAACTATCGATTAATTTTCTTCACCAACAACAATCCCATTATGGTCAATTTGTTTTGACATGTATGAGGCAAAGTTTCAACCATCTAACATTCACTTTGACTTGTTTCAGATACTTCAGCTGAGATCTGGCACAGCACTCCAGTTAAACAGGTCAGGACATCACTGTAATGTCAACTCATGTAATATAGCATGAACTTATGCTACATACCACAGCATTTATAGCATAAGCTAATTTGCAATGACCGTCCCTAGATGGGATTTTAAAATACATTAAACTCGACAGTAAAATACACATGAAATTGCACAAAAGTCAACAATACATATACATACATTGCAACACGAAACTAAACAGCAAAGTACATACAAAGCAGCACAAAACACAAACAAAATAACAGTTACATGCAACAAAGCTCCAGATCACTCACGACTACATGACTGATCTCTCTTTAAAAACTGTTTCAGTTTGAGTTTTAAATGTTCCCAGTCATGATCCATTTTGACTTCTGTGGGTAAAGAGTTCCACATGTTGATCCCCGAACACAAAAAGCCGTCTGTCCAAGTGAGGATGTATGAAAGCACAATCAACACACCTCGTTTTACTGAGCCAGAAACCCTGAGAGCCTGATTATTAAAGCATTTATAGATTAGTTTAGGATTAGCAAATTTAAGAAAGTTATCAAAACTTAACATATTTAATTCCTTAAGAACATAGCAGTGGTGTGATCCTATTGGTTTCTTTTAATTGCTTAATTATAAATCATCATAAGAGACTTGAAGTAACACAATAACTTAAATGTGAAAAGATCATGGAGTTGTAATAATATATATAGCACCAATACTACATTGGATTAACTTTACAGTAGCAATCTGTTATTTTGACTCAGTGTATGAAACACAACAAGCTCAAGTTTTGGCTAAAAACTGTCACAAATTGACTGTTTTCTGTGCAAAACTATATGAATATGACATTCAAAAGATACTCAAGTTATTAACAATCAATTACAAACCGTGACATGTAAGTTTAAAAAGAGTAGAGAGGATTATAACAAGCTTTAGTTTGAGTAAATAATCCAACAATACCATAAAAAATAATAGTAAAACTGTGTCACAACAAATTCTTTCTAGATAACATTAACCCAGTATTGTGTTGGTGTTACATATGTCTAATTGTGATGTGTGTGTAATGACACTTTTAAGGACAATGGTGGTGTTCCGCTGCATCCCAGTCAAGCTTCTGTCTTAACCAGCTTCAAGATGGACAACACAGCCAAACAGTGGTCCAGAAGTATCCCTCCCCTCCCAGCAGACCCTCCTCATCCTCCCGTCTCTGGGGACACTGAGGTGAGATTAAAATCGGAATATCGATTAGATTTAGTTTATATAATCCACACATGACGCACATCCGTCATAAAAATACACAAAACTACTACACAGCAACATCCAGCAGCAGTGCTCATGATGCACAAAGATTCAATGTGAGAGAAAACACACTGCAGCCCAGAAACACACACGATACAATACTCTCTACTGTGCAGCACTGACTGTAGGACTGTTTTATGTGCAAGATAAAGGTATTGCTGCCACCATAACAAAAAAAGTGCCTAGTTTCTCATCATAACGAGAAAAACAACTCGTTATATTATGCAAATTATGCAGCACACTGCTGCTCTTTATGTGCAAAGTTATTCAGTTGATTATCATAAAAGACCAAAGTAAATATTCACATCATTTAGGCTGTAACTAGTAATTTTTCAGCATTTTTGCTTTAAAAAAATACTTTCTGTCAGTCAACTAATCAATAAATCCACTAATTGTTTCAGCTCTATTGCTAACTCATCAATAAATGCCTGTATCATGGAGACGTTGTGTTTTTGTGTCCCTCTGTCTGCTTTACAAAGTTTCCCGTGAGCGACGTGAGCGGCTCCACCATCCAGAGGCAGAGGAGGGAGCTGCAGCTGCTGATGGCCGAGCTGAAGGACAGAGACAGAGAGCTGAACGCCACGGCCGCCTCCCACCACAAGCAGCTGCATGCCTGGGAACAAGACCGCCAGAGGATGCTCACCGTGGAGCAGAGGTGTTCCCGTTTACACGGTGAGGAGACGGAGATCTTTAGGGCTGCAGCTAACGATTCTTTTCATTATCGGTTAATCTGTTTGTCTGTAAAATATCAAATAGTGAAAAAGTTTTTATTTCTCAGAGTCAAAGGTGAAGTTTTCATACCGTATGTCTTGTTTTGTCCTTGACTTTCCAGGCTCGAGTATCTTTTCTTGCTTTAATCTCTTTACATCAGCTCTGCACCGACTCATTACTTGTTGTCGTTTGTACAGATGAGCTGCAGAAGCGTAACGATGTGATCAGAGTCCTGACTAAACGTGTCTGGGTGGTGGAAACCAGAGAGAAGGAAGTCCAGAAGGAGCTCAGCGCAGCCCAACTGCAGCTCTGTGAGCTCGAGAGGAAACAGCAGCACGTCAGCCAAAAATGTCAAGACTTTGAGGTGCCGTCGTATATATATATAGTATTTTATTACTATAGTTAAAGGCTGGTAATGTAGGTTTATAGCAGGTCTCCCTGTTCATAGGAGGATAAGAATGAATTATTAAAAATTATGTATTAAAGTGTATCCCTTCCTATATCTATGTACTGATTCTTTTAGCTCTCATACATTTCAAACTCAGTGCAGATCTGGTAAAGCGAGACCTAGCATCTCTGTTTTTACATTGAAGTGTCTTTGGCGTCTTTCAGGACAAGAACCAGAGTCTGAACTCGACGGTCGTGGCTTTGTCCACTCAGGTCGGCTCTCTGCAGGTCAGAGAAGAAGAACTGAGCTCCATGCTCAAACTCAAGGTACACTAGTACACCTGTTATGTTTTGTAACATCCATAAATATATATATGTCTTGTATTTTTGTCAGTAGCAGAGAGGATTAGCATGAAGTTGTATCTGTTTATGGTTTTGTAACATCCTGTTTAGATTTTTGGATTTAGATTCTTTATTTGCATTTAAAACAGCATAAAAAACAGATAATAGCAATAAAACAGATGTGATTCAACTTAAGAAGAAGAAAAAAACAAAGGAAAAACCTAAACTAATAAATACATATATGAAAGAAAAGAAAATAAAGAATTATACATCATTAATAATTAATTAGACATCATGAATTAAATGTGAAGATGGCGAGTTCTCGGTGATGTTTCCTTGCATGGCGTTCCGTATCTCTGCATCACCACTGGCGGTTGGTTAATGTTAATAATTTTTTTCTCCCATCAGGACAAAGACGTGACTGACGCCTCTAGTCGTATATTTGACCTCACGGAGCGCCTACGAGACGCCGAGACGTCGCTAACGGAGAGTCGCTCACGGGAAAGCAAACTGCAGAGAGACTTGGAGGAAAACAAACGCCGCTATAGAGACACAAAGCATGAGGTCGCACATCTTAAAGGTACACGAGTGAAACTTTATTCTACAAGTACAAGGACACATTAAAAATGGCTTCAAAGACTTCAAATCAATCATCTTAATCAGTTTACTGTCATACACGAGAAAGAAACTGGAGGTAAAGAGTGTTTTGGCATTTTTGCTTGAAAAAGTACAGAAACAATCAATCAATTATCAAAATAATGAATGGTTATTAATGAGTGGTGAGTTATTTCAGCTCTACATGTCTTGTTGTTGTGTTTTAGAGGAGCTGCAGCAGCAGGTGACACAGAGCAGCAGTCAGAGAGAAGAGATGATCCGCCTCAAACAGGAGCTGCAGCTGCTCCGCAGAGACCTGCTCTTATCAGGTCAGTTACACTAAAGTATGTTCAATAATATGTCTCAACCATTCATTTGTTTGGAATATCAGGATATATTTTATTTATCCATTTTATGTATTTATTTCTCAAGAATTTTAATCTACTGTGTTTTTGTTTTTATAAAGTTGCGGTATATTTATTGCTGCTATCTTATGAATCTTTATCCTTTTGATCTTCTCTTCATATTTTAATGTATTAATAGTGTTTTTGTAACCTCTGTGTTTTATGTTCCATGTAGCGCTGCTGTCTCGGCCACGATGCTCCTGTAAAATATGTTTTTAATCTCATTGAGGCCGTTTGTCTTTTATATAAAGTTATATATGAACTGCAAACATCACATTTTACTGATGGCTAACATAACATAGAACTTATCTTGTTTTATTAATTATCAGTATTTGCTTTGAGTGTTTGATTAGTCTAGATATTTGCTGATTATTATATATTATTAGTATTTTCTCTCACATTTACATTTACATTTTGTCATTTGGCAGCTTTTATCCAAAGCAACTTAAAAGCGAAACAATACGATCAAGCGTTAGAGGACAGTGACTCAAAAGAGCTGCAATACAAATCCTCAAGTAGCCGATCAGGTAGAAGTGCAGCGAGAAAGACAGAAGACGGCTAGACAGAAGTGTTGTTTTATTAAATTAAAGAAAGAAACGACTGGAAGTAGACAAGTGCACAAGAAATACCATCAACAACAAGAAAAGTAGTGCAACAATCAACAAAGTGCTCAAAGGTTAAAGGGTGTTGAGGTGTTTACAGAAGAGCTGAGTTTTCAGATGTTTCCTGAATGCACCACGAGAGTCAGCAGACTGTTATTTGTTTGTTGAATTATTTGCTTGTTTTGCATATTTAGAGTCAGTTTACTGGTATTAAGTTTTATTTTATGATATTATTATTATATAATAACACTCAGAGCACTTCAGGTTACCAGCAGGCACCTGGGAGGGTCTGTGGTGGGGTTTTTTTTTTTTACCAGAGAAAAAGAAGCAGCAGGAGCCACGATTTATTTGTTTGTTTGTTTTTTTATTTACACAAGCCTCAAGAAAAATGCAAAGACTTTTTATGGACGGTGGACTTGTCTTGCCTTTGTACATCACATCTCCACGGTGCATGAAGGGCCGTTTGTTTTGACTGAAGTTTGATTTTGATTATTAAGAAAATGGCCATTATAGCTATTAATCATTGAAATTATACTGGAGTAAATGTCAGACAATACTGCTCATCAAAGGTTCAGAGTCCAAGCTGACGTCTTCACTTTGCTTATTTTGTCCAACAAACATTTAAAACCCAAAAATATTTAACTGACTATGATACAAAACAGAGAAAAGCAGAATATTCTCACATTCAAGAAGCTGGAAACAGAAAAGTTTTATTCTCGCTGAAAGAGTCAAACAGTATCTTGATTATTAAAGTTGTGCAGCACTAAACTATACCATCATCTACAGGTGCAGTCACATTATTTTCCTGCACAGCTGTCAGATTGAGAAGCGGTAGATGTGGAGATAACGAGCATGTTTGTCTTGAGGATAATGGGTACACAGTGTAGTTCTGATCCCTGAGGTCTACTTTTCTTGATTTTCATCTCTGCAGTAATTTCAGATATTTCCCAGCTTGACAAATGGTTGTTCCTGCTCAGATAAATGCAGCATCTGATCTTTTCCCATCAGGGGAGGGAGACAGCTGGAAAGACGAGCTGCTGGAACTCGCTCACTCTAAACAGGAACGCACCATGTCTGAGCTCCGCTGCCTGCGACAGGTACAGTTAATATATATATAATATCTCACAGGGGGAAAGAAAAAGTCACATCCAACACAAATGATCCCGCAGCTTCACAACATGCCAAGAAAATGAACAACCAGCAATAATAATGATCAATGAAATATACTAGAACACTGTTTATGAGATACAGCTTTCCTCATTCCTCCTGCTGTTAATGACGTCAGAGGCGACTTTCTGGTTTGGCAGCATAGTTCAGAGTCTTCCTGCAGTTTCTTTACTGAGACTGTGTGTCTCTGAGTCACTCTCATGTCCAAAACTGAACCATAAAACCACAGTGACAAGAACACGTGTATAATTCACATTTTTTAAATTTCACTGTGACTCTTAAGTGTCAGATAGTTTGTGTCTGGCTCTCTGTAATGTGAATAAATAAACTACGTGTGTGTGTGTGTGTGTGTTTTCCAGGTGTGTGAGAATCAGAGGAACGACCTGCAGCTGTTGCAGCTGAACCTGGAAAGCGCCCGAGAAGCTCTGAGAGAGACGACCAATCAGGGGTTTATCAGCAGGTGAATAGTGAGCGAGGAAAACATGTTAATGCATGATGTAGCGAACGGTTTCTTATAAATATTTTGTGGCTGTAGAGAAGCTTCTGTGTTGGAATCAGTGAACATGATGAGGACAAATAGAGACGAACGACCTTCATGCAGCCAGGATAAGAGCAAGAGTTCAAACTAAATGGAGCCCCAGACGCTCCGATAACAACACAGGAACACGGAGCAGTAGAGAGCAGAGAGTGTACATTTAGACTTTCCTCTAAAAGCTCTGATTTGAGCTTGAACTCCATGACAAACACTCATTCCCTCAGGCTACACAGATGACCAGGATCAAGAGAAAATCACAGCTTCTACACGCTCTGCTTTCCTACACGTTCACAGTCTAATGACAGTCAGCAGGCCTGTCGTCAACACACAACACACAGTACAGAAGTTACATAACAGCCTCCTGAACTCAGGGAATCAGGATCAGCTCTCAGGTGCAAATTAGACATCACAGAGTAATCGGGAAGCTGGAGGATCAAGAAGTGTCGGCCAGGTCCTCCACAAATCACCAGGCTCGAGCAGAGAGTCGGGAAGCAGAGGAGACAGAAACCGACAGAATCTCAGCTGAGGTCAAGTTGTGTTGTTTCATTAAGACACATTCAAATTAGGAGAAAAGTAGGAAAAAAAGACAAGTTTAACTGCTGGAAACAGTCAATAAACTGAATTACTGATGTGTGATTCTGTGATTTTGATGTAAGCAGAATATAAACCATCTTTTTACTCTGATATTGATAAAAAAAAATTCAATAGGAATGTCTAGCTGTTATTAGTCTTTGGAGCTGTTGACTGTAATTTTTGTGGTGAAGCAACATGTCACCCAGCGCAGCGATGTGGCTCATTTTTAATAGTTTTTTGGCAACAACTGAGGTCTACAGCACAGAGGAATAAGATATATCAGGATTTGGATACACACATAATACTTGACTTGACAATAAGACAAAAAAAAAAAAATCGCCAGCTGTATCCTTTAATGTCTCCCCATCTCCCTTCACCCACTCTGGATGATCACAGGGGCAAGAAACTGAAAAAGAACAGAACTAAAAAACACACACAAGAGGAAAAAAGAAAGGAGAGGAGGGAGAATCAATTATAAGTGACATGAACTATCAATAAAAACAATACAGAGCAAATCTTTCTCCAGTGTTTTGAACAAAGCATCGTTAATATTTCCCTTCGCTCCTTTCATGCAAGAACAGAAAATATAAATGATTCATCGTCCTTGTTTTTGTGTCCCAGCCAGGACGAGTTGAGATGTGGCTGCGTGGATAACCGATCACTCTCATCGATCAGAGCGAAGACTTCGGGACCTGCACATGAGAGTTCTCCACTACCTGCAGCCGGTCTGCAAGGCGCAGTAAACGTCGACCCGGGAGTCCTCGCAGCACGCCTGAAGGATGTAAGACAGAAACTGTGTTGATACATCTCAGAGAATTGGGAGAGAGACATAAAATACTGGACTGATCAACATTTTAAAGGAATAATTAGACAGTTTGGGAACTTGCTAGTGAAGAGTTGAGAGATGAGAAGATTGTTTCCACTCTCATGTCTGTATGGTGACTATGCAGCTGGAGCTAGCAGCTGGTTAGCTTAGCTTAGCATAAAGACTTGAAACAACTGTTTAAAGGTAACAGAAGGTAACAAAACCTCTAAAGCTCACTAATTTGGTACAAAAACCAAAGTATAAGAACAACAAGTTGTGGTTTTATGGGGGTTATGTGTCAGACTGTTTGATAGCTCTGTGAATTTTTAGAGTTTCCGCCGGTTTTTTAGCACCTTCGGACAGAGCCAGGCTAGCTGTTTCCAGTCTTTATGCTAAGCTCAGCTAGCTGACTGTTGGCTGTAGCTTCACGTTGTCACACAGATACATATGAGAGACATATCGATCTTCTCACCTAACTTTCAGCCAGAAAACCAAAAAAATGTGTGTAAAAGTGTAAAAACTAAAAGTCAAACAAATCTAACAGAAATTTAATGAATTTTAATGACATTTTAATGAAAAAAAAAAGTCTCATGGTTGAAATATACACCCGCCATCACATCACATGACCCCCTACATCCTACAAAAGAAACAGGAAGCAACAACAACAATAATAATAATACATTTGATCAGGAAAAAATAAAGTAATTAAATAATAAAAGTGTAGGTTTGGCTCAGGGAATATCTTAAAGTATACAGTTTTTATTATTGTATAATATCTGTTTTTGTATCCTTTTCCATTTTACATCAAACAACTCGGCTAAATTTCTAATCCTGTGATTATTAGTCTCCATTTGATAGATTTGGTTAATTGTTTCCTTCCATTTGCTTAGTTGTGGTGCTTTTTTATTATCTGCTGAAGTGTTGCTGCTCTTAAAATACTAAAGACGTACCTGTCAGTTATTATTTTAATATTTCATAGACTAAATAATGAACCCTATTATCAACCTTCTCATCTAAGACAGTGAGGTGTATTTCCTTTATTATTTAATATACGTTAGATTACTGAGAGCTTCCTTTGCATCTGTTACCAGGGTGACGATCTTCTGTCCAGCTGTTCTCTGCAGCAGCTGTTGGATGAGTCCAGGCTGGTTTTGACCAGTTCAGAGCTCGGCGCCTTCAGACCCAACAGCTCTGTACACAACAGTCTCAGCTGTGGGACCACTGACCCCCTTTACTCCCATAAGTGCCCGACACCCCCCCAGCACCAGCACCACCACCAGCACCACCAGCAGCAGCCGAGTACCCCGACACACAAGGTGGAGCATCACGTCAGGCCTTTCAACCTCTTTTCTTCTTCTTTGTCTGTTTGTATTCATAGACGGGGTGTGGCATCGAGGGTGTGAAATGTTCAGTCTAACTGCTCCTCATTTTAGTTTTGGGTGTGTTAAGACATCACAGCTTTATGTTTTTTTCCTTCTCCAACAGGCCGGTGAAACTCCACCCAACACCTGCCAGAGACACGGCTCCATCCCGCCGTGTTGACGGCTCGATGCCGACTGAAGCACAGATGTTTTTTTGGTGGAAACTTCAGTATTAAAGTGACTCCGTGGAGTCAGTTTCAAACACAAGTGTTAAAACATGAAAGAGACCTGAAACTGAAGGTTGAACTCAGGAAAATGATGAAGTGATTAAAAAATATAAACTGTCCTGAATGTCATAATTTGGTGCTAGTAGATGACTCTGTGTATTTTCTACCACAGTGCAGATACAGTGTATTTTTAAAGATTTTAAAGGCTGTATTGTGTGTTGTGTTTGAGATGTGAAACCAGTCCTACAGGGCTGTTGACTGTTGTGTCCTTGTATTGTCTTTCCAGTTTCACTGCCTGCAGATTTAACCGGTGACTCAGAGAGGAAATCTCAATAACTGTTAGCAGTTTGTAACAATTTGTAACTTTTGTCACTACTTTTTGATAAAATATTTATATGAAAACTACATGTCAGTGGTGTTTTATTGCCTGGCAATCGCATCTTTTTAATAAAGTTGTTTTTTTTCCTGTGCGCGTTTTTACGCAGTTGAAAAGAAGTTGGAGCGATTTTACGCACAAAGAGAAACGCCTTTTTTATTTTTTATTTTCTTTACTTTTACGTCAACTTTATGTTAAAAGGCTGATGCGTTAATTGGAGCGAAAAGTGATTGTAAAGAGGAACTTTTCGTCGACGTGCGCGCGGTGCGTCTGACGCACCTTTTATTGTTATAAAGAGCCGCGTGAGGAGCGCAGGTGAGTCTGACTGAAACCTGCAGTTACACCACGGTGGATTCATACTGGTCTGACTTGTAGTTTGGTGTGGAGTGAAGTAACAACATGAGCAAAACCAAGAACAAAAGTGACAATAAGACGGAAAAAGCTTTGGCTGCGGAGAAGGAGCAGTTTGGTAAACAACAGGTGAGTCATTTAAAATAAATGGAAGATATTGAGTTTATCCCGATTCAGTTTGTCAGATTCGTTTGTTTTCTTTACCAGAAATATGTGAAGTTAAAACCAACAAAATATCATTCTAAATAAAAGTGGAAACTTATTTTCACTTCCTTTAAGTTGTCTTGAGGAAAAGCTTTAGTCTTTCTCTTTTTATCTGGAAGTCAAATCTATTTCCGCCTGATGTTGACTTGTAGGGAAGTTGAGTTCTCATTGTTTTTTTTGTTTGTTTGTTTGTTTTTCTTTCAGCTCCACAGCATCAGCAAAACTCTCACCTCAGGTGAAACACCTCCCAAAGAGAAATATGTGCGCAGTATCCTTTTTATATTTAACAGCAAGTTTTACAGCAACTTAAAAAGTGGAAAAATTACTTTTGAAAATGTGGTGAACTTGTTAAAACACAAATATGACAAACAGTGGTTGAAAGAAACTAAGTACATTTAATCAAGTACTGTACTTTTGAGGTATGTGTACTTTACTTGTGTATTTCTGCTACTTTATTCTTCCACTCCACGACATTTCAGAGGGAAATATTGTACTTTCTACTCCACTACATTTATTTGACAGCTTTAGTTACTTTTCAGATGAAGATTTGACACAATGGATAATATAACAAGCTTTTAAAATACAACACATTGTCAAAGATGAAACCAGTGGTTTCCAACCTTTTTGGCTTTTGACGTCTTACAAAAAGCAGTGTGTAGTCGGGGTCACATTTCACATGTCTATGAGTTGTTAACAGCTCCACCAAATAGTGATTTTTCCCTCTAAACTTCTCACATGCTTTCATTTCAATAAATGTTAAAATGATCCAATATTTCAGCAAAAATCAAAGATTAGAGAAAAAGTCCAAAAAACTGAAAACAGATTTGTGTATCAGAACTTTGTTTTTTCTTCTTTCCTCTCCCATTAATCATCTCACGACCCCTCAGATTTATCTGCTGACCCTTTGGAGGGGCCCGACCCCTAGGTTGGGAACCAGTGGACTAAACTAGCTAACTGTATATAAAGTAGTGTAAACTAGCTCCACCTCCAGCAGCTACAACAGTAACATGCTGCTCTAACACTGATGCTTCACTATTAATAATCTAATGATGTCATATATAATAATATATCAGTCAGAGGGACCAAACCACTACTTTTACTGCAATACTTTAACTACATCAAGCTCATAATACTTATGCACTTTTACCATAGGAGGATTTTTAATGCAGGACTTTTACTTGTAATGGAGTATTTATACATTGCTGTATTAGTACTTTTACTTCATTAAAGGATCTGAATACTTCTTCCACCACAGTTGAGTCTGTGCTTTAGTATTTAAGGTTTTCCTTGACAGCAGTGAAGATATCATCATGGGGACATTTAAGGAAGGTGGAGCTACCACCTTCTGGTCCTACACCCTGAACCTGCCGCTGTCCAGTAACTCCATGATCAGCTGGAAGTTCTGCTACCTGCTGCACAAAGTGCTCAGGGACGGACACAAAAATGTAAGCTCAGTTTCTACATTTCCTCAGTTTATCTTCTTGCTCATACTTCCATGTCGGTGATGTTTAATCTCCTCTTTCTATCTTTGACTTTCAGTCTGTTAACGATAGTCACAGATACTGCCGCAACGTGAAAGATATGGGCGTCCTCTGGGTGAGTAACTGCCACCATAAAACTTGAAAACAACTTATTTTCACATGAGAGAGTTCAAACAATACTTCAGTTTGAAGATTGTCCTCAGTTTGGTGTTTTTAGTGGTCTGAAAAGTGTGTTGAGTGTTTACTGATCCTGCTGTTGTTTCTTTCCAGGGAAACTTGCATGATCGCTACGGTCACATCGTCGCTTTATCTGCCAAATTCCTCTGCCTCAAAATGGAGTTTCATAAAAAGGTAATACATTTCTGTTTGTTGTATGGTTTTTATTATAATATGTGACAAACTCAAAATGATAAAACCATCATTTGATTACAAAAACAACTCTCCTCCACAGCACAAGGTGATTCCAGGCAACCTGGAGGCCACAGATGAGACTTTAGAGAAGGAAGCAGGAAGTGACATGAACAAAGTGTACGTTTTCTACTCTCGACCCCACAACTGTGTGCTCAAAACTTGAATACAGTGTTTCTTATTAAATATGTGGTGTATAAACATTGTTTTAAACATATATTGCAGGTTGGATATGACACAGGAACTGTTGGATTACATGGATGCTGGACTGAAGATGGCTGAAACAGGTTTGTTTTTGAGTCATACCGCCGAATCAGTGCCGTTTGCATGTTGTAACTTTTCAAAATTTAACTTCGCTTTCTATCATTTATTCTTTTTTCACATCTAATAACACACACATTTAACTATTCAAAATGTGTAACGGTCAGCCTCAGGCCATTTTATTTATTCTTTACAAGGTTTCTAAATGACAAATACCTCATATGAGTAACAGGACTGAAAGTAACAGGACTGAGTTTTTAGCATAGCATTAGCAAATATGTTAAATGTAGCCACATGGCATCAATGCTAATAGCATGAGGACCCCTAACACCTTCAAGTGGTTCACCAAAACTAAGAAAAAACAATAAACTGTGGAGACAAAATTTAAAAAATTAGGGGCACAATGTATTATTAAATATAACATAAATGGAGTGCAGCACATTTTCATGAAACAAATGTAGGAATATTTACTTCCTGTTAAGTTTCTTCATGTATGTCAAGTTCTGTATTCAGCCAAAATAAACAACCATGTCCACATTCGTGGTAATAATAATAATAACAATAATAATAATAATAATAATAATAATAATAATAATAATAACAACAATAACAACAATAAAGTCACACAGTGTAACGATGTGGCTCACTGATGTGTGTCTGGACACTAATGGAGTAAAATATATCAGGCTTTGGAAACACACACAACACTTGTTACTACTAGCATTTCATGGGATTTATTGACAATAAGTAAACATATAGAATAGCATGTTTATTTTAGCTTTGATGTTTTGTTTTTCTTCCCTAAAGTTCTGCGTCAGCTGGATGCCAACGCAGCCAAATCTACGACTCCAGCTGGACAGTGCAGACTGACGCCTCTGATCCCCCTCCTACTGGACTGCAGCTTCCTCTACCACTTCTCTGTCCGCCTGATGTTCAAACTTCACAGCCGTGAGTCACAGAAATACAGATTTGATTACATAAAAAACATGATTGTGTTAGTTTTCAAGCCTTAAATCCACCGTATCTTCTGCTTTACAGGCATCGCTCCAGATGTTCTTCTCGGACATAGAGAGCGTTTCCGTGACCTGTTTACAAGGTAGGTTATAAATATTCTGATGCAAACATACAATGTTATATCCTCACGTTTTATTTTAAACTCCTTTTTTTGTATTTTAGTGTTTGTTTGCAACCTTTTAATTTGTGTAAATGTTTTGCAATTTTATGTAAAGTACAAATAAAGTTTAAATTATATTATTATTATTATTATTTTAGCCCTCTTTAGATCAATGTTGACTGTATTTCCTTTTTTTATGATATATTTTTTATTATTATTCCCCCTCCATGCCACAAACAAACAACAAACAAAAGAACATTACTTCAGTGTAATAGTCGAAATTATGTCTTCCGTTCAAATCCATTAAACAATATTTTTTATAACAAAACATCTACTCTTTTTTGCATTCTGCATTTTCTAAATACAAGTTTAAAGGAGACCAGAAATCAGTTTTCCAATGACAACTTATTTAGGGGAAGAAAATATAGGACATAAAATATATTAGATATTTGATAAAGAAATAAATCAAAAGTTGGAGCAGTTTTTACCTTTCCAGCAGAACAAAATACAAATAGTTTGCAAAATAAGTAATGGTGATAAGTATTCTTATTTTTAATTTAGCTAAGTTAACAAGGATTGAATTGAATTTCAGTATCTAACATTAATTTTTGTGAAGTCATATATTGATTTCCAAAAAGTGCTTAATTTCACTAAAGTGCCACGACTGTCGTTTCTCCTGCAGCCTGACGCAGTTCTTCGACAGAGCCAGAGAAATGGAGTTCTTTAAAAGTATCATCCAGATCCCAGATCTCCCAGATGTGAGTAACAGGTTTCCATAAATGTGTTGTACGCTCGTGCATGTGTGTTTTTTTCCCATTAATATGTATTTCTGTTTGTTAAAAACCTGCAGGAACCTCCGAACTTCCTGCGTGCCGCTGCCCTGGCTGAGTATAAGAAGCCGGTGGTGGTGATGCCCAACGAGGAGCGTCACGATGAGGAGGAGGTGGAGGTGCAACCGGAGTTCAGGGAAGCGCCACCGATGCCACAGGTACACACAAGTCAAAAGATAAATTATATTATTGTTTTCCATTTCTTTGTCTGTCATGTCTAATGGTGTTTTTGCATGGCAGTACTTTTTGCTCAGCCAAATGGGAGCACCTGATGCTGCAGCGGAGCAGAGGGAAACAGAGACTGAGGCTCTGAGGAGGGAGCTGGAGGTGCTCAAACCTGAGCTGCAGCTTATCAAGAGTGAGGTCAGTTGGGCGTCCTGGTGTCGGAGTGGTTAGTCTAAGAAATACTGTGTGATGTGTTGGGAACAAATCCAACCAAAGACCTTCTTGTCAGGGTTGCAAAGAGGGGTTCACAAGTTTACAAGTGTCTTAAAACAACAGTCAGGAGCCCAAATGAACATTGAAACATGTTTTTCTTGCTGTAATCATTCCTCCTGTTCATACTGACCATTATAGGATCCCTTCATAATGCACTTAAGTTTATCTGAAGCTAATATGAAGCTTTGGCGTCCAAATGAGTCAAATCAAGTAGATATCTTTCAATGTTATAGTCTTTTTAGTGCCAAAGTCCCTCTTTTTGTTACTATACTTCCACCTGCAGCTCAAACACTGTCCGAGGAAACACAAAGAGGGAATTTGATGCTAAAAAGACTGTAAATGTGTCAGATATCCACTTGATATGACTAACTCAGACTGCTGAAGCCTCATATAAGCTTCACATCAAAAAATGTTTGGGTAGGAGCGCTTCTTGGACTCAAAAATGAGTTTGTTTGAGGTGCTCTTTGGATAGGGATAAATGTAGACACAAAAATACAAGAAAACTCCAAGGCACTCTCTTTTAGAACAATTAAAATGTCTCATATAAGCTTCAGATAAATTATAAATTATGAAGGGAGAAGAAAAAACTATTTCAATGTTCATTTTGGCTCCTGACTGTTGTTTGAAGACTGACTTGAAAAATTGTGAACCCGTCCTTTAAAGGGGAATTCCACCAATTTTGCACATCAAAGTGTTTTTGCAGGTGTTGAGGAGTACTACTGCATGTGGTTAAAAAAAAGTTGTATTAAGTCTTTTATAGACTAGCTGGAGGCTAACAGCTCCGGGATATATTAGCCGCTACTAGCATAACACACCTGAATTTGTACAGTCGAGTGAATTGAGTCAAATTGGATTGTGGGTAATGTAGGTTCCAGGAATGCATGGATAAAAAAGACGATATCTCTGGTTCTGTTGCATCAAGTGTGACCCTTTCTTTTAAAAAACTGTCCATTGTTTTTTTGATGTTCCTTTCCTCAGGCTCAGAGGTGTGTAACTGAGTTAAAATCTCAAGTGAACCGTCTGGAAGCTGAAGTTGAGGATCAGCGTACCCACAAACAGATTGCCATGGTGGAAAATGAACACCTGCGGATGGAAGTGGAGGCGTTACGCTGCGCCAATGTCGCCAACGTCGGGGCACAGATTGGATTCAAGGAAGCAGATAGTGAGTATACCGTACAGTAGGTGAAAAGAGCCATTCAGTTGTAGCTGAACCTTACTGAGGCTGAATCTTCATCCCATCATGTGTGCACAGGTAGAGCTCAGGCCGCAGAGATTCGTTTCTCTCAACTCAAAGAAAGACACGCGGAGCTCGTTACCGGTCATGCTGACCTCATGAAGAAGGTAAACCGCCCCGACATTGTTGGTTCTTTCACACCTTCATGTTTAAATATGAAGCCGGAGCCAGCAGGTGGTTAATTTAGCTTAGCATAAAGACCAGAAACAGGAGGAGACCTCTAAAGCTCACTAATGAACGTGTTATATCTCATTTGTTTATTTGTCACAAGAAATTAAGTGTAAAAACAAAAAGTAACCAGCACAAACTCCAGGAAGTCGCTGCTCCCGGCCAAAAAATAAAACTACAACTTGTTGTTTGCAAACTTTTTTGGAGAGTAAATACGCTTTTTTAGCTTTCCTGCTGAGAGTTATGAGAAGTCTAATATCCATATAACAACAGCTGGTTAGCCTAGCGTAGCTTAGAGACTTTAATAAGGAGGAAAGTGTTGTCTCCTTTCAAAGATGCCAGACAACTCGTGGAAACTCCAGAAAGTCACTGCACTCAGCTAAGAAATACACCAGCACATAACCCCTCCTGAAAACTGCAACTTGTTGTCTTCACATTTAGTGCTTTGTAGAAATTAAATAAACAAGATATAACATGTTAATTAGTGAGCTTTAGAGATTCTGGTAGGTGGATTTTGTTACCTTTGGACTGAGTCAGGCTAGCTGTTTCCTCTTGGTTAGCTTAGCTTAGCGTAAAGACTAGAAACAGCTTGACTGACTCAGTCCAAAGGTAACAAAATCCACCTACTTGCCCCTCTAAAGCTCACTAATTAACACGTTATATCTCATCTGTTTAATCTGTAAAAAGACTCAAGTGTAAATCAACAAGTTGTAGTTTTGTGGGAGTAATGTGACTATTTCTCGGCCGGGAGAATTGTCATTTGCACACTTTAGTTTTTTGTATGTATTAAACAAAACAAACAGTGTTTATTAGTGAGCTTTAGCGGTGCTGGTAGGCAGATTTTATCACTTTAGACAGAACAAGGCAAGCTGTTTCCTCCTGTTTCCAGTCTTAATGCTAAGCTAAGCTAACTGGCTGCTGGCTGTAGATTCATATTTAATCAAACGATTCCTTAAAGTGAGTTACCATGAAATGTTTATTTATTTATTGTTGTTTGTGCAGAACGCAGACACGGTGAAGCTGCTGAACATTACAAAACAAGACCAGGACGATATGCGCAGAATCAAACAGCAGCTTGAAAACGAGCTGGAAAACCTCCGACAGGAGAGGAGAAACATGGTGAGATCGCTTTAACCTCTGACCTCTTTCAACCGGAGAAACTGTGGTTTCGTGTCGATCAGAGGACGACTGTGATAAATACTGATCAGCTGTCTCATCTCTCCTCTTGATCAGATGAATCATCAGCAGCAGGAGGTCGACCGCCTGAATAAAGAACTACTGGAGCAAAGAGCAGAGCTGTCCATCCTTCGCAGCACCCTCGACAATAAGGAGATGGTGAGACTGAACGAAGCACGCCTGATTTCACACTTCCAACAAATCCTCCAGCGCCTCCATCACACCAAAGTTTAAATCACTTTTTGGCATTTTCATGTTTTAACCCTTCAGTTCTGGACAGTTTCAGCCAGTTTTGAGACTTTTGAGACTTGAGATCTTTACTATAACAGCTTGTATTAAACACTTTTTTGATATCAGCTGAAATGTATCAGACAAACTGCACCAAAGTACCAAAATTTCACTATTGAATTTGAATAAGACCAACATACTCCTTGGCCCACAGAACTGCTGCTTTCAGCTTTAATTAATGACTCATCTTATTTAAAAATCTTTACTTTCACTCACCTATCTTTTAATATTCTTCAGGAGGGATCCCAGGCGAGCAGCAGCCTGGCAGCTCTGCAGGCGGAGCGCGACGTGCTGCTGCGCTCTGCCAGACAAAAGGACGCAGAGCTTTTCTCGCTGAGACAACAGAGTCAGCAGCAGCAGAGCTCTCTGGACCTGGAGAGAGACCGGCTCAACAGAGAGCTGGAGGCTCTGAGGGCTCAGCTGCAGCAGCAGGTAACAACTGATGACAGAGAGACTTTTTAGAGCCTCTCTGAGGGCTGTAACGAAGGTCTTAAATCATCTGACGCTCGTCAACGTGCAGTCTGCAGGTGTGCTTCCTGTTCCGTCCAGACTTCTCAGATTGTCTTACTTAAGTTTAGTTATTGTCATCAGAGTTCAAACTAAACATGGAGAAGCAGCATTTAGTTTTTGCACCAAATATCTGAAACAAACTTTAAGAAAACTTGAGGCCACAACTCTTAGATGCTTTAAATCACGGCTTCAAACTTTTCTTTTCACGGCTTTTTAAAATTAAAATAAGCACTATTCCCTGTAGCTGCACTGTGATTTTTATTTATTATTCATAATTATTATGATGTTCTATTTAAATTTTGTACTTTATTTTACTCTTTTTAACTCCTCTCAATCCTTTTTATTATTTATTATCTTGTGTTTATTTTATATCTCATCTTAATGTTTTTTTCTGTTTTTTGTATTTTTCATTATTGATTCATCTGGTGATTATTTTCTCGATTTGTTTCTATAATTGTTTTGGTCTATAAAACATCAGAAAACTGTGAAAAATCCACATCAAAATCTTCTAATATCCAGAAGGTGATTTTATCAGTTTCTTATTTTGTCAAACAAACAGTCAGAAACCAAAATATATTCAATTTACTGAAGAATTGAGACATCTTAGAAGCAGGAACCAGAAAATCGTTGACATTTTTACTTGAAAAACGACTTAAACAATTAATTAATTATCAAAATAGTTGCAGATTAATTTTCTGTCAATCAACTAATCATTGCAGTTCTACTTCAATTTATGGCTGCAACTAAGGATTATTTTCATTATCGATTTATCTGTCCATTATTGTCTTGATTAATCAATTAGACGTTTAATCTATAAAATGTCAGAAAATGGAGAAAAATGTTGATCAGTTTCCCAAAACCCTAGGTAATGTCCTCAAATGTCTTGTTTTGTCTCAATCAACAGTCCACAACCCAAAAATCTTCAGTTTACTGTCATAAAAGATTATAGAACCCAGAAATTAGTCACATACACAATTAATCGAATATCAAAATAGCAGATCGATTAATCGACTAATTGTTGCAGCTCTAATGTTGTTGAAGGTTGTTGTACCAATAAACTTGTCTTTCTGCAGCTCGCCATCAACGCAGAGCAGAAATTAGAGATCGACAGGCTGAGACGAGAACTCGACTCGACACGAGCTGAGCTGTCACGTGCAAACAGCTCCCTGCAAAGCAAAGAAATGGTGAGAATATTTATTCTTCCACAAGTCCTCTCGAGAGAAAACTCTGGTTATTAACACGCCGACATATCACATTTCGTTTCCCCAGAGCGGCACCCAGCTGAGCGGCACGGTCGCAGGGCTGCAGGCGGAGAGGGAGAGGCTGCTGCGCTCGGCGAGGGAGCAGGAGGCCGAGCTGAACTCCCTCAGACAACAAGCTCAGCTCCAGCAGAGCTCCCTGGAGCAGGAGAGGCAGAGGAGCAGCATGGAGCTGGGAAACCTGCACGCCCAGTTACAGCAGCAGGTGCTCTACTGTGTTTATAACTGTGCAGTGAGGCTGTTGTGAGTTTTATAGTGGTTAGTTAATGATGTATGTGTGTGGAAACAGGCCTGTCGTGAAGGTGAACTGGCCCAGAAGCTGCAGGAGGAGCAGTTCTGTCTGCTGCAGTGTGCGGTGGTGGAGGCTGAGGGCATCATACTGGACGCTGTGGCAAAACTGGACGACCCCATACATGTCCGCTGCATCAGCTCACCTGGTAGAGACGCCTTTATCTCCCAAAATCAAATTTATTACACTGAATTCACACAGTACTGGAGCTTTAAATTCATCATTCAGTCTATAAAACGGTGAAAAGTGAAATGTTAGTAGCTACGTTACGGTCAAGAGATGTTTATCCAGCATTCCACTTAGTAAATTATAACAAGCCTGCATATAAAAGTAAGAACAACCATCCCAGGAACCAAACAATCAACCATCCATATGTGTCCGAAATTAACTTTCTGACTCACCTGCCACGGGGACTAGTAGATGAAAAAATCCACCAGACAAGCTTATTTTTTACCAGCCAAAATAATAAATTGCCTTTTTGTGTTACATGTACTTCCTCCTTGTACATGTCGCCACATAATAGCTGTTTAATTAATGGAAGCTAGACGTCCAGTAGCTGATGTCTCGTACGGTAAACAGTGCCACGAAAGAGTTCAGATGCACATAAACAACACATATGGTGCACGTGTGTTTACACTGTTCAGGGACAAACATGAGTCATTTCCTCTGAGCCATCATGCCGGATATTTTATTACATTTACCCGCCAGTGTGGCGTTCTGAGATTTACTCACCAAACGGAAAATCTACCTGTGTTTGGCAGGTGTTTATTTCACATAAATTAAACCTTTTATAACATATGGCAGCCTTTTAGTGATTATATGAGAGACGTTCCTCTCAACTCTGTGTAAATCTAATTTTATCATGTAATTATGTTTTATTGTGATACAATATAATAAGTCAAATTCCTCATAAATGGCCCCAACAGTACCACTCACTTCTGTTTTTAGTAGTTAGGTCTTTTTTTCTTTTGCTACCGTAGCTGATTATTAGATGTTCTGTATG
Source organism: Thunnus thynnus (assembly GCF_963924715.1). Classification (NCBI taxonomy): domain Eukaryota; kingdom Metazoa; phylum Chordata; class Actinopteri; order Scombriformes; family Scombridae; genus Thunnus; species Thunnus thynnus. Next base: position 5,321,743 of record NC_089535.1, read on the forward strand.
TTCAATTTTGAAAAAGCAAAATAAAACATTAAAAAAAAAAAAAAAAAGCAAAAAAAAACAACACCTGGGTGGGTTTGGAGGAAATAACACTCATTCAGTTAAAATACCAAATGCATGCTCAAAATTATGAAAAGCTTTATTAAGATTTAAGATTAAATACACATAATGTCAACAAATCCCAAACAAGAAACAAAATATGATCAACAATCGACACAACAACCAGCTGCACTTCATACAAGTAAAAGAGTTTAATTCTCCCGATAAGGTTCAGAATAAATAGAAAACAACATAAACACACAACAATAACTTTAAACAACTGACAAAGCTGTGAAGAAATGTACACAACACACAAAATCTATAGAAAACACTGATTGTAATAATGACAATAAACACAATATAAGAAAAACTATCACACGTAGAAAAAGACAAAGATATTCAAATTACAATTATAGAAAAATCAGCAAATCCTCACATTTGAGAAACTTGATAATTGGCTTTTAATGTATATTTAATTTATTTTCTGCCGGTTTCCTTAATAGATGAATAAATTTAGCCATAAAACCCTCTTTATTCCTTACTTCTCCTTAGTCCTCCATGTGTAATTTTGCTTTTCTAAACCATTTCTCTCACCAGTTCTTCTTCTTCTGTGTCTCAGATTATCTGGTGAATCGAGCTGAAATCACTCTGGGTTCGATCGATAAGATGCAGCAGAGCCACGTGGTCTACCTGGGAAACATGAACGGTAAGTGAGGCGTCGTGCGTTCAGGTTTGTGTGTCGTGTTTACCTGATACGACATGAGTACATATCGTATTGTCCTTCCTGCTCCAGACGCCAGCGGCTTGTTGAGAGCCGTCACGCAGTTCTCTCATCTCGCCGCTGACACCATCGTGAACGGAGCCGCGACGTCTCACTCTGCTCCCACCGACCAGGCCGACCGTAAGAAACACACCTGTACCTGTTAGCGAAACACATACAGTAGATACTAAATACACTATGAACAAACAGTCAACTGTCCGTCCTGCAGGTTTAACTGACAGCTGTCGGGATTGTGCGAATCACTGCCTCCAGTTCTTGAAGGATTTGAAGCTCCAGGCCAGTTTACAGAGAGCGGATCCCGCCGCCGTACGCTACACCGTTCAACGCATCCTCCATTTAGGACAGGTGGGACTGATTTCATCTTCATCAGAGTAGCTCTGCGGCCATTTACACAAAGTACGTCACTACTAGGAGTCTTAAATGCTGCTGTAAGATCTTACAGGTCAGTCTCTAAACGCTGAGGACAAATGTCGAAGGAAATCTTCAATAAATCTTCAGGTCGCCCACAACTTAGCATTAAACTCAAAACTTATAAAAGAAAGACTCACTTGAAGCTGGTAGAGTTCAATGTGAAGAGGTTTACTGTGCATACAGAGCAACACAAAGCAAATCAAGGCCCTATCTGGTTATCTGTTTTATTCTTGGTTGACGTTCGGCTTACTTGTGGCCCAGATCTGGGAAACCAGGAGTGGTTTCATACTGGGGCGATGACATGCAGTTCACTACGGAGGAGAATAGTAGGGAGCATCATTTCCAGTAAGGCGTGTCCTTGACAAAATGTAAGGGGCGTAGGTTTGTTAGCAGCTGTTCTCACCGCTGTTCAAGCAACTGCTGTACATTTAGAAATCCCCAGACGATCAGCAGGTGGAGATCTCTGACTGTCTGGTATCACGAGACTAATAAGATCCAGCTCAGAGTTTCCTGTTAAAGATGCTTTGCAGAGTTTTGTTGTAAACAAGCAAACGATAGAGTATGTTTACATTCAGTGTTAATAACCAGAACTCATCCTCGAGGTCTAACAACTGCGTCAAATCCTTTTTTTTGTGCAACCTACAAACAAACCAGTGACCTGCTCATTAAAGAACGGCTCCATTACGCTGCTACATGTCAGAAACTCCACATAGAAACTTTCAGACATTTTCACAAAGCTGCTGAGAACAAAGTTTATCTTCTCTCAGTTCTTTACTAAAGAGGCTGCACCCCGTCGCCACGGACGACACTGTTTTATTAATGAACTTACTCATAATGTCTACAGTGATTTGTGGACGGGTGACTCCTCTGTGTCAATGAATGTGAAATAAAATACTGATAACATTCAATGTAGTATCATAATCATGAAATAAAATGAAATATCAATCAATACAGAGGAGTGCAGCGAGGAACATAGATAGATCCAGTGACAGCCATGAAATCTGCTTTATTTATTTATTATTTATGGTGGTTTAATGAGCATTTAATGAACTGCTAAACAAACTGCGCTCTGAAGTACTGCTGACACCATGTAGCTTAGTTTCTAGATCATTTTCATGTGACAAGAATGTGAGAAGAAAATGTTTTTTATGTTATTCTGAGATATTTGTTGTCACTACTAGATACTAAATTATTCAGTTTTTACAAGAAGTGTTTATTGTTATATCAACATATGATTTTATCTTGTTATATCACAAAATGTTCTCATTGTTTCATAAAATGAACCTCATTAAAACAAACTTTTCTCGTTATAACATGATAAGTTGGTTTGTTGTTGTAACAAGAATCTTCCACATGTTGTCTTTCAGTCTTTTAAAGGTTCGTTATTATTGTGTTTTTCTGAAATGTTGATAAGTGTTGGATTATTCCCTGCAGCAGCCGACTCTGAGTTTCTTTTAGTGTTAAAATGTTTGATGATTTCCTTTCAAACCAACAAACTAACAGTCCTGAAGTTAGACTGATGCATCATGTTCGGAGCTTCTTTCAGCCTTTTTGAATGTTTTATTAACACACCGCCTGATGTTTACTGTCGCTGTATGATTGTGGTTCAGGAGCTGCGTCCCAAAGGGCAGGACGTGCTGAAGGAAGAGCTGGGAAACATGGTGGATAAAGAGATGATCGCTACATCTACTGCTATAGAAGAGGCTGTGCTGCGAATGGACGTAAGGCTGCAGACATCACGACAGATCAACCATCTAACACCTTGTGACGATGTGCTTTAATGTTCTGTTTCAATCTTCATTTCTCAGGAGATAATGAATCAGGCGAAGAGAGACACTACTGGTGTTAAACTGGAGGTCAATCAGAGGTAAGAATATATGAATCATCCTGTAAGTTTCTTCTCTTCTTCACTTTCTCACCTGCCGTCTGTTTGATCGCAGCATCCTGGGATCCTGTTCAGACCTGATGAAGGTGACAAGTTTGTTTACTTTCAAGTAATTTTCTGATAACTTGAGATTCATTTTTACTGAATAAATATCTCTATAATTGTCGCTGTCCTCTCTCCAGGCTGTTCATATGCTGGTGATGGCTGCTACGGATTTACAAAAAGACATCGTGGAAGGAGGCAGGGTGAGTTCAAATGACTACATCTACATAAGGAGAGAAATAGTTCTGTTATTTATTTCATTTTTATCTATATAAATTATTTAGATGTAAAAAGAGAGAAAAGTAGGTGAAAAGTGAAGGAAAAGTTTTGTTTTCTTGCCAAATTCTGATTTTTATTTGCTCTTATAAATTATATATGATGAAAAATTTGGGGAAAAGAATTTAAAGAATAAATAAATAAAATTAAAATTACATGAAAGATTAAGATCTTCTCCTGGACCCGTATTTATCAAATAATAACGCTCTAAAGAGTTAGATATGGATTAAAAAAGTCTTCGCTGAGTGAAGAAAAATAAACATTTATAAAGTGTTTAATACTAAAGTTTAAGATCAACCTGTATGAGCAGCTCATATGTGATCACATGATTTATTATATGTATGTTTAACCATCATCTGCCTCTTTGTTCAGAAATGTTTAGATTTTACCTGCTGATATGTTATTTTGCAAAAACATACGTGATTAAAATTGTTGAAAAAGTTCATTTTACTTAAGAGAAATCCTTAATATCTGCAGGAGCAATTAACAATCTGATACACAATAATATTATATATAAACTTATCTGTATAAACTTAGGAGTAGAAATCCCAAGAGTTCAAATTTTCAGTTTAGCTGCTTTATAAATAAATACTCTCTGATCTACTTTCTTCAAAACAAGTGCACACAAAACTGTTCATCACTGTTGAGTCTAAACTGTAATAAGTAGAGTGTTGAATGTTTTGCTAAATTTGATCTCAATATGACAAACATGTTACATCAAAATCAACATTAGTTATCATAAATATGTTGTGGTGGCGATAATTTAAAACGTTTGCTAACTTTTTCCACTTACTAACGTCCATTTGAACATGTGGGAGCTCAGTGAAGTGTGTTTACTCTTCATCAAAGAGCAGAAGATGCTGCGTTTAGTGACACATGTATATTATACTTCTCACAGGGAGCCGCTTCTGTTACTGAATTTTACGCCAAAAACTCTCGCTGGACAGAAGGACTCATCTCTGCGTCTAAGGCCGTGGGCTGGGGCGCCACACAGCTGCTGTAAGTATCAGAAAACATACCGTTAGTTATATATATTATACTTGATCTGAATCACTTTTTAATGTCTGTGTGTTCATCTGTTTGCCGTCAGAGAGTCAGCTGACCGCGTCGTAGGTGAACAAGGTACATACGAGGAGCTCATCGCCTGCTCGCATGAGATCGCTGCCAGCACCGCACAGCTGGTCGCCGCCTCAAAGGTACAAACCTTTAGAAAGCAGGTAAATCATGTAGATCGAGACACACAACAAGAAGAAGACACACAACAAACACAACCAGTGGGGGGAAAGTAACGGTACAGTTACTCAAGTATGATGTGTTTGATCTTCTACTTCACTACATTTCAGAGGGAAATATTGTACTTTTTACTTTTTCAAATCTAGATTTTATATGTAAAACAAAACATCAGTTTATAAAATATGATGCATTATTATTAGATGGATTAAATTACCCAACATAAACCTTTACAACATTACAAATTGCAGGATGTTACAGAAATCAAAACATCCTCCTGGTTAGTGGAGTGTTTGACGAGTGTTTACACAGATGCATCTTGGTGTGTGTCAACGACCGCCAAGACGCATCATGATCCGATCGCTCAAACCACTCGTCAAGGTTGTGTGGGACGCATTTCAATACGCATCTTTTGTAGTGTAGACACTAAAGCGTCCTGATGCGTCCTCCACAAGGAAAATACGTCATCAATGCAGGACGTGGTGGTTGTTTTGGTGAAAACGTGCCATCGCCAAATGACTTAATCCTGCTCATCTCAACAGTTGGAAGCCTGTACATGTTTATTAGTTCTTTTGTTTTCTTAGCTAACCTGTGTGAACGGTGATGTGTCTCAGCTGTTCACTTCACAGATCACTGAAACACATTTTGAAACCAGGTGTGAACAGCCTCAATGTTCCATGACATGATGTTAAAAAGCAGCAACATGTAAACAGATCATTTTTAATGTTTCCTGCAGTGTTTTCATGTTGGAGACACTCTGCCTCACCTGAAATAACAAGTCTCTAAAGTAGCATCAGAGGAAATTATTACACTTTTTTGAGTGCAATGTAATATTTGGCTTATTAATCTGGTGCTACATCACACAGCAAAGCCGCATATTTAATGAGTAATCTGGTGGCTAAAGCTCGTCATGAGAAAAAAAGAAAACTGTCTGTTTGTTGTTGGGAAAAGTGACGACAAATCACCATTAATCATCAGTAGAGTCTAAGCTGTTATCTGGATGAAACGCTGTCTTTGCAAATATTTTCTAAGGTAGTGAATTTATTCAACATCCAATCAACAAGAAGACATATTTTCACTCCACTGAACCTCTCTGGTGGTGTTTAACTGTTGTCCCTGATATTCTGGATAATCCACAGGACTCACTCTTATTACTTTGGGACTATTTCTTCAGTAGAAAGTATTGATAGAGCACTAGAAACACAGTAAGAGGGTAAATATGCTTTGTTGTAATTTGGGTGAACTGATCCTTTACTGTTAAACGTGACCACCGCTCATGTGCTTCATCAAATAACCTGCTGCTGTAACTTTGGATGATTTCAGGTGAAAGCGGACCGCAACAACAAGAAGCTGTTCACTGTGCAGCAGGCGTCACGCCACGTAAATGACATGGCCGCCGTGGTCGTCACCTCCACCAAACACGGGCAGCAGCAGATCTCCGACCAAGGTGAGAGATCAGAGATAGCGTCAGACGCTTTATGACTCTGGTAACGTTAAACCTGCATTAACTGATATTTTTGGCCACTTGGAAGCAAAAGAAACAATCTGCAAACACATTTATTTATTATCAGCTTATAAAGTTGATCGTGTTTCTGTCCACCTGGTGAATATAAGTCCAATATTCACTCTTTTAGCTCTGTTTTTGGTCTCCACCAACTCCTGAGGGAAATATCTGGCTCTTTAGCTGCTAAATGCTCCACTATGTTCACCAGCTAGTCTACAGCTAGCAGCTCTGTGAGGTTTTACTTCAGCACAGTGGAGCTTTGAGCTGACTTTAACACGCTGACATGCTGATGTTTGACTCTCTGATGTCCTCACAGGTGTGATGGACTTCTCTGGCATGTCTCTGATCAAGCTGAAAAAAGAGGAGATGGAAGCTCAGGTGAGGCTAACATATCCCAACATTTATCATCCTGTTTTATATATTATCTATTGATCCCCCAGCAAAAAGGTAGTTAATAATAGTCAACCTGAGAGGCGAAACCCAGGGCTAAAAAGTCTTTCTAGTCGCTGCTGCTTGTAAAGTTTCTACTTTACATTTGTGTACATTTTGCATGGTGAAAAAAAAAAAAACATGCAATTTATAATAATAATATATTATTATATATAATATAATATAATAATATTTACATATTTACATTTTTGTCAACTTTTATTTCATTGTGGTTGCTGGACAGTCAGGGGACACTGTTTAGAGAGATTTTAGAGAGAATTAGGGTACAAAAAAAATGATTTTTAATAGTCTGCACACGCCTGATGTGATGTTTTGCTCCCTGATCCTCACAGGTGAAGGTTCTGCAGCTGGAGAGCCAGCTGGAGCAGGAGCGAGTCCGTCTGGGGGAGCTGAGGAAGAAGCACTATGATCTCAGCGCCTCCGGGAACGCCGACGACGCATCGGACGAAGCCGATAGCTTCCCGCCTCCGCCGCCGCCTACTCTACTGGACCCCGCGCCCTTACCTCCGTCCTTCCAACACACGCAGCCTTACGTTAACACACAAACCAATCCGTTCGCTCCTGCTCAGACACAATCTCAGTTCTCACTGCCTCAGTCGTACACACCGACAAACACCTTCTCACAGACGCAAAGCTACACGCCTGTTCAATCCTACACGCCTCCTCAACCTTACACGCCTGCTCAGACCTACACGCCACCTCAATCCTACACGCCTTCTCAGTCCTACACCTCTTCCCATCCTTACGTCCCATCTCAGCCTTTCACACCAAACCCGACCCAAAGTTACCTAAAACCTCAGTCCTATTCCCCGTCACAACCCTCGTCCAGCGTCTCACAGCCTCAGACGACCCCGCAGAGCAACGCAGATGCTGCCAAACCGGCCTCGAGGAAACCGAACATCTTCACCAAATCCGGAAACCTGCTGAAGAACGCGGTAAGAGCTGCATATTCATCACATAAGCTTTTAATAAGAGGTTAACTTGTGTAGATGCTGTTTACATGAGTCTTTTTTTTATTTTTATTACAGTTCAGACGAGGTGAAACTGGAACTGGGGAATCTTGAAGCCTGACTGACGAAGACCAAAGGAAAAATATAAATGTCCTTTAATATGTTGAAGACATTGACTTTAACCTGATTTTATCTCTGGCTGGTTACAGGTGTTACAGCTGTTTAATATCAGTTAAATGTACAAATGAAACAGTAATATTATATTTTATAATCAAACTGAAGCTTATATTATGTCACTAATTGTTGTTATATACAGACTCGATTCATTAAAGAGGCAGAATTTATCTTTCTGGTTTCTGTTCTGCAAGACTTTTGCTGTTTTCTTTTAAAATGTTTGTCCCATAATCCACAAAAATAATCATGAAGTCTGTGAGTTGTGAGACCAGTTGGAAGGATGTTAAAAAAAGCTGATAAAGCTACAGAGCAGAAATCTTTCAGTCTTATTAAGGAGACGTTGTATCGGGGTAAACTCTTCAAAATTGTCCAGTTTTTCATATATTTTTCAGTCTTTGGTATCGTATGAAGTATCTAGACTATGGAAGGAATCTATTGTTGGTCCAGTCCAGTATCTGTGGCTCTCACCTCACTTGTGATGAAAACTTTTTTTTAACAAATTATTAAAAAATAGATTTTTGCCATGATGCAAGACAGACTGGACACCTTCCAGTATGCTTAAAGGTCAAGAAGGAGGCTTGAAGATGCAAGAGGAACAAGAAACATGCAGGATTTCTGCTCTATTTATCTCTTGTTAACACTTTACCTAAAGACGCCCTATTTATATTTATAATAATAACAATAACTGTATTTATATGATACTTTTCTAATCAGACTGACAAAGTGCTGAACAGTAAAACTGACAGAGTAAACAATAAAAATATAATTAAAGAAGTGAAACAGTGAGGAGGATAGAGAAATAAGACCAAAACAGGATAAAAACATAGTTGCAATTTCAGAGAAGCTGCCTGATAAAAGTGAGTTTAAGAAGTGATTTATAACTCACGATAATGTATTTGTAAGCAGATATAAGTGTTTATTAAAGTATTATAACTCCTCCTGTGAGCTGCTGTAAGTGGAGGCTGCTGCATAAACCAGCTGTAATATAATATAAAATATTTTAAAAAGTCTTTATTGATGAACTTATAACTGTTTATGAATACTGAATATTAATAAACACTTAAAAATGTGCTCATATCTGCTTAGAATTATATTATAGTGTGTTATAAACCATTTATTAAATGCTTATATACTGCTCATAAGTGCTAAATACTTAATGTGTTACTGATTAGTCGTCAATGTTTAATGGTATTGAACACATCTCTGCACATTCAGTGGGCTGCTGTCAAATTTTAATGTGTTTTAATATCGTTTGTTGACGTGCTCTCATCTTCCACAGGTTCTCCTCGGCGCTGTAGAGAAGCTTCCCCATTATTATTTGTCTTTTACACAATAATAATAATAAAATAATAATAGTAACTCTCACAAAGATATGTAAGTTTGAGTTTGAGGAACAGAATCATGGTTGAGTTATCAATTATTCATGAGCTTTTTATACACCAGTTATAGATGCCTCATAGTTATTATTGTTGACTAATACATTAATAATCAATAAACACCTGAAATGTGCTCATATCTGCTGACTCTGATGATTAGAGTGAGTTATAATCATTTATATGTTTGCATACTGCTTATAAACACTAAATATGGCGGTTAAATGAAAGTCTTGGCCGTGTTCTGGTGTTTTTATAGAGGTTTATAACTGCAGGATGGTGATAAAACGTCTGCTGGTGTTCAGTTTGAATGTGTTAAATGTTTCAAGTGTTTCCAGTGTGAAGCAGTTAAACTCTCTTCATGCTCATATATTCTCACAGCGACCTCATCTGTCTGTTATTTCTGACATGCGCAGTACAAACTGCAATCTCACCACTGTAGACCGCTGCAGGGAGCAGACGGGAGCTGCGGCAAGTTGGATCAATACCAGAGCCGATGATACCGGAACCACATACCCAGACCTTCACAATAAAAGCACAATACTGTTTGGAGATCAGTCTCAGCTTTTTATTTATTTATTTATTTTTTAAACAGGTTTTTATGTTCATTTTATGTCTTTTTTTTAATGTGAAGCACTTAGTGCATGTAATTTATTTTGGCTGCTTTGAGCTGCATTTCTTGTAAGAAAGGTGCTATACAAATAAAGTTGTTGTTGTTATGATTATTATGATTATTATTATGATGATGATGATGATTATTATTATTATTATTATTATTATTATTATGTCTCACTGCTTTATAGGACAAATGAGGCTGACTGGACATTATTTGGTCAAGTTATAAGTATATGAAGTATGACAAGTGTTCTGCACAGAAGTATAACACTAAACCTACTTTCTGTTTTCTTATTTTTATGTAAAATAGATCAAATAAAGTTTATATTAAACATTCACAAAGGAGGAAAACACATATATAAAATAAATGAAAATATTATAAACATATTGTATGTACATTTTACATTTTTATACACTAAAACAATTGCACAACCCACCACATATCAGGTCAATATATACTTATTTTAATACTTATTACACATATTTATTTATTTATTTCATCTTTGAATGTTTACCCTTTACTTCCTAAAGTCCCAAAGATACCATGTTGTTAATCTTGGGTGCACAATTATTATGTTATTTACACAAGATTTAAAAAATCTTGACTTTGTGGCTCATATTTAAAAAGTTGTTTCTTTATACAATAACAATACTTCTATATACAAGTATTAGTATTAAGTGTTATATTATATTATCATAATATATATAAATAATAAAATAAAAAGTAAAAAATAAGTGAAATCATAAATAATAAGCAAGTATATTATATTAATTAATATATTAATATATAATTAGTCAATTGATAATACATCATATATTAGATGAAGTTAATATTATTTATTTTTATGATCTTAAACATTTGATTTATCTATATAATTCTTTAAAATATATATTTTTGTACATATTAATTAATTTATTGATTAATTAGTTATTATTAAATTTGAATCAGAATCAGATTTATTCAGTATGTTCAACAGAAAGTACCATAAACATGAAAGACAGGGGATGTAATTAAATTAATTATATTATATTATTTAATTATTGCAATATTATATAATAGCTACAACTGTTATTACTACTACTTGTGTATATAGAGAGAAATAGAGCAGTATATATACTGCTGTTATACTACACCATGTTTCTTCATAAACAGTCTGTACTTTACATTTCTTGTAATAATTCTTATTTTAACTCTTATTCTAATAATTATTGCACGTCATCCTCAGGTGATCACCACCTGTATGTCATCACACACACTGTCTGAACATGTGACAGATAAAACCTTTGAATTATGGGATCATTTTAATTGACTGCAGCACATTGATGAGAGCAGGTTTATTGTGACGCGTAGCTGGAAGTGTGTGTGTGTTTGTGTTGTGGAGGATTGACAGCTGACAGAGGGGGACACACACAGCTGATATTTACCCCCAAATAAATCACACTAAAGCCTGGACTCAGCCGGCAGGAATGGATCTGAGATAGTTAGACAGTGTTAAGTTGATTTAAGGAGTATCTGTTTACAGGATCTAAAGGTCGAGAGCCAGACCAGAGTAACTTTTGTTCTTCCAGGGGGAAGGAAGTTTGCTGTGGCGGAGGAAGCCAGGGCGGCTGCAGACATGGAGGACTCCGGGTCGGCCCTGGAGAAAAATGTGGCTGACCTCACGGTGATGGACGTGTATGACATCGCCGCGGTGGTGGGCCAGGAGTTTGAGCGGATCATAGACCAGTACGGCTGCGAGGCTCTGTCCAGGCTCATGCCCAAAGTGGTGCGAGTGTTGGAGATCCTGGAGGTGATGGTGAGCCGCAGCTGCATCAGCCCGGAGACCGAGGAGCTGCGGCTGGAGCTGGACAAGCTGCGGCTGGAGAGGATAGACCGGCTGGAGAAGGAGAAGAAGCACAGAAAGGTACCAAGGAAGTGTCTGTTGTACACATTACAGTTTAAATGTGGTGTTGTTGTTGTTAGCATTGGTGGGAAGTAACTAAGCACGTTTACTCAAGTATAATTATGAGGTACTTGTACTTTACTTGAGTATTTCCATGTGATGCTACTTTATACTTCCACTCCACTACATTTCAGAGGGAAATATTGTACTTTCTACTCTACTACATTTATTTGACAGCTTTAGTTACTTTACAGATAAAGATTTGACACAATGGATAATATAACAAGCTTTTAAAATACAACACATTGTTAAAGATGAAACCAGTGGTTTCCAACCATTTTTGGCTTTTGACGTCTTACAAAAAGCAGTGTGTAGTCGGGGTCACATTTCACATGTCTATGAGTTGTTAACAGCTCCACCAAATAGTGATTTTTCCCTCTAAACTTCTCACATGCTTTCATTTCAATAAATGTTCAAATGATCCAATATTTCAGCAAAAATCAAAGATTAGAGAAAAACTGAAAACAGATTTGTGTATCAGAACTTTGTTTTTTCTTCTTTCCTCTCCCATTAATCATCTCACGACCCCTCAGATTTATCTGCTGACCCTTTGGAGAGGCCCGACCCCTAGGTTGGGAACCACTGGACTAAACTAGCTAACTGTATATAAAGTAGTGTAAACTAGCTCCACCTCCAGCAGCTACAACAGTAACATGCTGCTCTAACACTGATGCTTCACTATTAATAATCTAATGATGTCATATATAATAATTATACTATAATTACATTTTGCTGATAATACTTATGTACTTTTACTTAAATAAAGGATCTGAATACTTCTTCCAACGCTGGTTATCAGTATTAGAAAAACAAAAACAAAGTTTAACATGAACTCTCAAACTTTGACTTCCTGTTTGTTTAGCTGCACATGATGACAGTCGATGGGAAAAAATTGCACCAACCTCTGCTGGAAAATCTTCCTCCTTTGTCACACAGCGGTTATATTTATCAAATGTGTAGTATTTTTCCAATTCGTCATCAAATTATGACAAGGATTCAAGATTACGCAACCTAAACTGCATGAAACCTCTTCCAAAAACAAACTAATAAGCCTGCAAATGGATGTAGTTTACTAGAAAATTACAGATTAACAATAATGGAGTACTTTTACTCGAGTACTGTATATAAAGTAGTGTAAACTAGCTCCACCTCCAGCAGCTACAACAGTAACATGCTGCTCTAACACTGATGCTTCAATATTAATAATCTAATGATGTCATATATAATAATATATCAGTCAGAGGGACCAAACCACTACTTTTACTGCAATACTTTAATTAAATCAAGCTCATAATACTTATGTACTTTTACTGTAGTAGGATTTTTCATGCGGGACTTTTACTTGTAATGTAGTATTTATACATTATGGTATTGCTACTTTTTTACCTAAGTCAAATATTTGAGTATTTCTTCCACCACTACAGTGTAAATTCATGCCATAAGAGATAAAATGTAACAAGAGGCTGCTAGAATCACAAAGCACTATTAAAATGCTATAAAAAAATATTGTAGTGGTTTTATACAGTAGGAGATAAAACCACCATAACCTCTAATGGTCTCTCAGTGGTTTTAAGAAGTACTCACATCCTGTTCTTGAGTGAAAATACCAGTAAAACAATGTAAAAAATACAAGTAAAACTCACTTCATTCAGAATCCTACGTAAAGCAGCATGTTACTGTTGTAGCTGCTGGAGGTGGAGCTAGTTTCAACTACTTTATATACAGTTAGCTAGTTTAGTCCAGTGGTTCCCAACCTAGGGGTCAGGGCCCCTCCAAAGGGTCACCAGATAAATCTTAGGGGTCGTGAGATGATTACAAGTTCTGATACATAAATCTGTTTTCAGTTTTTGGGCTTTTCCTTCAAAATGTGCTTTTTTTGGTGAAATATTGGGGAGTTTTACATATTTATGCTTCAAATAGTTGTTTAAATGAAACCATCTGAGAAGTTTAAAGCGGAAATGTCCAAGATGACGACCTCAAATGTCTTGTTTTCTCCCGACAAACAGTTAACAACCCAAAGATATTCAGTTTATCAGTCATACAAGACTAAAGAAACCAGAAAATATTAATTTGGATTATATTATATTCATTTGAGAGGCTGAAAGCAGAGAGTTGTGGATTTTTTTCTTTAAAAAATGGCTCAGTTATCAAAAATATTGCAGTTGTTGTAGCTCTACTGCTAACAAAAACAATGTGTTATATTTTATAAACTCATCATATGTTTTTATGTTCTTAATCTTCTTAAATCTTAATCTAAAAAGTAACCAGTAACTACAGCTGTCAGATAAATGTAGTGGAGTAAAAAGTACAATATTTCTGTCTTAAATGTAGTGTAGTGGAAGTATAACGTGGCATAAAATGGAAATACTCAATAAATACTAAATAAAGGTTAGTAGTAAAGTACGGTACTTTAAATATACTGAGTTTAACGTCACTATTAAGTGTCACAGAGTGACAGAGTGAGTCAGTTCAGGAACATCGTTGTGGTTTAGAGCGAGCGCTATAAAAAAGTCATCCTGTCAGTCTCTCGTGACAGTTCAGCCGCGGTAAACACTCACCGGTTGACTGATTAACTGTGTCTCATGACTGGGATAAAGTGGATGTTTGTGGAGATGACGGTTGTTTCTGCTGCTGTCTGAGAGAGGAGCTTCATAAACCTGCTGGACATGATTTCCACATCTGCAGCAAAAAAAATACATGTTGTTAAAAAATCCAGCAGAGAATTGTGCAGAGCGAGTGGGAGGAAGGACGAAGGGTCAGCTGGCAGCATTAGATGTTTATTTTCATAAGGTTTCTTTTCTTCTATGCTGCTGCAACTAACAGTTATTTACATTATCGATTAATCTGCTGAATATTTGCTCTATTAATCAGTTATTCGTCCATGAAATGTTAAAAAATAGTGAAAAAACAAAGTCCCATATAATGTCTTCAATTTGCTTGTTTTGTGTGACTATCAGTTCAAAACTTTCAGATGTTCAGTTTACCGTCAGATATGACAAACAAAAACAAACAAATCGTCACAAAAGTTTGGTATTTTTGCTTTAATAATGACTGAAACAGTTCATTTATTATCTAATCTTACTCATCAATTAATTCTCGCAGCTGTAATGTTCTTATTGATTCAAGATTAAAAAGTTTTATTTACATTTTGAATATAATACGTGCAGTGAGATTCAGGGAGACGTAAAACACTCTTAAGGCTGCACTGAAAAGCCAAGTGTGCAGTAAATTATAATAATTAGACTGAGAGTAAAGAATATGAATTAGAAAAAGACAAGTATAAATATATGTAATATAATTATTAAAGTGTTAATGTGTAGATGGGCACAAAGAGCTGCAACGATTAATCGGTTAGTCGATTAGCTGATCAACAGAAAATTAGTTCAATTCAGTTCAGTTCAGTGACTTTATTATCACAGATGGAAACTTGACTTGTAGTCAGAGGCACAAGATAAAAAACAACACAAGTACAAAAAACAAAAAGTACAAAAACAAAAAGTACATAAATGTTTCCTGTACATACAGAATATAAAACACAATAATACAACAAAACAATCTCTACAATATTAAATTACATGTGCAGGTTAAGCAGATTTACTGCAGAGAGAACAAAGGAATTTTTACTCTTATTACATTTAAACTGGAGAACTTTAAGTCTACGGCCTGAGGGAAGAGTTTCACACTCAAAGTGACGACGCTGGTCTGTGCGGTCTAATATAGACCTGGACCAGAGAACCTGCTGGTCAAAGATAGACGTCGGGGGGGTCTGAGGGACACCTATCACCTTACCAGCCACCTTCACAATATACTGGTGGCTCAGGTGGTTTTTGTCCCTGATGTTCAGGTTACCAGACCGAGAAATCAAAGATTCAATAAATGACATAAAACAAAGACATTTTCCTAAAAAAGCATTAAAAGCATTTAACTTCCTGAGGAGGTACAAACATCGCTGTCCCGTCTTACAGACTGCATCCAAGATATTTATAATATAATTAATTTGCAACTATTTTGATAATTTAATAATCATTTAAGTCATTTTCTAAGCAATAATGCTAAATACTCGGTGGTTGCAGCTTCTCAAATGTGAGAATTTGAAGTTTTTCTGTTTCATGTGTGACAGTAATCTGAATATCTGTGAATTTTGGACTGTTGGTCGGACAAAACAGGATGTTTGAAGATGTTTCCCCGAGTTTTAAGAAATTATAATGAGCATTTTGTCTTTTTTCTTTTTTTGAAAACGATTAATCACATAATGAAAATAATTGTTAGTTGGGCACTGTATGTAGGTGAGCTGGGTGATTTATCAGCATATAAAAATAATAAAACTGCAAATAATGATTGTTTTCATTTTCAATCAATTGTAATTTCACTTTTTTATTATATATTATATTATATATAATAACAGTTACAAGTAGTGTAGTTAAAGCTGAACGATTATTTGATTAATCGTTTAGTTATTTGACAGAAAATTAATTCCCAATCTATTTTGAGAATAGATTCATTGTAATCAGTTAATTAAATTAATGAATTATGACTCATAAAAGTAATTTATCACGCAAAAAGGCCAAACATGTTTTATTTAGTTGTAAATTGTATATTTGTGAACAAAAAAAACAAAATGAAGACGTCACCTCGGGCTCTTAGAAATTGCAACATGCATTTTTAACAATTTTCTGACATTTAGTAGAATATTGACTTATCGATTAATTAAAAAACAATCAACAGATAATGTATTGGGGAGGGCACACAGTGACTGTGACTGTGTACTAAAGTAAATTAAAAGGAAATATCCCACTAACCAATGTCCTATTTTATATTAAGTTATAAAATAATGAATCATTTATCAAAGAACAACACTGACAGTCGATCACATTGGTTAATTGTACACATGAGAAAGTCTAGCATGTCTATTTGTGTTTGCAGGGGGAATAGATACAGACATTCGTTAGACAAATTGATTTCTGTCAGTCTTCAGGACACAGAAGCTAAATAAAAGTGACCATATCGCAGTATAATAATCCAGAGAGCCTGTATTAACTCAAGTTTTGCAACAGACTCAAGAGGTTGTGCAGTTTTATCTCCTTTCCTTTTCCGACTGGCTCATGTAAACACAGCATGTAATCAGATCTCTGCACGGTGCTCTACATGGTGCTCTCTGCAGACATCGTTCTGTAGCAGGCGTGTAAAACGTTGATGTGCAAGACAGATTTAGATTTTAGAGCACAATCGAGCTTTTCTCCACACAGACGGGAGACAAATTGAATGAAAAACGTGAATAAATGAGTGGAGAAGCATAACGAACGCAGACGCTTCTGTACAGGTCACTGAACAGTTTGAGGTCAGTTTGCAGTCATCCAGATCTCAACTTAACTGAGTAATTATCAGAGATTTTTATCTCGTTTTTTTATCCCTTCAGTAGAGTTCAGAGACTTTGAAGAATCTATGACAAGAAAGCATTGAAGCTGTTCCGGAGGCTTAATGTCGGATTTTCCCGTAATTTGTCGCACATTTAATGCTCTACTGTGTTTATCCCAAAGAAAATGGTGCCACATGGTCGTCTTTGCTTTATATACTGACGGGAATAAATACTAATGAGTGACATAAGTCTACCGTTCATGTCACAAAACTACAGTTTCAAGACCAAACTGAAGAAAATTTAAGTCCAAACTGAGTGTTTATGTTAACCTTGGAAATACAGAATAGTTTAACACAACAATCCCAACTCAAGATCCACTTACTATATTAGCTTTTTCTAGAGCTTTCAGTTGTATCACTTCATCAGCAATAATTCAATTTAATTCATGCAGCTTTATTAATCCCTGCAATGGCAATTGTATGCAGCATTGTTAATCACAAAGCTAAAAGCTTAAAAATTATATGTGTAATCCTTGTAATAAATACATTAAAGGGGACATCATGATTTTTGGGATTTTCTGTTATTTATATACTGTTATAATGTTGGATGTTAAACATGTTCAAAGTTCCAAAACTTGAGGTGAATGTATGTAAAAGGGCTTCAACCTGCTCTGAACGCTTTGTTTGCGAAGTTACGTCTACTTCCTCCTCGTGATGATGTCAGATTGTTTGCATATGCCTACAAATTGCCGTCCGTTCTGTAGTTTTTGTTGAGGTTGTTTGCTGAGGTTGTTCACGTTATCTTGCTAATATGGTTTGTTTACGTTGCCTCTGGAGCCGGAGGAAGCTTCCAGAAGCTGACCAATCAGAATGGAGCGGGCTTATCAGGAGGCGGGCCTTAAAGAGACAGTAGCTAAAACAGCCTGTTTCAGACAGAGGCTGAACTGAAGGGGCTACATAAAGGGCCAGTATAAGATAAATGAGGAGATTTTTTTTGACTGTAAATCTTGCAAAGATATTCCAGTAGAACCCCAGAATATAAATATAGACCTGGAAAAGTGTGTGATACGTCCCCTTTAATAAATAAATATAAATATCCAAAAAATATGTGTTTTATTCAATCCGTACAGGAGCTGGAGCTGGTGGAGGATGTATGGAGAGGGGAAGCTCAGGACCTGCTCACCCAGATCGCTCAGCTGCAGGAGGAGAACAAATCTCTCCTCACCAACATGTCCATCAAAGACCCCATGAGTGAGGAGGACCTGCAGAGGCACGAAGGTGAGGACGCACACACACACACACACACAGAAAGCAGGAGTCATCAACTTTAGGTGCTGGAAATCAGAAAATGTGATAATTTCTTTGGGGGAATTTAGGAAATATCTGTGATTTTTACAAATTAGTTGTGTCAGAACAATTTGTTTTACATTAGAGCAGCAGTGGAGACCTTAAAATTGGTGCTTTTTGAGGTTTTAATATTTCATAATAACAACCGAATGTTGTCATTAACGTTAAAGGAATTGCACAATGTTTTGGGAAATTTGTATCTTCATCTACCTGCTGACAGCAAGATGACATAATCGATACCACTCTCATGTCTGTACAATAAATATAAAGCTACAACCAGCAGCCAGTTAGCTTAGCTTAGCATAAAGACTGGAAACAGGGGGAAACAGCTAGTCTGGCTCTGTCCAAACTAAGGGGTTATGTGCTGCACTATTTCTTGTGACCTCCTGGAGTCTTGTTGTCACTATGAGCTACGTCTTTATGCTAAGATAAGCTAAGCTAACCATCTCCTGGCTGTAGCTTCATATTTAGCATCTTCTCATCTAACTCGCTGGAAAAAAGTAAATAAGCACATTTCTCACCAACTATTCCTTTAAACCTGCAATAACTGATTTTTTTGGCCACTTGGGGGCAGCAGAAACAAGTAGTGAACACAACACTGACATATCATCAGCTTTAAAGTTGATATGTTGAACTTGTTAGCAAACAGTTGCTTATTTCCACATCCAGCAGTTACATCTTATTTCTGTCCACCATGGTGAATGTAAGTCTACAGCTAACAGGTAGTGTACAGTGGCTTTTTAGAGCTTTTTCTCTGAAAACAGCTGCCTACTGCGGCCCAAAACGACGCTATGAGAGCGCTGAGAGTGAACCAAAACAGTAAAGTTGCAGCCGGACAGATAAACAATGAGCTGAAACTCACTATAAAGCTCCGTAAAGCCGAGAGGAGCTGCAGATTCTCTGATAATTCTCTGTAGGTTCATCACTACGAGCCAAACACATTACACCACAGCTGCAATGATTAGCTGATTAATTGATTATGGGTTGGTAACCATTGTGATAATTTGATTAATCATCTTAATATTTTTTTAAGCAAAAAATGCCAAACAATTGCTGATTCCTGCATCTCAAATGTGAGAATTTGATGGTTTTCTTCATCATAGATGATACTAAACTGGGTATCTCTGAGGTTTGGACTGTTGGTCAAATAAAACATTTGAAGACATCATCTCAGGCTGTGGGAAATTGTAATTGTAATCAAGAAAATATTCAGAAAATTAGTCAATAATGAATATAATTGTTACTTTCAGCGTACTTTACATAATTTGATACATTGTTATTATGAAAAAATATCAATTATAGCCACTTAAATTGATAAATCAAGATTGAAAGACTATAAATTGCTACCTGCTGTTTGTGTTTTGGTTTTGCAGAAAACTTTCACTAGTTATGCACACAAACACACACAAACAAATACACAAAAAGACACACACACACACACACACACACACAAAGGGAGCCTTCTCTGCATCTGACGGCGAGCCAGTCTTGTCTCTGCACCAGAGGCTCTTTCGTGGTTTCACACAGAGGCCACAGTCATCCTGAAACACTGTAGACAGACCAGCCTCAGTGTACAAGCACACCTGCTACACACACACACACACACACACACACACACACACACACACACACAAACATGCATGCATACATACTTGCACACAAATCAGGGTTCCCTCTGTATAACTATGTCCAATGACTTTTCTTTGCAGATTATTATAAAGAAGTGTAAACATGTTCCTGATGAAAACCTCCTCATCCTGTTTGTCACACACACACAGAGCTTGTTTTTGTCTTCACACCGTCTCGCCGTCTTCTCTCTGTGGTTACCAGGTATGACGGAGAGGGAGAGACAGGTGATGAAGAAGCTTAAAGAAGTGGTGGACAAGCAGAGAGATGAGATTCGAGCCAAGGACCGAGAGCTCACACTGAAAAACGAGGACATAGAAGCAGTAAGACGACATACTCAACAGGAGCGGGCTGTGCTGTTTTTATACTTAAAGCTGAATAAGATATAAAACTGTGCACACTGTCTGGATTTTGATATTTTTAGCCAGGATTGTCACAGTGGTAAACTAATAATCTCATGTGAGTGTATCTCCAAACAAAACAACTGAGGTCTGGATGAATTTAAGTCAATTACAGGACAGAGCAGAGCAGCAACGTGCTCTGTATTTAATGTTGAGGGGAAAAAACAACAATATCTGACAAACAGCTCAGTGAACTGTGAAGACACCATCAACACTTGGAAGAAGGTATCTGCTGCAGACAAACAACCTTAACCTGGTGCATTTACATATCCTGGTAATCAGACTGAATTTCCATTTCATTTCACGTCATTCACTCAGTCTGACACTGTGTTGTTGTTGGCAGATTTCTGCTTGGGAGGGGGGTATTTTGCTTAATTTTTCCCCAATCAATCAAGCGATGTATCTGTCCTGTATTCTCAGTCGAAACATAAGCGTAATGCAGCAATTTATAGCAGGTAACATAACCTTTTCCAGTAATATTTTAAAAAATATGCTGACATGAGAGTTGTAATTTACTTTAAGTCCCCAATTTGCATTTATAAGCAGTATACAAACATTTAATAAATGGTTTAGCAGATAGAAGTGTTTATTAATGTATTTGTCAACATTTATAATTCCTCCTGTGGGCACTCATATGACAATATATAACACAATATAGTAAAACACAGTTGTAATACTGTAATAACACTAAAAATATGCATGTATATATGTGACAAATACATTATAGGTGTTATAAACCATTTATTAGATGTTTATATAGTGCTTATAAATGCTAAACAGGAGGACTTAAAGTGTTACCCAATGTCACCCACACTTGTTGCTATTTTTCATGGATCTAGCTGGGTAGCTATCTATGTAAAAAGAAGATGCCATCTTTCTGAATCCCGTCTGTTCTGATTGGTCGGTTGTTTTCCAGCCCATCAATGGGCACAACTCCAGACCTGTTTGAATTGCTAAACAAATGTAGGCGGCGATTCAAAGGTCGGGAACCAGGCTGACTTTTCTTTGACGGGTCACAGTTGGTCCCTTTACACCTTACATTAAAATGTGTCGTCTTGTATCCAGATTGTATCTTAATATGATTTAACATAATTACATTTACACCTGGTATTAATATGTGTCTCCAGTGTCCACATTGAGAACCGATTGAGATCTGATTGCTCTGTCCAGTTCAAACAACCAAATGTCACATCTTTCTCTCCTTACCCGGGTCAAAAATAACAACAAAAAAAAGAGATGCTAGAAATCTGTGAAGCTGCACTATTGGATTGACTTTTGCTTGCTTTTAGAAGCAACTTGACTCCATCCACGAGTATCTTAAATATCAATAGCTTTCTTGCTGCTTTCTTGCTAGTAGCTTAGCTCGCTAACTGGCTAACGGCTGCTACCTCGCTGGTTTGGAACAGTCATGCTATTACGTATTTCCCCCCATGTAGTTGTTGTATGTGGATTGCATTTGTTTGGCTGATCGGATCCCAGTCCGTCCTCAATGTGTTTTGGGTGCATTTACACCTGTACTTTCATGTGGTCAAGCACTATCCGATCACCCAGAATGCATTTTAATGATGAAGATGTAAAGAGAGCCAATGTCTGCTGTGAAAAGGCCTGTTTCTTTAAGTCAGAAAGACCTTTTGAGACTGAGAATATTTCCCACAAGTAACTTCATCTGACTACAATAGTAATATGGGGCACAACCCTTCTATTTAATAAAGGCGTGTGTACATGTGAAATGACCTAATGCAGCTTTAAAGGCTTATTTTGCCTGATTAGACTGTTGGACACATGGATTTTTACTATTTAACCCCTTTTTCTCTGCTTATCTCCTCCTCTGCTGTCTTATCCTGCCTGTTTCTGTCTGTGTGTCTCTGCAGCTCCAGCAGCAACAATCTCGCCTCATGAAGATCAACCACGACCTGCGACATAAAATCTCCGTGGTGGAGGCTCAGGGGAAAGCACTGATCGAACAGAAGGTGGAACTGGAGGCCGGCGCTCAGGCGCGAGGACAGGAAGTCAGTGCCCTTCGGCAGGAAGTTTCACGCTTAAGGGAACGTCTGCAGGGAGACGTGCCTGCCCAGAACAATGAGGAACCCCCGCCTCAGCCCCCCTCACCTGCAGAGGTAACACAACACGATTAAGAGCCTCATGTGAGGATCAGAATTTATTATTGAAATTAGTTTAACAATCTTAATTTGTGCAAGAATCCCCTAAAAATATCAGTTTTAATTAATTCTATCGTGTTAATTTACAGATAAACTGTAGTGTTTTTAATCTTCTGCAGACTTTATTTTAAGTACATTTACTCATGTGCTGTACTTAAGTACAATTTTAGATACTTGTACTGTGCGTGAGTATTTCTACGTTATGCTACTTCCTACTTTTCCTCATGTCATTTTAGAAGAAAATATTCTACTTTTTACTCCACTGCTTTTATTTGACAGCTGTAGTTAGTAGTAACTCTACAGATTAAGATTTTACATAAAATAATAAATAATGATATTAAAATAATACAACACATTGTTAAAGATGAAACCAGTGGTTTCCAACCTTTTTGGCTTTTGACGTCTTACAAAAAGCAGTGTGTAGTCGGGGTCACATTTCACATGTCTATGAGTTGTTAACAGCTCCACCAAATAGTGATTTTTCTCTCTAAACTTCTCACATGCTTTCATTTCAATAAATGTTAAAATGAACCAATATTTCACCAAAAATCAAAGATTATAGAAAAACTGAAAACAGATTTGTGTATCAGAACTTTGTTTTTTCTTCTTTCCTCTCCCATTAATCATCTCACGACCCCTCAGATTTATCTGCTGACCCTTTGGAGGGGCTCGACCCTTAGGTTGGGAACCACTGGACAATGACCTGACTGTATGTGTCTATGTCCAAAATAGCAGAATGAGCTCACAGTGAAGGACTTCCTGTTAGCTCAGTGGTTTTATTTAAGTACAATGTATTGTGGTCCAGGACGTTTGTCATCCTCTTTCTCTCTCAATCTTTCTTTATTATATTGTATTTAGCCAAAACAAAATCTTTAAACTTTAAGTTAGAAGTCTTAAATCATATTTTAAAAAGCAGCTGCACATCAGTCATATTAATTAGTTGTGTGTTTCAGCTTTAAAAGAGGTTTTATGTCCATCTCATTACAGTATTTTACAGTTGCTTTGGCTCAATTTTTAAGTTTCAATCAGCAAAGCTCTTAACACAAAATGCTGTAATCCTTATTTGCATCTTGAAAATAAAATGATCCGTCAAATATCAAAACTCTCAATCTAACAAAATTCTAATGAAAATGGAGTCTGTAATGATAATTTCCGCAAGATTATACAAATAGTAATGAGAAAAAAACATGTAATTTATGCAGACGTCAGTATTTCAAATGATGTAGAAAGAATGGCTTTTTCATTTTATTTACCAAATATTATATATTAGTGTAAGTATGAGTAATGAAGTTTATAGTCAGACTTCATACAACAGTAAATCATTCATGCAAGAAGAAATAACGATTGTTTTTGTACTTGACTTACTTACTTTTTCTCTATCGACCACAAAATGTGTTTTTATTCAAGACACCAATCCTTTAATATTTACATCACTTATTAGTTTAATCATCCAAAATATAGTAAACTACTGGAACATTTTAATGCTTGAAAACATTTAACACTAAAGCACAATTTTTTTCTTTTTCCATTTTTAACTATTTCCATACGAATATATATATATATATATATATTTATAGGCGCCTGAGCAATGGAGCAAGTGGAGCAAATGCATCCCCATTATTCAATTAGGGAAGCAAACTTATGGTTTTGCTACCCCAGGTCTTGTCTTTATCATACAGTCCCTGCAATCAGCAACTATTCTCAGCAACTGACAAAAACAAGTAATAGATAGAGAGAGATGGATAATAGACAGACAGACAGAGCGGAGCTCAGCCAAATGTTCAGCAGTGGAAAGAAACTTGTTTAGACTTCTGCAGAATACTCTGCTTTATTTTCATTTTTAGTCAGACTTTGGATGGAATATTTTTAAATATGATGACGCATCACTCTGTGCTCTGCGCTGTGCTTTCATTATTATGATTATTCTCTCATTTGCTCATACAAGGTAAATAAGAGCTGCATGTTTACTCTCAGGGATGGTTTGGCAGGAAGGTCTAGTCCTCAACTAAAAGGGCCGTTTTAATCACCTTCTGAGTTGTGCATTCAAATAGTCCTTGTTTTGAGATAATGTAGGTTAAAATAATCTGCTGTTGAAGTTATGATTATTCATTCCTGTATAACATCACAACTACACCAGCTAGTGGTGCTAATAGCTCCCAGTAGAACCAGTGCGTGGGATTGGAATGAGATAGTTGCTGTGAGGCCATTTCATTCATCCAAACTGTTTGTACTTTGTTGCAATTGTTAGATTTTGAACACAGCCTTGAGAATAGCAACCCTCAAGTTTAACATTGTCTAACCAGGTTTAATTATACAAATCATACAGTGATGTGTTGTAAGACTTCATTTATATAAATTGTTTGTCCTTGTTTAACCTTGAAGATGCCCCAGTAGCCTGCAACTTACAAACATTTTAGGCTACATAATGTTTTTATGAATATAATTTCAAATATGAAATAGCTATTCTTCTAATAATCATTTCATTATAATATATAATATAGCAGGTTTAAGTAATCAGAAGTTATGTTGCAATGCTGCTCACCTGATTATATTATTAAGATATTACTTAAAGCTTATTACTTTATTAGCTTATTACTTATTACTATTAAAATATTGTAAAAAAAATTGAGCTCCAACAATTAGTTGATTAATCAATTAGTTGCCAACTATTAAATTAATCACCAACTATTTTGATAATTGATCGTTTTGAGTGATTTTTTTTTATATGCCCAAATTCTTCAGCGTCTTGAATGTGAATATTTTCTTGTTTCTTTAGTCTTCTGTGACAATAAACTGAATATCTTTGGATTGTGGATTGTTGTGAACAAAACAAGATATTTGAAGACGTCATCTTGGACTTTTGGAAACGGTGATCAACATTTTTCACCATTTTCTTATGGACCAAACAACTAATCAGTCAATGGATAATGAAAATAATTGTTAGTAGCAGCCCTAAAAAAATGTTTGCAAAAAAACTTATTATAACTTTTTTAATATGAGGTGTCTGTACTCTGAGGACTCAGCATGTGATTCAGGGTTTTGCATTTTGTGTTTAAAGGTAATAAATTAGCGAGTCAGTTCGGTTTTTTGCACACTGAAACTGTGTCGTGAAAACTGGGCCAAAGCAATCATAAAATACCGTAAACCAAAATGACCACTAATTATTTTAATAGCGTCTCTAAACCCAACATCTGACAAAGAGAGATAACAACTAGGATGGCTTAATAAACAGATAATAAACTGTCTTTTACTCCACCAGCGTGGTAAAGCTGTGACAGCGGTGGTGGGGGCTGAGGGCTGGTCAGACAGAGCTGACCCCCCTGAGCTGATGTCGGGTGGGTTTGACCCTTCCCCGCGGCCCCTGCCTGGTTCCCTCAGCCCTGGGGGACATGAGGATGGGGATGAGGAGGCTGAGGACGAGGCAGTGTTGCTTTGGGTAATGGAGAAACGCTAGTTAGAAAACCAGAGTGGTGTGATTGTCCTGACTCTAACTCCAAACCGGCACTTCTCCCAGAAGAACAACCTCATCGGTAGAAGCAAAAAAAAAAAAAAAGCTAGTAGACTAACATTTGTGTGACCCATGAGAGTTGCTGAACTGGCTTGGCATGGGTGTTTGAGAACTAACAGACAGTCAGTAGGATTGTTAGCTCCTCGGCCAACTGGGTGAGACTTTTTGGACAACTGACCCCTCTAAATATAGATCACTATGACAGCTCGGCCTCTAACAGCACTTGAAGTTGGCCCTTCATGCACCTTGATCCTGAAACACTGACAATAGAAACGGTAGTTTAAAGTCCAACTGAAATTATTGCATGGGTTTTTTTTGGCTACAACAGCAACATATTTGTGGTGTGAATCACTTTTCCTGTGTTCTCCTTTGAGAAAAAAATCAGAAACAAAATGGACAAATTTATATTCTATGTTTTTTTGGTTTCATGATGTCACCCTTACATTAATCCTTTGTAATACCTTCGCTTCATTTTTAACCATTTTTGTATCAAGTCATAATGTGGCGTTTGATCATAGAGTTGTGAAGTGGGAAAGCTTGGTTCCCCGAGTGTTTTTCCTCATTCTGTTTTCCCATTTCAAACTTTCCTTTAAACAATCTCCTCAATGTCACTGAACATAGAAACTCAGGACTCTCCAGGATAATGTAACAATCCTATAGGTTTATATTATGACCACCAGTCTACATTATTTCAACTTTGTTTCTGAGAAATCACGTTTTCTCTGTGATTTTGGTGGACAGCTAAAAAATACTACAATACCCATGAGCCTCAATTGCTGTTGCTATGGAGAAGAAGCCATGGGTGTGAATCAAAGCATAATGAATTCAAAACTCTTTGTCACTGAAGTTGTAAATAAAACGTGGCGCCATAGTTGCTGAATTCACTTAAAAAGTGACCAAAAAATTAAAACTGATTCACTCTGTAGATTGTAAAATCAGTTTTATCAACACTGTAGTCTTTAGCTTCTACCCACCGTAAGAGGCGCTCAGTGATTGGCTTTTTCTTGTTGAAATGCACCCTGGGAGTTGTAGTTAACTTCTACCCCCAAATTTTTGTGTACTTTTTATGAAAGAAACAGATATTTTCTAACACAGTTGTTAATCTTTTGTAGTGATGATTTAACCAGGAGAGTTTCATGTTGATCCAAGCTCAAAGCATGAGTCATGTAACGTTGTCTGTGGGAAAAATGAACGATATTATTCCTTGTGGAAAGAGGAGTGCCTTTGCAACTCTGTAGTCAGAGCAGACGGTCACACTGAGCCTGATTGCATCCTGCTACACAACACAAAAGCCACAGACTGTGAACAACAACCCACATTAGCTTTCCTGCTTAAGTCTCCTTATTATCTAACAAACATGAACACACATCTTGTCTCCTGCAGCTTAGCTTGTTGAAGGAGCCACCAAACAAACATTCACTAGGGAAAAGTGCACCACTAACATCAGTTAGCAGCTAGATAGCTAATTAGCTGCTGCAGCACATTAAACACCATGTAAACATTCCTGCAAATGTCCGTTAGATGCTGGTTTGGTTGTTGCTCTTTAGAATCCCTGTTAGCGACACGCTGTCCGTCCATGACTTGTAGCTACAGCATTTTGTTTACTTTGTCTCTGTCCTGCACGATGTAACATCTGTAGCCTGCCAGCTGTAGTCAATCAAACACAGACACCGACACGCCCCTCCAGCTGTCTGAGACAAGAAAGAACATTTCATTTTACATTTTTAAAAACATGTTGACTGTATTTTTGAATTACATGTGATTTCAGTTGGACTTTAACATGGTGTATAGAGTACATAGTAATAAAAATTAAGGTCTGTTTTTTGCTCAGTGCATGAGTGACGTCTGGCTGCATGTGTTGTTTAAGTCTTTTGGGTGTTTTTTCAACAGACAGTGAATGTCTCGGTTGTGCTGAGTTAAAAAAAAAACAGGCAGAATTTTAGTTCAAAGGCAGGAGGGAAGGGCGAACAAATGTATTGGAACAAGGCCCGATGTCTGACTTAGAGTTCAACGTTTGCCACCAGGAGGCGATGTGCGATGAGGACATGCCTGCTGTGTTCCAATATTTTACCAAGGTATCCTCACTTCCTTCCCTCCCTCCTTCCTTGCTCTCTTCCTTCCTTTTCTCTGGTTTTGTTTCCTTGACGTGATGCATTTTTCTCTCGGCAGGAGGCGTTGTGTGAGGAGGAGACAGGAGGCCTGGACCCAAAGGACCCCAACCGACCCCGGTTCACCCTGCAGGAGCTGAGGGACGTCCTCCATGAGAGGAATGAGCTTAAGGCCAAAGTCTTCCTGCTGCAGGAGGAGCTGGCCTACTACAAGAGGTACTCAAACCCACATATATTTAAATCTGATGGCAATGTTAACATTACACCAGACTCAGGATAGCAAAAACTTAAATTTTTATAGATTTAAGATAAATTTCTTTCTATATGCTGGTGCAATTGAACTATTTTAATTAAAGAAGACTGAAAGCTTTCTGCCTTTAATGTAAAAGCAATGGCTGCTGAATAGTATTATCTAATATAATGTGGATATCTTAATGTAACGTAATGTAATGTAACATCATATAACTGCCATCTTTCATGATCTTTTCTGGGTGTCCACAACACTTTTTACATCAGTTGTTCATATTATTACATTTTTTTTCCTAATATTTGTTAATGTCAGACTCAGAATAGGCAAGAATTATATAACTATAAATAAATTATTGTTGTATACAGCTGTATATATGTATATATGTTGTTACTAGATTGTTGTCAATACACCAAACCAATCCAGAAATGTTAACGATGATTATGATGCTCTGTCTTTGCAGTGACGAGGCAGAAGATGAGATCGTGGCTCCGTCTCCGTCTCCCTCGCCTGAACTGCGGACTCGCGCCCGCCCTTCTGCTCAGCCGGAGTCAGGAATCAAACGCCTGTATGTTGTTCTCACATGCCTGCGATCACACTCAGATACACCTGCTTATGAAAACACTCTTCTGTTTTAAATCTCACAGACTCCCCCTCCTGAACTTTGGGATTAGTTACAGTCGAAAGCACTCAGTCAGATGGCTTTGCACGGGCTGAGTGAGGCTCATTAATTTGTTCCCTGCATGCTCAAACGTTTTCATATTACTCCTCAAGAAATATGCAAATGAAAGCTTGTTCTCTGTAAGAGTAAAGTAATGACGCTTCACCGCAGTAACACACATCTTCAGGCTGATAATATTAGCTGTGTGTCGGGTTTTAATACCTTTCATTTATACAGGCAGTTAAACATTCTGAGAGATTTCTTATGAATCATATTATATAAGACGAGTGCATATTAGAGTTACTAAGTAGGTGAAATCAGCTTAACAAAAGTCCATCAAACATAAGAGAAACCCATGTGCACCTAAATTGAAAATATAACCCTTGTAACAGTTGTTTTTCAGCTTCATCCGATATAATTTCCAGGAGACCAAGGGCGATGTATATCTTTGGATTCAGTGATCCATTTATTGATAGTTTGGCATTAACATGGGTACATAACACTATTGTCCATATTCAATCACAGCGCTGTTTCCATTCAGCAAATTGAGATTCAAAACGTCAGCCATGTTGATACGGTCAAAACCTGTTTGCTTCCCCTTCCACACACCTGATTCTCATCTCCTACAGCTTAGCGAAATGAACTTCCTGCATTACTGCTCCACACTGTGTTCAACGTCAGAACTGCATGTGTATACATATAATCACGTAGTGGTTAAGATAAGGATAAAATAAAACAAACAAAAAACTACATCATGGTTCCAACAACGTGTTTTTGTCGGACCAACAGTCAGAAACCCAAAGATTTTCAATTAACAAAGGTATAAATCAGAGAAAAGTGGCAAATCCTCACAGTTTTAAAAGCAAGAAAGAGCAAATTTTTGTGTAATTTTTCTGTAATTGCACAAAAATGATCAAAATAGTTGATGGTTATTTTTCTATTTTTCTGTCAAATGATCAATTATTTGACTAATAGTTTTAGCCCTACATCATTTCACTTCAAGTCATCACTGACAGGTTTAGTATTGCACAATTGTAAAAATTGGTACACATACTAAGGAAATTACATTTTTTGTTCCATTATGGAAATTTTTTTGATGTTGCACAAATTTTACACCCATTTCTTACTCAAGTAAATATAGTGCAACACTGTACTGACAGTAGCAAATGGAGTGAGCATGGAAGTTCATTTTTGACCTTATGATCAATATGTGTGACAAAATAATCTCAACTCAACTTTTTAGAAGATCATTTTTAGAACTGTGATTTATAATATAGTCAATGATTGACAGTGAAGATATACTCAATGAAAAAGGCCCAAAAATGATTTGGGATAAAATTGGAGTTGCAACAATTAGTCGATTAATTGATTAGTTGATCGACAGAAAATTAATCGCCAACTATTTTGACATTCGATTAATCGTTTTGTATTATTTTTATATAAAAAATGTCCAAATTCTCTGGTTCCATCTTCTGAATTGTAAATATTTTCTGGTTTCTTTAGTCTTCTATGACAGTAAACTGAATATCGTTGGGTTGTGGACGGTTGGTCAAGACAAAAGAAGACATTTCAGGTTGCATCTTGGGCTTTCAGCAACAGTGATCATCAGACATTTTTCACCATTTTCTGGTATTTTATAGACCAAACAACTAATCAATTAGTTGACAGATTTATCAACAATGAAAATAATCTTACATTTTTCTTCTGTATTTGTGTGTATGACTAGTGAAACAATATTTTTTTACAACCTTTAACTGTTCTATTATAATAATTTCAGTGATTATCACTAAAGATTTGTACATTTTTTTAGCTTAGTTTGTGTTGAAATAACAAACACCATGCATGTGGGGTGAGGACAGCTTAAAAGATGCTAAACAAAGACAAAAATGAATTCATAAAACTTCAGTAAAAACAAATTGAAATGAATCTGGACTGCAGAGGATTAACAGGCAGTATTTGTGTGTATCCGAGTATTGTTATCAGCATTTGAACAAAAGATGTGAGTATGCATGAGCGGCACAGGTGGAAGACGCCTCGCTTCACTTTCCTTTCGGGCATGTTTACCACTGTTTGTGCATGTTTAATGATGAGCATGGTATATTTGGTTATGGGTCAGGTGTAGTACATGCTACACACACACATAATAAACACGCAGTAAATGAAGGAGATTGTTTTCATGTGCACGCACCCATTTTGTTTTCTATCTACACTAAAGGTAGCATGCCTTCTTCATTTGGTTAGAGTTTTTAATAGGTTTGGGTCAAATAGAGGTCAAAGGTCAAAGGTTGATGTGGTCCCTGTCTCCCCCTGTTTGTCCCCCTCCCTCCTCTCTACATGTCTCTTCCTGTTTGTGTGTGTGTGTGTGTGTGTGTCTTTACCTCTGTGTGACAGGATCTTCACAGCCATTATGCCGATGGTGGCGGCTGGTTTGATCCCAGATGACCCCACTTTACAGCCAATCAGACGTCTCATATCGCTAGTATGACCCTATATTTGGTTGGCTTCAGAGTCTGTCCCTTTCTCAGCTAACAGCCTCCATCCATCCCCTTGCATGTGCCGGGGTCGCTTTTTCTAACCTTTTTCCCCCACCTTTGTAGTATTCTGATTGGCTGATTGTGGGGCTGTCTTCATCGAGATTGTGGATCATAAAAATCAGCCAGTCAGAATAGACACGCAGTCTGTTTGTCGTCATGTGTCGTCTACTTCCTTGCTGACCACAGTAACAACTTGTTCACCTCTGCCAGCTCACAATAATAAAATAATTCTGTGGAATTTACAAACTAAAGCGCTTTTAGTGCTTTTGCAGTAGTTAGCGATCAAAGCACTTACGATGGAAAGTCATCTTAATGCTCATGTTTTGTTTTATTACCTGCACTGATCAGTTTATATAGGACGAGTTGATTCTAGAGGTTTGTGCAAAAAAAAAAAAAAAAAAAAAAATACAACATGACTTGTTTATATAAAGGTGTTCTGTGTAGTGTTTAGTATCTCATTTTGACTTGGTGAATAAGTCATAATTTTGGCTGAGAAAGTTATCATAGTTTTGATTTATTATCTTATAAATTTGACTTAGTCTCTTTTAATTTTAACTTAGTATCTTGTAGTTTTGACTTAGTATCTTATACATTTTACTAAGTATCTTTTAATTTTGACTTAGTATCTTATAAATATGACTTAGTGTCATAATTTTGATGTAGTATCTTATATATTTGACTTAGTATCTTGTAGTTTTGATTTAGTATCTTATACATTTTACTAAGTATCTTGTAATTTGTGACGTAGTATGTTATAAATTTGACTTAGTATCTTATAATTTGTATTAGTATCTTATACATTTTACTAAGTATCTTATAATTGTGACTTAGTATCTCATAATTTTGTCTCAGTATCTTATAATTTTGACTCAGTATCTTGTAATTTTTACTTAGTATTTTGTAGTTTTGACTCAGTATCTTGTAATTTTTACGTAGTATCTTATAATTTTGACTAAGTATCTTATAATTGTGAGTTAGTATCTTATAATTTTGACTCAGTATCTTATAATTGTGACTTAGTATCTTATAATTTTGACTCAGTATCCTGTAATTTTTATGTAGTATTTTGTAGATTTGACTTAGTACCTTATAATTTTGACTAAGTATCTCATAATTCTAACATAGTAAGTCATCATAATTTTGACTTAGTATGTTCTCATAGTCATGACTTAATATCTCATAATTATACTTACAATTTACTTGGTAAAAAACAAAGTATTACAACATAACTAGACATATTTGAGACATTAGTATAATTACTGTAAACAAATAAACGAGAAATTAGAACATAATTTATAGTTCTGACCACATCACTGTATTCACTGTGAACTCAGATTTCATAGTAAACTTGCAGCATTGTTTTATTGAACAAGGTAAGATTGCTTTATAGCACAGCATTGTTTTTCCATTACACGTTTTTTCAGTCTATGACACATGGTGAAAAAATTACTTTCAAGATATTTATGCTCATCATTAAGGCCAACAAGCAAACAAAGTAAGGAAAACATCCCCATTGCTGCAGGAAGCATCAAGACTGACAGGAAATGTGGTTTTAAATGTCATGATGCAACAATATTTCTCAACTGCGGTCTCATGTGTTTACAGTAATTATACCAGTGTCACAATTAATGGATAGGTTATGATTTCTTAGTTTTTAAGTTTAGTATTACACTTATCTTAATACCGTAATCACATCCCGACTGAAAGAGCTATTGGTCGCTGGAATCATTCCTCTTGTTGATACTGGCAGTGAAGTGATGAGGAGCTACAGAGGTCTGCTAACCTCACTTGTTTCTAACTCTATACTCCCAGATTTTTTTCATTTTCAAACTTGTAGTCTTCAGCCCCAAATGTCCCCCAAGTGACATCACTTGAGGCGGTTTATCAGATTTCACACAGCTCCCTCTGGAAACACAACAGGCTTTATACTACTTTTTTCACATATGCAGTAGTACTCTCCAACACCTGGAAACACACTTGTGAAATTTTCCAAATCTTCCAAAATTACTGTCTTTTTAGTACAAAATTATCTCTTTCTGTTGCACCAGACCGTGTTTCCCGGCTGAGCTGCAGTAGACAGTAACACAAAGAGGGAATTTGGTACTAAAAAGATTTTGGGTTTTAACCATTTGAATGCTCATATTTAACTTTGTAATGTATTTCTGCACAGAATGAGGACTGCGTCCCTCATGTCTTCCATTGCAGTCATGTTGGGAATGGATCACTGCATAGCCAGTACGGACAGAAAGAATTATTACAGCAACCACTTATCTTTTTCAGCGTTCATGAGTTTTGGATAGACTTAAAAAAGAAATCTTAATGTATCCATAATTTTGCCTAAAACATATGATAGTTTTGATATATTGATGCTGAAATGGTATTTCGCCATAATCCTAACTCAAATTTCAATTTAACTGATACTCACTGCACACGCTGCTGACACTTAATTGGCATATCTAAAGTATTACTGTTACATCTAAATAACATACTGAACAACATCGCCTCTGTCTTCTTTCTATCCTCTTGTTTGTTTCAGGTTTAGTTTCTTCTCACGTGACAAGCAGCGGGGCTCGCAGAGGAGTGCACAGTTTGACGCCGGCCTTGGCTCGTGGGCAGGGAAAGACGACGTGTACACAGAACAAGCCCAGGAGGCGTTACAGCACATGTAGTCAACGGATATAGGACTTGTCGAGGTTACGCAAACCCCAAAACTCTCTTAACACTCCATGTCCATCACTTGAGGCCAGCTTGTGAAGCATCAACTGCAAACACCAAACCACCACTAGTGACTCACACTGCAACTGAAAAAATCATGCGCTTGAGGTGAGAAGACTGACAAGAGGGAAGAGTGAACGGATCACCTTGAATGAGGCTCCAGCTTATCTAAAGAAATTGGTAAAAACCTCCCAAAAAAAAGTTTATTCAAACATATAAGACTCATATAGCTCAGTGTTGATGGCACATACAGAGTGTACAACTTTAAAAATGCCAGAAAATATTTTGGTGCTTGAATGTTTTTACAGAATAAGAAATGATTCCTGTAACCTGCAGAAGAGAGAAGGTAAACTCAAGTTGTTGGATGGAAAGTGGAAAGTTGGTGCTTGTAGAATCCAGGTGGTTAATGATATGTTGGTGAATGACAAAAAGTGAGACAGTGAGTGAAAATTACTCGCTATACTGCACAAATGAAGGCATGGGACACAAAAGTGTGTTGTAAATTTTATTATCCAAAAACCACTAAAACTCTAGATGTTAATTGAATTATGTTGATTTAAAAATGAAGGTAAGTTTTAAAGGATGAGGATTTTATATTATAAATCCTGTAGAAATAAAAGGCAAACTGGCAAAGAAAGCACTGTAGTCTTTTCACTTCATAAATAAGAAACACTTTTGTGCCCTATTAAGTTGTTTCAACTTTCTGTCCCGTTTTATGAGGGCAGCTTGTAGGTCCATCACCAGCATTTTGCAAAATTCAAACTATGCAGCTCTACACATCTACAGAGAACAGGCCTTATGTATAACATGTTGCATAGAATCACAATTTAAAAGCTGTGTACAGAAGGAGATAAAAACACTAACAGATGCTCATATTTATATATAAAATACAGCACATCCAGCATGAAAGGCCCATTTCTACCAAGAAAAGAAATGTCAAGGAATGTCAAGATGAGACACTGAGTCAGAATTTTTCATAGTCAATAATGGTAAATTAAAAATAATAATTAATTTTGACTTAGTGTCTCATCATTTGAATTTAGAACGTCATAATTTTGATTTAGTATCTTACAACTGCAGTTAGTAAATCATTGTAATTCAGACTTTTCTTAGAATTTGGACTTAGTGTCTTATAAGTAAGTCATAATTTTGATTTAGTATCTCAAAATCTTGACTTAGTATCTCATAATTTTGACTATTTTATAAGTAGCTTTGTAAATCATCATAATTTTGACTTATCTTATCTTAGAATTTGGATCTTGTCATTTTGACTTAGTAGTTCATAACTTTAATATAGACTGTTATAATTTTGATTTAGTATCTTACAATTGGGGTTAGTAAATCATTGTAATTTGACTTAGTTTCTTAGAATTTGGACTTGGTATCTTGTCATTTGACTTAGTGTCTTATAGTTTAGATTTGGTAAGTCATAATTATGATTTAGCATCTCAAAATCTTGATTTAGTATCATAATTTTGACTTACTCTCTTATAATTGGACTTTACAATCATCGTAATTTTGACTTCGTATCTTAGAATTTGGATCTTGTCATTTTGACTTAGTAACTTATAATTTTGATGTACATCATACTTTATAAGTCATCATAGTTATGACTTAGTATCTAGTAATTATGACTTAGTATCTAATACAACTCAGTATTTCATAATTTTGACTTAGTATCTTGTAATTGTGACTTAGTAAGTCAGCATAAATTTTGACTTAGTATCTAGTAATTATGACTTAGTCTCTAATACAACTCAGTATTTCATAATTTTGACTTAGTATCGTACAGTTGGACTTAGTAAATCATTGTAATTTTTACTTAGTATCTTGTAATTGTGACTTAGTAAGTCATCATAAATTTTGACTTAGTATCTAGTAATTATTACTTAGTATCTAATACATTTGACTCAGTATCTCATAATTTTGACTTAGATAAGTCACCATAAGTCTGACTTACCATAATTATGACTTAATAAGTAATCATTATTTTGACTTACTATCTCATAAATTTGACCATGGGTATATGTGTTTTTCATGCATAACATTTCATCATTTCTTTCCTGGCAGAAATGGGCTTCCAAATGCAAGTTTATGCTTCTTTCAGCAATAGATGCAATATATGAATTCTACTAACGCCCACCATCTAAAGTCACAAAAAAAGCCTCCCATAAAATCTGCTTTTAATTCAAACTGTGCCAAAGCTGTCACTGCACATTTTGCATATGCACAAACCTACAGTTTAACAATATCAGTATCACCAGCTGAACCAAAGCAGGTTAAATTTATCTTCCTCTGTGGTTATTAAGCAAACAGATGCAGCGTATGGAGAAATATTACTCAGCTTGATTTTATGATCAAACTTGCATTTAACGCAAGAACTGCAATAATCTGTGCAGATGCCTTGTAGCATTTAAGCACTCCAACTTACAGTATAACTGGATTTTATGAGAGCAGTATTGTCAATATTTAACTGCAGAAGTGCTGTAGGTGGGAAGAGACAGCCAACTTAAACATATGGAGTTTAGGGGCTGCTGCCTAATAGTTGACCAAACCGATCAATGAAAAGAGTCTTAAGTCGACCAAGTTTTCATTGGTCGGTTAGTCGCAGGAAAAAAATAAAAAAGCTGCTGCAGCTCCCTCCAACCTTGTCACAACTTCTCCTCCCTTATTCTGTCCATGCAGATAGGCATCAGCGCTGTAAACCCCTTTCACTGCAGAAAACATGCAGTTTGATTGTGAGTTTGGTGGAGCTTCAGCAGCTCCGCACTCCGCTTATCCCATTTTTCAGCCAAGTCTGTTAGAAGTTCATCAGTTGTGTGTTGTTATACAGTGTTGAAATAAATTAACAATGTTCAGTATTCTCGGTGGTTGTTCCGAAACATTCAGAATTATTACCGCTTTTGCCGTTAGCATTGTCGTTAACAGGTGGCTCGCTTTGTGCGTGCACTTGTAAAATTTACATTGTAAAGGCTCGTTATTACAGTTTTGTATTTCTCTGTAATGTGGCACAGTGTTAATAATGTTACGTATAACATCTTTTTCAGCCCTGGAGCTCAAACCATTTTCTGACCCCCCCCCCAAAATATATTTAAATAATTAAATTAATATCATAAACGTGCAACGACTAGTCGACTAATGGCTTGAACTAACGAATAATAGTCGCTTAGGAAAATCTTCGGTAGGGGGCAGCACCAGTGGAGTTGTTCCAGTTCTTCAGCTCGTACATCAGCAGCTTAATGACCATCGTCTCATCCTGCCTGAACTGCTCCAGCAGGTCCACTGTCAACATCCCAAACTCTTTTGAGTATTCTTTGAGCTCCTCTGTCGTGTCCACCACGACACTCTTCTTGGCGTCATAGCCCATAGATGGGCAGAGCTTACAGGCCACCAGAGCTTTTGCCACGTTTTCCTCACTGTGCTGCAAGAAGAACAGCAACATTTTCTGCCTCTTCATCAGCACCAGCAGCTTGTTAAAAAGGATAGAGAGACCGCCGTGTCTCTGGGTCGTCTACAGGGGTCTCCTTAGATTTCTGGAGGGTTAGGTGCTGCGGTGACAGTGGAGTGGCTCCACAGTTATTTGACTAAAAACTATTGCATTTTCACATCATTTTAGACCATCTTCATTACAATATTCATTAAAAAAAACTACACAGGTTGTAGTTTTTCATAATATCTTTTATTGAAATAAATGTGCACAAATGTCACAGACTAGAATTTGCAGATGTCACAGCCTTCTTTGGAACATTTAACTTTCCTATTGATGTTCCTGTAAAACATTCGGACCAGTTTTTTATAGTCTAAGGTGTCAGGCTGAGGTCCATCAATTGCCACCCGGCAGCAGACGTCAAGATGACCATCCTTTAGGCGGTTTCTCAGTGGAGTCTTGACATTGACTATGATATTATTATATATATATCATATACTTATTTTTGTAGTTTCCTTATTTTGCCATTCTGTGATTCCCAATTCCTCACTAACTTGAGAGCAGAACAGCCTCTCAAGGGGCTATGAGGGCGATAGCTGCTGCTAGGCTAAGTTGGGGATCGGTTGACACCAGCAACATCAAGGTCTCCAGCAGAGTCTTTTACTGAAGACCTTGAAGTCCCCCAGTATGCCCACGTCAGGAAAGCGACTCTCCACTTTCTCTACAAGCATGTCCAGGAATGGGACAGAATGAAGCAATGAGCCAAGAGTCATCAGCTCAATCAATCTATCAAGTCTGTTTAGAGCTTGAGCAACATACATCGCAGGAGAATCTGTCCCAGACACCGTCTGCTAAGTAGGTGGGCACCTCTTCGTGTAAAAGCTGTAGGCTGAATTCATCTCTCAGCCAGCTCTCCTTCACCTGAGCCTCTGTTCTTGGGTTTCTCAATGTGATCAGTGCAGTCACCTGAAATACATGTCATGAATAAGTACTCTATCTTATTTGTAATGTGTTATAGCGCTGTACTGCTTAACATGTTTCATTGATGTTCCTCACCTCCTGCTCAACAGGAAGAACAGATTCCTCCTCTGAAAAACTTGAAACAGCCTTTGCAGTTCATCACATGCATGAAGCAGAGGGTTGGTGGCTCATAGGTCTCTAACCAGGTGGAGTAGAGTT
The DNA here is from genome assembly GCF_963924715.1 of Thunnus thynnus. NCBI lineage: Eukaryota > Metazoa > Chordata > Actinopteri > Scombriformes > Scombridae > Thunnus > Thunnus thynnus. The sequence continues at coordinate 5,360,680 of NC_089535.1, forward strand.
CAATTGTTGGGAGGTTGTTTCATGTTGTAAAGCTACTCAAGCCGACTGTAAGGAAACGATATATGTGTCCAAAGTCCACCCTCCAAAGAGCTCCAGACAGGAGAATATTTCATGGGGGTTGTGACGCTGGTAAAAAAAATTATTCACTGTTTTACAGCCGCTCCTTTTCCCATGATTGTGTGCAGGAAAACTGCTCTTTGGGGCAGTGTGCGTCATGTGACGGACCTGGAAGTTGTGATTACACGGTTCGGCGACTCTGTCAAATGTCAGTATTCACGAGAGTTGGCTGCAGGCCACACTGAGCCGTCTCACCAGGGAGGCGATGATCCCTTGTGACAAAAACTGGAATCCAACTCCAAAATCAGATTTTACACCCCATTAAATAAAGAAGGCTCTCATTTACAAATTTACACATGAAAACCATACATAATACACAAAATGAAATTACATAATGACCTTGTGTACACATTGCGCTGTGTTTTTATGCATCATTTATATAAGGCCTCAAATATAAACATTGTGTTAAATTGCACTGCAGAAGAAAAACAGCACAGTATTTAAATACAGTGTAAAATCATGAAGTTACATCTCAAGTAAAATTTAAATATTCCTGAGATTGTTATAAGAAAGAAGACTGTTGAGAAGTCAGAAATAACTGCATCAGGAAAAAGCTTCAGTCTGGTTTCTAAACTGGTTTAGACAGATTTAATAAACCTGAAGTGCAAAGTGTGATTTACATTTATTTTTTTAAACGCTAACGGATGGTTGCTGCGTCTGCTTTTACAGCTTGCCTTCACACTTAACACTGGCTGATGCCCCCTGAGAGGCAGCTGCGGCGTGACCGGGTGTATTTTTAATAGTAGTGGCACTTTATCTTCATTTACACTCAGCCTGAGAGGTGGAATAAATTAATGTAAAATGACAAAAACACTATAAATGAGGCTGAAACAAAATGAGTGTATGTCAATGAGTGTAAAAAGCAGCTTCTCCTGTTTTACATACGCACAGATAACGATGAAATAAAGACACTTATTTCAAATCATACTCTAAACTGCTACGATGATATCTGGGGTCAAAGGGATCTGGACAATTTACGCATGAAGAATTTAAAATAGTGAAGCATTTAAAGGGAAATGTAGTCAAACAAAGGCAACCTGTTGGAAGTGCAGCATCATTGTAGATGTGGGCAGAAATGTCAGCTCATTATTTAAGTCAGTGTTGATCACCATCTCTCATGTGTTTCCCTCTCCGAGTCTCCTATGAGCCCGATTAAAGTGGATATTTAAAACATATAATGGATGGATAAGTGCTTTATTAAATGAGCTGGATTTTATGTCTCCGTAATAATAAAATATCTGTAATGTATCAGGTGTGTGTCTGTTTTGTTTACATTGGTACCTGCCTCATATAATGCAGGGGTCAGAAACATAGACCTATATGTTTTGTTCAATAAATCTGAGTTACAACACTATTTAGGATTGTTAACAGTGAACAGATGTCTTGATTCACATCAATAAGTGAATTATTTTAACACTCGTTTGGCTAAAAATGACTCATACATGAATATATGTTCTGTGCTGCACTTTTTCAGGCTTGAGACTTACTTAAAAGGTCATCCACACACGATAAACAGCGACCTGCTTCATTTACGATCGATTGAAAGTGCCGTTGTTGTTGCCTTAGGAAGAAATGGCGCCGTTTCTGTTAGACTGCCACCTTTTTTTGTATTTGTGAAGGTCCAACAGGCTAAAGTTGTGGAGTTAAATCAATGTTCTGGCAGATTTATCAGACTTCCTGTTCAAACCAGCCTGGTTTTAATGCTTCTCCTGGTGTGGGGACAGCATTAGATGTAACACTGTTATATTACAATAACTGGAATTTACACAAACTTTGGTTATTTTGTTATCTACAGTAGATTTGCGAAAAATTATGTTAAAAGTTCTGATGGAAACGATGCAAGTTAGCTTTCATCAGGGGGCCAAATACTTTTGCCGGAGGGCCGGATTTGGCCCACAGACCACCATTTGTCCACCACTGATATAATGTAAGATATTAGGCAACTGATTTATGTTAAAGTTGAATTGTGAAACTTGCTTAAACAGCATTGATTGTGTTCTTCAAGTCTACTAAGAACATCTTTTATTCATTCTTTGGCTAAAAGAAACTGGGCTGTAATCACTTTTTAAAGTTTCAGAATAATTTTGCATAAATTAACCCACTAACTATAACCTGGGTTAAAAAAAAAACAACATAACTGAATGATGCTCAGTTACATTGTGGTCTTAAAATGAGAGAAAGGAAAAGATAATGTCTTTTAAATAAGAACAAATCAGACACACAGTCATGTTACTTGCATATTACATCTTTATTCGTCGATGCCTAAACCCCAGCATAAAGATTTATTCAACGCTACAACAGCAAAGATCTATTCTGTCCTAAAATGGCCAACAGGTCAGTTTTGCCCCTCAGTTATTATTGCATTAGTCCTACATAAAAAAAAAATGGAATAATCGGAAATGTAACACTTGTTTAAGAAAGGTTTGTATGAAAACATTTCACACATGTATACATAATGCTACTGTTAGAGGAGACAGGGGACGTGTTGAAGTATTTTACACACAGTGTATTTTTCCTGAAACATACTTTTTTTTTTTTTTTTACATACATTTATGACCGAGCTCTTTGTGTTAACACTGATTATATTTTTTTTCCTGTTGTATTTGGATGAAATTACATCAGGCAATCAAAAGAATCCAGGAATTCAATAATATATTGAATATTTTGGAAAAATTGAAGGACTCAGCTTGCCCATCCCTTCATGATTGTTAAACACTTTGATGGAAAATCTCCTGCACAACCTCAACGGCCACAGAAATCTATCGAGAGAAGATGAGTAACATTCAGTACAAACTGCCAGGTCTCCATTTACCGTAAGTTTGAATTAAACCCGCTACATATAAATAAAAAACAAAATTCAGAAGGATAGGAGTGTCGTGGTAGTTGAATGGTTACTGTGCACACATAACCGTAACAGATGTCGTATTCCTCTTTCTCCCCCTTGTTTCCTCTCTGCTTTTCCACTGTCAACTGTTGAATAAAGGCAAAAAAATGCCCAAAAACACATATTTAAAAAAAAAAAAAAAAAATTCAGAGGGATAGTTTGACATTTTTGGAAATGTGCGTATTTGTTGTTGTTTTTTTTTTTTTACAGAGAGTTAGCTAGATGAGAAAAACGATACCACTTTCTTTCATATCACTTTCTGTTCAATAAATATTAAATTACAGCCAGGCGATTAGCTTAGCTTAGCATAAAGACTGGAAAAAGGGGGAAACAGCTAGCGTGGCTGTCTGAAAGTAGAAAATCCTCCTTGTAGGACCCCAAAAATCTCACTAATGTACATATTAAAGCTTGTGTAAAAATTTGTGTAAGTGTAAAAATTACACATTGTGGCGTGAAGGGGAGTTATTATACGTCGGACTCTTTCTTGGCAATGACTTCCTGAAGTCTCTGCTGGTTGCCTGGCAACCGCACGGTGACTTTGTACAGATTAAACAAACGAGATATGACGTTTTAATCAGTGAGCTTTAAAAGGTGCTTGGTAGGCGGATTGTTTCGCCTTCAGACAGTTTTACGCTATGCTAAGCTAAGCTAAGCTAAGCTAAGCTAACTGGCTGTTTCTTCATATTTAGTGTACGAACATGTCGATCTTCTCATCTAACTGAGCATTTCCCAAAATGTTGAACTTTCCCCTTTAAGAAGGAGCCTCAGGATCCACCCAAAATAATGACACTCAAATCATAATAATAAAAAAAAAAGAAACGTATTAAAATTTAGATGATACCTGCAATAATACAAACATCACGTGCCATTTAACGAAATGTATGAACGTGTGTTAGTCTGCTAGAAACAGTGATAATGCATATCGTGTACACTTGTACGATTGTTTTTCTTTTTTTTTGTTTTTTTTCTTGATACTTCATGGAGACACATAAGAGAAAACCGCCAGCACAAAATACACTTTGAATTCATCATGCTTGTACTGAACCACTGACTTCAAACTATGACTTTGCTAAATAAATTAATTTCTATATGTAAGAAAGTTTTATAGCTTGATGGATGTTTTAAAGACGCCTCTAAATTTGCATATTTTCATGGATTGTGGATTCTTCAATAAGCGAGGAGAAGTGAGTGTAATTTTAACAATTTTAACAAGGTAACTTTTTTGAGTATTTTATATGTTTTAAAACATGTCTGGAAGGAATCTTAAAGTTTGGTGATACTCTATATTTTATATATTGTTAACAAATCCCATGAAAAGACTAAAACCAACAACAAATTCATCTACTAACAAGTATTGTGTGTGTATCAAAGCCTGATATATATTATTCCTCTGTGCCGTAGACCTCAGTTGTTTTCCAAAAACTATTAAAAACACGTCAGTGAGCCACACCGCTGCACTGTTGATGTTCTTCCATCACCATGAACACACACACATTATAGTTTATTTTCAATCCCACACACACACCGTCCTGCTGCCAGAAATACTCACTAAAGCACCAAATGTGGATTCATCCGCTGCCGAAAATAGTCCCCAACAAATTCACCATTTTCTTCATTTGAGTTTTGTTGTTTTTGGTTTTTTCATTGGATTTGTTAACAGTAACACAAAAGTATAGAATATTTACAGCCTTACCCTTTAAAACTGATCTATTAATCTGATCTGAACGCTCCCATTTGGGAATTTTTCTATTGTACATTAATTCTGAGTGATTTCACCTGTAATTATTCAAGCTAAACACTGTAAATTACAATAAAACTCTGTATTATAATTAAGCTACATGGAGTGTGTGGATCTTTGGGCTAAATTTGACCTTGTGGCTTTAATTCATGAGAAAGTACATTTGAAAAAGCTACTAAAATAAAAAAAAAGACCTGTCGGCAGTTCAATTGTTAAATACTTTTCACATGGAACATCTGGTTGTGAACAATATGGACGCTTTGTGAGAGAGATCTGAACAGGAGGAGTGTAAAAGTTCACCAAACACCTAAATGTCTATTGGACACCAAACCATCGTGCAGGCTGGAGAGGCTGATATTATTATATTAACAGTTTCGGCTACTTGTGGACCAGTTGTGATGTTTTCGCTTGGCTACGTGTCAATAAATCAGCCCCTCATCTCCTCCGACTACAAGTTTGATAAGCTCAACATGCAACAAATGACATTCCAGCTCATTACCTCATTATCTAAATAGTTATTCGGTCATAGTTTTGTGATAAAAGTGTTGTAAAAATTTACTGTTCATACACTTTTTTACCTTTGTTGTAACATTTTTGTCAGTGGCTCAAACAGACTTTGAATTTTATGACCAAATTCTTAATTTTTCCTCCGTCCTCCGACCATTTGGTCAAAGTTTTATGACGTCTGGTTCATATAAGTTCAGTCTTTTTACATTTTTTTTATCCGTGGTTTTTTGAGTCAAACTTATATAAAACAGACCTGCAGACTTTCCTGTTTTGCTCATAATTCAGCCACAGAACATGACTGAGAGGCTTTGATGGGGTTAATTCTGTCCCAGCACCATAGTGTAAACACAATAATGGCCATTAGGGAAGAAGTATGTTACACTGAACTTAAGGAAAAGTGTTTAAAAAAAAAAAAAAGAAGTCCTGAATAGTAATCAAAATCTGGGCTACTTTTATGATGACTGTGCGAGTCGAAGGCTCTGATTAGCTTTATATTTATTATTATTTAGTTTTGTCTTCTCATCTCAGCAAGAAAGTGAAAAACACATTTCCCAAAATGTCAAATCAGTCCTTTAAACCATCCCAAGCAAATAAATATCTACATCGTGCAGTAATGTACTGACATCAGCTGAATAATTTATATTTGAAGAGTCCAGTGAAAAAGGGAGACCTGCCAGCTGAAAACACTGAATCATGTAAACCAGTCGAGTTTATGGACAAATTCAAGCTGTCTTTTAATTCTTAAGTCTATTTATATTAGCTAAAGATATTTCCTTAACAAACGTCTATATACATGTGTATTTAAACAAACAGAATATACCTGTAGGTATCTGCAAAAAACCTTTTGAATTATTTAGACATTTACATGATAGTTTGGTAACAATTTACAGTTCACATCTTTAGCATTTATTAGCAGTTTATATATATATATATTAGCAAATTTAAGTCTATATTAAGCTCTTCATGAAAAATAGTGTTGATGAGATGGACACCATGACTCCTCAGGTTGTTGTAAGTCAACTTAAAGAAACATTTTAACACTTTATTTCCCCCTATAGAGCATTTATAAGAAGCATATGAACATTTAATAAAGTTTAACACACTATAATGTAGTTATAAGCAAATAAGGACATTTCAAGTGTGTATTAATGTACAGTATTTGTAAATTTTTGTATTTGTAAATTCATTATCCGTTTATAGAGCAGCAAACATTGAGTTATAGTTCCTGACAAAAAAAATAAACACTTATATCTGCTTACAACTACATTATAGTGTGTTATAATCCATTTATTAAATGTATATATATACTGATCATAAATGCTAAATTGGGGGACTAAAGCGTCGCCTATAACTCAAATGTATTATGTATCCTAAATATTAAAAAATACTACATATGATAAAAACAAACCCCCCAAAAAAGCATAAAAAACAGAAGTAAATTATACACTTAAGCAGTTTCTGTATTCCTATGTGATCGTTTTAGTCTGTATGTTTAACAGCAGTAAATATATATTTAAAAAAAAAAAAAAAGTAAAATTCTCCCATGTCAAATCTTTTTTTAGAAACAAACTGAATCAAAACCCAAAGAAAAGCCAACTGAACCATGAGTTTGGTAAACCCTTACACTCCCACTGAACAACGGCAGACTGTGAATGTTTTTAACGGATGAAATCAAATCCCACTTCAAGAGAAGAATTTTTTTTTTTTTTTTTTTTTTTTTTTTTTTTTTTTTAAAAGGGCTTGTAATTTGCATCTCATAGTTCTTGTTGATCCCGAGGGCTCTGGGGCCATAAATATATATATATATATAAGTATTGCTAAGTATCTAACAACTAATTAAGAAAAAAGCAGTATAAAAATGCAGAGCATTAACTACCACCTGCATGCTGTAGAAGCATTGGTCTATAGGTAATACAAAATGTACAAAATAAATGTGCTGCAAAACAACCAGAATGTTTCATATACATATATAAATAAAAGTACAGGTGTCACCTGACGAGGCAGATGGACCTCAGTTGAAATGTGATAAGTACCCTATTGATCCCCCCCTTTAACACATAACCCCCATCCAGCTTCCTCGACACTGGAACGAGAAGGGTACACATTCTGTTTCTAAGGCATTTTTGTACACTAGCTAACGAGAAACACGAGTGTTACTGTACGTTTCCCTTTTTTCCTTTTTTTTTTTTTTTTTTTTTCTCTTGAGGATCAGTGTTTGAGCCACGGGTGAGCCGCGATGGAGGCTTTACTGCGGTCGCCGTAGTCGTAGAGCAACTCCTCGCCCTCGTCGATGTCTCGAGAGGCGACGAGGATGAGGTGAGGGACGCCGTTGATGTCGTGGAGTTTGGTTTGGCAGTTTCCATTTTTACTGTGATTGATCAACCTACCCATTCGATCAGTCTCTTTCGTGGCGTCCACGCTGTTAAAAAAAAAAAACAGAGACAAAAACACACCGTTCACATCAGTCTTTATACTAGAAAACGTTTCACACACACATGTACTTCCTCCTGGAACAACGTAGAGAAGGACCTGGAATGATCAGAGCTGGTTACTGTGCTCTTGGTCAATGTGGTTGCTCTTAAATGTTTTGCTGAAATAGTTTTAGAAAATTGTTCCTGTTTATGCATCTTAAACGCACAACATGTAATTTCAGCCGCTAGGGGTCTCAATCAAAACAATAACAAAAGACGGAGTGTGATGACGGTGTGAAGTAGTTGTCTTTGTTGTCAAATAACCAGATTCACCGGGATAGGATTACTCCAGTGTGAATCAGTCGGGATGTTTTTACCCGCAGAGGTCTCCTCCTCTCCAGAACAAACGGACCCGGAGGTTACAGGTAAAAACACTGAATAAAGCTGTTTAACCTAAAAAAATCAGTGTTTCTCCGATGATGTACGGCGACAACCGGACGTCCGGTACGGGCTGTTAGCCGAGCTGCTGCTAACACTTGTTCGGTTTATTTCTCTTATAACTTTAGATCCAGACGTTCGGCCGGTTTCTCCCGGGAGCTGAATTATCCGCAGAGGTCTCCTCCTCTCCAAAAACAAACGTACACGCAGATTAAAATCGTCAAAATACTAATTAATTATTAATTAATTATTATTAATAATTACTAATTATTTCTCCGACGATGTTTGGTGACCACCGGACTTCCTGGAGGGGCTGTTAGCCGAGCTGCTGCTAACTTTTGCCCAGTTTATTTCTCTGATAACTTAAGATACAGACGTCCAATCACTAAAGTCCTTCTTCCGGGTAAAAGATCATCATGAAAATGTGGCTTAAAACTGAATAAAAGTCAATTTATAACAGTTTGTGTGGAACAACCACAACGCCGATGTATTATCTTGTATGTGTGTAAGTTACTCTTTGGTAGACGCCATTGTAGCGGACAAACACAGCGCCGCCGTATGCATCTTGTGTGTGTTTACTCTTTGGTAGAGGTATGACGCCATCGACAGGCGACCAAATGAAACGGTCCGTTACTTTGATTAAATTACAGATTTCTCTGGGTTTGAAAATGGTTGGAAACATTTGGCATAAACAAAATATAAAACATAGGTCTAGTTGTTTTTAGACATTTTAATGTGGAAGAATTACATATTATAGCTTTAACTGGATTTTTTGTGCTCACTCGTCCGTAGTGGTCGACAGTTATATTTGTCTATTTATGTTGTTTGTATTTATTGTTGTATTCATGTTTACGATGCTCTCTTGGTCAGGTCACTCTTGAAAAAGAGATTTTAATCTTAATTAGATTTTTTTTACCAGGTTAAATGAAGGATAAGAGATGATGCTGAGATTAATTTCAACATTTTCCCAGTGAAATCATTGCTTCAAAAAGTCAGAAATGATTGTTATTGTACTGCTCTCCACCAGCTGAAACGTTATAATTCAATTAAATATTATTATTAATATAAATCAAGATTTTTAAGGCTACATCCACACTAGTATGTTTTCGTTTTAAAACGCATAACTTTTGGTAAGTTTACAAATCCCTAAAATGATCGCTGCGTCATAAAATCATGAAAATTGTCAACAAAAAGCCAGAAACAGATAAAACCAACAGGTTTAAACAGAACTTCACAACACTTTTAACTGTCATGTTTAAGCTGTTAGTAGCTTTCGGTAACTAAATGTGAAATTGCTTTAAAAAACTATTTGAAAAGTGTCTTTATCAACAAGTCTGAACTGAACTGATAAAAGTCTCAGGTGCAAAGTTTCAGTCTCTATTTGATTACCAGTAAAGTCTTTTAAGTCCTAAATCTTTGTTTGTATTTCAGTTTTTGGTAAATAATAAAGCTCTCTGTGATTCCAGCTGGAGGATGTTGTCCAGTAATACATGATATTTAAATATAGAGGAGATGCATTTATTTATCGTACCAGTATGTTTTGCAGAGGTACTGGAAGTAGTACATGTAGCAGCCGGTTGCAGGGTTTTGAGCATATTCGGCCTCCCTCTTCTTGGCGTCTGTGATCTGCAGCAGGTCTCCGTGGTACTCCACCACATACTCGCCTTTCTGGAAACACCGAGTGGCAAACACTGCTCTCCCCTTTCCTTCTATATACTGCACCTTTAAAGAAGTACGAGAAGTTGTTGAGAAACATTGGTTAAAAAGGACGGATTCACAGTTTATCAAGTGTGTCTTAAACCAGCAGTCAGGTGTTCATATGAGCAGTGAAAGAGGTTTTCCTCGCTGTAATCATTCCTCCTGTTCATACTGGATATTAAAAGATCCTTCAAATGTGCTTTCAATGTAAGTGATGGAGGACAAAATCCACATTTTATGCAAAAATGCATTTAAAAGTCTCTGTGAAGCTTATATTCAGCTTCAGCAGTCTGAGTTAGTCATATCAAGTGGATATCTGACACATTTACAGTCTTTTTAGCATCAAATTCCCTCTTTGTGTTTCCTCGGACAGTGTTTCCCTGTTGAGCTGTGGTGGAAGTATAGTAACAAAAAGAGGAACTTTGGCACTAAAATATCTACTTGATTTGACTCATTTGGACGTTGAAGCTTCATATTAGCTTCAGATAAACTTTATGAAGGGATCTTCTAATGGTCAGTATGAACAGGAGGAATGATTACAGCAAGAAAAACATGTTTCGATGTTCATTTGGGCTCCTGACTGTTGTTTTAAGACAGATTTGAAGAATTGTGAACTCGTCCTTTAAGCTTTTTTTGACCCAAACCGGGCCAGTCTGCAGGAAGACGTTTCCATGGTAACAATAGCCCGCTTTTGTCGGGTCATGTTGCTTTATAAACACCCAGCAGATATTTTTAGAGATAAAGGCAGAAAACAGAGCGTACCTCCATTCCTTCCTCTATTCCGTTTGTGATGAGGTCGTCTATGGCCTTCTTTTGTTCACACTGAGACAAAACACAACATGAGACGGCGTTACTGAAAAACAGCAGGTCGGATTTCTCTCTCTCACACACACACAGTATATCTGTATACTCATCCCAAACATCTACAGCAGAGTATATAACAACGTAAACAAGCAGCACAAAGAGGATCAGAGAAACAGTTGCTCCAATTATATTTTGAATGGCTAACCAAATCAGCATGACAGGCCTGCAAATAACAATTATTTTCTTGATTCATTATTTGGTCTATAAAATGTCAGAAAATAGTGAAAAATGAGAGTCAGAGTGAAAGGCGATGTCTTCATATGTCTTGTTTTGTCCAAAACCCAAAGATAATCAGTTTATTCATGTTTTACTCAAAGAAAAGCGTTAAATCATCACATTTGAAAAGCTGTAACCTGCTAAAATTTGGCATTTTTGCTTAAAAATGACTCAATAATCAATTAATGGCTGAAACTCAATAATATGATCACAATGAAACGCTGTGTTTTATAAAACTTACCTTTATCTCCGTTTTACTTTTTCTTGAGCTTCGTCTTATTGGAAAGAAGTCGGTAACCTTTTGGTTTTGGAGAGTTTTCCCAAGACTGTTAAAACAAAAAGAAGAATGAAACATTTATGACAAGTTATCAAACTATCATGTTGTTCGATAAGGTTTCAATTTGATAACGTGTAAAAAAAAGCACCAGTAACAGGGCCGTGCGTACAATCTGGGTGTGGATTTCTTGTCTTTGACCCTGTTGCGGACTCGACTCCTCTGCTGGCCGTGCGGAGCTCTTCTGTTGTTGGTCTGGTAAGACGTGTGAGACAAGCTGTTGCCGAGCGGCTGGGGGAGTTCGGCTGGCGAGCGGAGGAAGGTCTGAGAGCGGTGGAGCTGCGGAGGTGACGGCTGTTCATCTGACCAGCAGGGTGAACACTGGATGAAGCTGCTCTCCATCTCTGTGAATTCAGAGTTTGAGTCTTTCGTCGTAGCGCTGATGGTGTTTATTCTCCTGCCTGGAGACAAAGAACATTTTAAAAATAAAGTTTTATGCTTGGTTGGTGTATCGATTAAAGCAAAAGGAGGTGGTAGTTAATGCTCAAGTGTTCCCAATATTTTGTCACTTTATTATCTATTTAACAGTATAATAATATAAACTGCATACAACAATGTAGCCTAGACATACTTATCATGCTTTATGTCATTGCAATGAACCATGCAGCTACTGTTTGCTAGCATGCTAAAACTCATATTTTGACTTCAAAAGAAACAGTATTTATGATTCAAGTAATATTCTAACATACGTCTTATTCAAATCACTAATTAAATTTTGATAACAGTTGAGTATTTACCAAAAAATAGGAGTAGAAATATGCAAAAAATGTTATTTTCTGAGTTTTTTTTGCAACTTCTTCTTCTGGGATCAGCAGGCACATGTCACACATTTTCTTCGATATAACTCGATATTGACAAATCTGATTGACTTACAATAAAAAGTGTCATTTATGTAACAAGCAGCTTCATTGGAAGAAACAATAAACAGCAAAAAATTATGATTTTTTTAAAAATTTGACTCAGAAGTTGCAAGTGGGCTTAATAGGGACATTTATGTGAATGGAGTGGACAAAATATTAGGAGCCTCATGCAATATAATGCATCATCACCACCATCCACTACGACCTCAATCGTTAACATAAAGTAGAATCATCACCTTTCTGACAATGTCAACAAAAACTGAAAATGTAGAAGCTTCATTAAAGTAGGATTTATTATGGCAGAGCTGTTGGATTGGATTAGATTACACAGGTTTACTTTAATGAATTGACCTGTGACTGTTTGTTGACTTTGTATTGAAGTTGTTTGAGAAATTTACAATGTAGCACAAAGTCCAGAGGTTGTAATCATGGATGTATAAAGAGAACCGGATACAGCGTCGGAGGCGGAGCCCTGTTGTTCATTCCTATCAAAGTTGCTCAGCGGCGCATGAAGCCTTAAAAGTTAAACTTCATGCATTGCTTCTGCATCTGTGCGGCCCATAGAGCAAACACACTAGTGACTTTCACCGGCCAAGTCTGCTACTTCCTGTTTAGCTCTCCAGCTAACGTGAACGGGGATAAAACGGCTCTTCTAGGCTTGTGAAATGTGATCAGACCGAATGGATCAAATTCTAATAGTGAGACAAGTCATTTAGCGGAGGTTGTGATGCTAAAAAAAGACGTCTCTTTCACAATGTAAGTCTGTGGGAAAAAGTCTTTTTGGGCCAGCGTGCATCACGTGACGTTGTAATTACTCAGTTTGGCTGCTGTCGTTCATCCTGTATCCAGTTCTCTTTATACATCCATGGTTGTGATTTGTAGCACAACAAGCTAGCAAAGCTGTAAACTAAACCGCGTTCCTGCACATGCTCAGTAGCATCTGCCTTACACAGAACTACTCTCGTGGGACTAAACATGTGATCGCTGTCTTTGGAGCTGTTTCTAAACAAACTCTCATGAGATTTGTTGACAATAAGAAACATATCATTTCAAATTTGCACTACATTTGGATGGAAATGTTGCTAATGATGTGTTTGCTCTCCTGTGGAGCGTTTACACACTACAACCTCTCTGTAGAGCAGCAGGACAGACACTCACCTTCTCCCTGCCTCTGAGCGTCATTCAACTGGGAGAACACTGGAGAGCACCGGTCCTCCTGTGTCAGTTTGATCGTCTGTTCATCGTGAACTGGTGATATGGACTTGGTGCAGCTTAAGACAGTGACTGAATGGCTGTTGCATACAATTTCCTGTGAATGCAGAGGAAAATAAAACTTTTTTAAGTCAAGTACTGAAGCCATGGTTGCTAGTAGAGCCTCAATTCTTCATAGAATAAAGTCAGAGCAACAGAACACGGTGACACAAGACACAGTTAACACAGTGACGAGTTCAAGCTTTCAAAAACTCTAAAGAAAAATATAATTTAAACAAATTAAGAAAGAAAAAATGAGGAACCTCGGCAGCCCTTCACAAGACACCACTCTAAACAAACTGATAAAAACTGAGACTCACATCTTTTTAAATATATATATATATATATTTTGTTTGTTTGTTTGTTTGTTTTTTTAATGAGTGGGTCCCCATTCTGTGTGCATGCAGTTGTACTGGTAACGCTTCAAGACGCGCAGCAAAGCACCAACAAAGGCAGGGAAGAAGAAGAAGGATAATAGCTAGTAATCGTGGATGTGGACGATACAGGTTTCAAAATGTTAAAAAGTTATTTCTTTATGGAGGAAGGAAATGTATTTAATGCTTCTGTTGGACCTAAAGGATACACTCACCAAGTCTCAAGTAACACTGAATGTAAACATAACTTGTTTGGGCTGCAATTAATTTGTCAATTATTGTTTTTTTGATTAATGGATCGGGACCATGAACTGTGAAAATTCACAACTGCTTACAGCCTGCAGTAAAGCCTTCGATTTATTAGTTTCTAAAACAAACATATTCAATTTACTGTCATATTTGATGAAGAAAAACTGCAAATCCTCATGAGAACGTTTGACCTTTTTAATGGAAAAAAACCCACTAAAAACGATTAATCAATTAATAAAATTAGAGCCCGATCGATATATCAGTCAGCCGATATCGGACTATCACAGATATATCAGTATCAGCATTTATATTGCCCAATATGTGCTGATATATATATATATATATATATATATATATATATATATATATATATTTTTTTTTTTTTAAGTTCTATAGGCAGCGTTTTCTAAATATTTCATCCTTTTTCTTAATTCAAGTTTAATACATACGTACATTTTTTTCTATTGTATGTGTTTGTTTTATTTATAATTATTAAATTCCCAGTGAAGTTTACTGTTTCAGTGCACTGATGTCATTTTATACAATTAAGTTTACTGTTAAACTGTAAGATATCATATCTCCATTACACATCTTATCACAAGTGTTTGATTGATTGACCACATTTGAGGGTCAAATGACACACAAAAAATGTGTGTTTATGTATATATTCTGTAGATTATTGACCAATATATTGATATAGCTTTTTACCCCCTAATTTCAGTATCGGCTCCAAAACTCCAGTATCAGTCGGGCCTTAAATACAATAATGATACAATAATATCATATACAGAGATTTCTACTTCAGCTTCTGCTTGTTTTTGGATTCCTTCCAGTTTTTCATGCGTATTAATAAAGTCACAGTCGACCTGGATCCTGGTTCGTATGTGACAACGTGTGAAGTGATGTTAGTAAAAGCATTTATTGATCAATCTGTACTGAGCAACCAACATCCCAAAGATGTGTTACACAAACATATTCAAACTGCTGCTTGTGTCATGATGTTTTATAAATCACTGAATCCCTTTATGTCTGACGTTTATGTAAAACATTGAGTTTTATTACTGTGATGTTCGGTATTCAAACGTTCATGACGTGAACTCCTCCTTTGATCACAGACTTTAAAGTGATGAAGGAGGATTGTTTCTGGCGTCTTCTTCATCAGCTACGTTCGCTTTGATGTCTTCAGATGGAGCTTTAAATTTAGAAATGTAAAATTAAATCTAACATATCTAATCAAAATAACCTTAAATGCCTGACTGTTTTTAGCTTCAGGCTTTCAGATTTTTTTCGCTGGTCTTTGCTGTTGAGTCTAGTTTAAAGGATCATTGCATATCACGCTGAACAAGATCGGTCTGATGAAATCTTGGTCACATATTCGTTTTGAGGCAGATGAATCAACGTCTGGTGGATCGAGTCGCTAATGATGTAAAAAGAAGAAGACATATAGATAAGAGTGGAGACATGAACAAGTCATTCATTTTTGCTTGAATATTGACTGAAATTATTAAATTATCAAAGTAGTTGCAATTTTCTTTTCATGAATCGACTTATTGCTGCAGCTCTACTTCAGTTTGCTTGTTTGCAGTCAAAAACCTCAAGATATTCAATTTATTGTCATATATGACAAAGAAAAACAGCAAATAGTCACATCTGAGACACTGAAATCAAAGAATGTTTGGCATCCTTGCTTGAATAATGACTCAAAACGATTAATCGATTATCTGAGTGGTTGACAATTCATTTTCTGTCGATTGATTAACGGTTGCAGGTCTACTTCAATAAGCTTATTTTGTCTGTCTAACAGTCAAAAACCTCAAAATATTCAATTTACTGTCATATATAAGACGAAGAAAAACTGAAAAATAGCAAATAGTCACATCTGAGAGGCTGAAACCAGAGATTATTTGAATTATGAATCAAAACAATTAATCAATCAATAAAAAGAGAGATTTCCTCTGATACTTGAACTTCCCTGAATAAATAAAGGTTGTTTCTTTTTTGTTTGTTTTGTTTTTTATTCACGCTGAAGCCAAGAAGACCAAGAAGCAAGAACTTTTGGCATTTTTGCTTGAATCACAAATCAAAATGATGAATCGATTATCTAAACTGTTGAGGATTAATTTCCTATCAATCGATTAATTTTTTCAGCTCTACTTTAATTTAGTTGTTTTATCTAACAATCCAAACAAACAGAAAACAGGCACATTTGAGAGGCTAGCACCAAAGAATGATTGGCATTTATACTTGAACAATGACTGAAATTATGAATCGATTATATGAAGATTAATTTTCTTTCAATGAATCGACTAATCATAGAAAACAGACCCTGCAAACTCTGTGGGCCTTTGCTCATTACGGGCCAGTTATCCTGCTTTATGAACAGAAACACATCGATAAAAGTATCCAGAATAACACATTCATTTCATAACTGATCAAATGTATCGATCACAGCTCTGATGCCAGTCATCACTGGTGTGGGTGGGGCTGTGGGGAGGAGACCATGCTGGCTTCACACCCACATCAGCTCAGTCCCTTTAACAACCACAGGCGAACCACACACACACAGGCCCATTGGCTCAATATCCACTCAGCGTGATTCAAAAAATACACTTAAACAAATGCTTTTAAACGTTAAAACCCTGCCAGGACAAATCTATCCATATGTTGACCCCGTTTAATGTCAGAAAATAGAGTTACGTCTTTATCTGGCAGCACATGCAGCATTCATTACTAGCTAATGTTAGCTAAGCACTCTTAAACATGGAGGCTCTCATTTAAAGCTACTGTTAAGTAAACTACAATCAAAAATTAAAGTAAACTTAAATATTAATATTTCTGACACACCCTGACATACAGAAGCGCCTTGGTTTGTTTCTAAAAGGGAGTAATGATCCACTTTAAGCTAGCTTTCGCTACTTAACCCCTATGTTTGGCACGGTGGTGGTGATGCCCTGACAGGCAAACTTACCCCGTTCATGTCCGACTTGTTTTCGTGGCTCCTCGCTCTCGTTTCGGGGATAAAAAAAATGTAAATGAAGTCTCCAGCCAGTGCAGAGATAAAAAAAAAACCCGCCCTGCCGTCCCGACACGGAGGCTCCTTCCACTGTGGTTGTGAGCCCGTCTGTTGTGTTTTTAAAGTGCCTGCAGCTCAACCGATGCAGCGTCCACAGCTCCGCTCCGCCATTTTTCAACATGTAAATGAAAGAGACGCGAAGCAATGTCGCCTCCTGCAGGCCGACAGCGGTACTGTGCGTTTTAAAGGACAGGTTCACAGTCTTATATATTATATTTATTTATTTATTTATTTATTTATTTATTTATCTATTTATTTATTTATTTATTTATATTAAAACAACAGTCAGGTGTCCATATGAGCAGTGAAAGAGATTTTCCTCGCTGTAATCATTCCTCCTGTTCATACTGGCTAGATTTGCCTTTAAATGTGCTTTCAGTGTAAGTGATGGAGGCCCCAAAACCCACAAATCTGTGCAAAAATGCATTTAAAAGTTGATGTGAAGCTTATATGAGGCTTCAGCAGTCTGAGTTAGTCATATGCAGTGGATATCTGCCACATTTACAGTCTTTTTAGCATCAGATTCCCTCTTTGTGTTTCCCTATAATCAATATTTGACAAAGATAATTATAAGTTTTTTCTGTGTCACATGACTGTAAACTGAATATCTTTGGATGTTTGACTGTTCAGACAAAACAGGACATTTGAGGAGGTTGCCTTGAGCTTTAAGAAACTATAACAGGCTTTTTTAAAAATCTATTTTCTGACATTTTATAGACAAAACAATTAATCAAGAAAATAATCAATCCTGCTTAATATCTGTTTTTGTTGTTTTATTTTTGCCTCTGTAGCACCTGCAACTAATGATTGTTTTCATTATTAATTAACCTGCCGATTATTTTCTCATTTAATTATTTAGTCGTTTAGTCTATGAAATAAATAGAAGTTAAAAAAATGGAAAAATGGCCACAGTGATGTCTTCAGCTTGCTAATTTTGTCTAAAATGTTAAGATATTCAATTTACTGTCATATATGAACTAAAAAACCAGCAAATTGTCAGTCATTTAATAATTAATTGACTACCAAAAAAGTTGGCGATTAATTTTCTGTTGACTGACTCATTGATTAATCGACTAATCGTTGCGGCTCTGATTAAAATCTGGTTAGGACTTCTCTCTTTTCTTTCCAAACTGACCAGGAGGAGAGTCCTGGAGGACAAAATGACTCTGAGCAATTTGAGCTCCCAGTGTTCAGTAGAAAATGATGCTCCGGTAACATTTTACAGGTTTAAATATAAAACATCCAGCTTAAATATACTCCGTCAATCTCTCTCTCTCACACACACACACACATAGACACAGAGTCACTTTTGTGTAACCGACTTTCAGCTTAACACCAGGTTCTTGGCTGACAAGGGAGACACGGTGCATATAGCAACTGCTGCTTTGTTACTTCACATGACTCACATGACTTCTAAGCTAATATTGACCAGAGGGCATGTAGGAGACTCGGAAGCAAAGTAGGAGATTGTATTGATTGATGAGACTTCAGTTGAGCTGTATCACACCTCACGTCAGCCTGGGAGTACTGGGATGTTTCTGCAGTAGCGTTTGGAGGGTTTGTAGATGTAAAGGAGCAACATAAATGCAGCAAAATACAGAAAAATCTGCAAGATAACTGCAACTTGGGAGACTTATTTTCCAGCATTAAAGGTGAAATGCAATTCATGCACTGTTTTGTGTTTTATAGTGTAATTTTTTCCCCATGTTGCCAAAAGTAATTTTTCTGTTGACCAGTTTAATAAAAAGAATCTTAATTACATCCACTGTTACAGACATAGAAAGTAGTTTTACTCCTTTATTGTGAAAAATTCAAGTACTGGTTTAATTTCTATCTTTTAGAATGAACACACACGTTGCACAACTCTTCTCTGGTAAATCATGCTTTATTCATCAAATGCTTCCTGCACTCTCTCCATCAGCCCTACTTATAGACCGTCATAGATGCTCAGCACACAAAACAAGATTACCGTCATATTTTTAAAGTGTTTTCAGTAATTTGATATACAATAGGTACTCCAAGAGGATACAGAAATTGAAAAAAATGATTATTCTTTACAAACAAATATATTTCTACAAAATTGGCTTATTATATTGCCCCAAAATTCAATAACAACGATTAAAAGCTCTACTTTAATGACACGTTTTCGTAGTACATTCATGTTGGACAGTACAAATAGGAAAAGAAAGTAAAAAAGAAAAGAGTGAATGTGCATCCATGACATCAGTATATATTAACTAATCAACAATCAATTTTAGGGTATTTTTATTCCTTTGTATCAGAGATTTTGCAGGGAAATGTTGTTCATTCATCCATTTGTAACTTTGAGGCTCAGTATTTACATACATGAACAAAAATGTATCGAATCAAATCAAATTATTCACCACGAAATCTATTTTTTATGGATGCAGCATTATTACGCCCTCAGATTTAAACTAGACCCCGACTACACACTGCTTTTTGTAAGACGTCAAAAGCCAAAAAGGTTGGAAACCACTGGTTTCATCTTTAACAATGTGTTGTATTTTAAAAGCTTGTTATATTATCCATTGTGTCAAATCTTCATCTGAAAAGTAACTAAAGCTGTCAAATAAATGTAGTGGAGTGGAAGTATTAAGTAGCATCAGATGGAAATAGTCAAGTAAAGTACAAGTACCTTAAAATTGTATTTAAGCACATCTTTATATCATTTTCTCAGTCACTGTGTATGAAGTTTTTAATGGTACTAATATAATTTTTGTGCTGTATCAAATGTTTTACTGATTGTTTAGATATAGTGTGGGTACTTGTTGTCATTGTTGTTATTTATTGTAGATTTTTTTGTTTGTTTTTGTAGTATTCTTGTTTATTGTTATTGTTTGTTCCCTTTTGCCTTGGCTTTTAATGACACTACTGTTTTGCATAATGATGTAATGTTTACCTGTGTGGACCCCAGGAAGAGTACTTGCTAACTTGGTGGTGGCTAATGGGGATCCAAATCAATAAATAAATTAACAAATAAATACAAAGTACTTGAATAAATGTACTTTCCACCACTGATGTATATGCACACAGTAGTTATATTATGAAAGAGGCAAACTTGAAGGAAGAAAGCAGAGGAAGAGGACGCCGAAGAAGAAAAATTCGTCATCGTCACTTCCTACCCAGACCTCGCGGGGGGGTCACGTGACGCTGTATTAGCTCGCTGACTCTGCTATGTTTGTCGTTTGTGTTAACGGTTTAGAAATGTTAAATTTCTCGCTTTCGTCGGTGTATTGTCGGTGCGGGTTGCCCTGCGGCCGGTCGGAGGCTCGTTTTAACGGACGCAGCGCGCGGAGTTCGACTGTTAAAACGGCCACTGTCGGGCCGCGCGTCACGTGACCGGCATGCGGCGGAGCGTTTGATAAAAAGATGGCGTGAGCGCGGCGGAGCGGAGAGGACAACAAACCCCCAGAGCTGCTGAGTGCGACCCGGAGCGGCCGTTAAACTGTCAAGTAAGTTCACCTCCTGCTTGATAACTGTTTGTTTTAACCTTATCTTAACGCATCAACTCATTTAAAAAACACGCAGCTGTCGTCGTGTGTCACCACCTGAGGGAAATATGAAGTTTTCGGTTCCGTTTAACGCTTCTCGTTGCTAACGTGAGCTAGCAACGGCAATGACACAGTGCGCGAGAGCACCGACAACAACATCACAACAATGCGAGGCGGTAATCTGCTAACCGAGCTGCCGCGGACACAGTGTGTGGACTCCCAAGGTGGTGTTTATTTACTGGATGTTATTGCATGTGGAAAGCTCATTTATCGTTAACTTCTTGTTATCGATTTCACGCAGCTAGCCTGGAAATACTCACGCGATTTAACGTCAACGCACCGCCCGCTAACATCCAACGCAAAGTTAATAAGACAACAACAACCAAACGGCAGGTAATAAACACATAATTATATATCAGACATTTGGGTCTCAGATGTAAACGTCGGGTTTCTCTAAAAGATACGTAACTAACCGGCTGTGTCGCTTATAAACACTTACTGAAAGGTGTTTACAGATTCACTTCTAACCGTTTAGATGAATAAATTTTTCGCCTGCTGAATCATAATAAAGATTTTTAGCAATTTTCCCTAAGTTGCCCCCTTTCTTTTCTGTATCGAAACAGAAAGAGAGGTATGCTAACACATGAGAGGCACAAACTGGGGCTTCTTTTTTTCATATGTCAACGCACTGCTTGCTAACGTCCAAAGTTAATAGACACAACAACCAAACGTCAGCTAATAAAAGCATAATTTTTACCTCTGTGACCGAAATGTCAGAGGTGACCCGTCGGTTAATCTAAAAGATAAGTAACAGGTGTTGTGTCTAAGTCTGTTCCTCCATCAAATAATGCTTCCCGTAGCAGCACCTCCGCGTTTAGGGGGTTATGATTAGCCGTAGCAGAGATAACTGGTTGGGGTTAAGGTAAGCTTGGGGTCATGTTAAGCACCTCAGGAGACGACTGGTTGGGGTCAAGGATAAGGCTGGGTGCAGGTTAAGGTAAGGGGAAACGCATATCGGAAGGGGAGCAGATTTCGACACAACACCGGTGTCATGTCCCAACTGGTTTTCAAGCTAGCTGGCTCCCGTACACGTTGTGTTCACCTAACAGCAGCAGCTGTGGTCTGTCTCTTTCATATTTACCGCAATAGATATGAGATGCAACTTGAAAATCCCCAGTAATATAAACTAAACCACAACTCCTGCTGTGAGGTTGAACGCAGCGAGTGAGTGTGAACCAGGTGGGTTGAAAAGCATTTGGGACCTAACACCGGCAATGTGGTTTTAAGAAAAACACGTACTGCTGACAGTCTTTCCTGAATCACCAAAGACTCTTCTAACTTCTCTTCTAAAATATTTAGCCTGCTGACTCATAAGAAAGATTTTTAACCATTTTTCCCACGTTGCCCCCTCTCTTTTCTGTGTCGAAACAGAAAGAACAACGCTGAAGTTAAGGGGCACATAAATATTGATATTTAGCAGCTAATTCTCTGTTTTTGCACCACTTACACTTGTGAAAAAGTGTTAGACATCGTAGCAAAAAGCCTTAACACTGTTTAAATCCACTGTCAGATTTGTGAAACACATTTTTGCTAATGAAAACAAAAAAAGGGCGATTTCACTACTTTTTTCCTCCATCCACACCACATTAGACAAGATCCAGATAAAAAACCACTATATTTAGACTAGTCAAATCTGGACTAGATTAACAATGAGACTCCAAAGACTTAAGTTTCAGATTTGTGAAATCTTTTATTCTATTCTTGAAAACTGGGGGAAAAAAGGGCGATTTCACTGCATTTTTGGAAATAGAAAAAAGCAGTGAAATAGGTTCCACAAGGTTTCACAAATCTGAAACCGTTTTAATGAGTCTCTGGAGTCCCCTTGTTAAACTAGACCAGATTTTACAAGTCTAAATATAGTGGTTTTTGATCTGGGCCTGGTCTAATGTGGTCTGAATGGAGGGGGGAAAGCGGTGAAATCGCCCTTTTTTCTGTTTTCATAAGCAAAATGAAGGTTTCACAAATCTGAAAGTGGATTAAAACTGCGTTAAAGCTTTTTGTCTACGATGTCTAACACTTTCTCACAAATGTAAGTGGTGGAAAAAAACGGAGAATCAGCTGTTAAATATCATAATTTATGTTCCCCTTAACTTTCCCCTTAATTCTGAATCGGAAGCTAACTTCAGCAGAGAGAGAGAGAGAGAGGTTTATCTGAATGTATGCTAAAAAAAAAAACATGAGGCACAATCTGGTGCTTTTAAAATGTCATGTAATGTTTAGACACAACAACCAAACTTAATGTAATAAAAGCATAATTGTACCATGTGCGAAGTGGCGACACCGGAGAGAAAATAAGACATTAGCGAGAAAGTCACCGGAGTTACCGTTAACAGTATTAACGGCTGTGATGTTTCTTTCTGAAATTTGCTTATTTGCTTGATATTATGATTATGATTATTATTATTATTACGGCATGATTGACTTTAATTAGATTTATTATCTCACTCTTCACTGCCATGTCACTGTCCTTTTTAATGTGAGTGTCTTTGAGTTGTGCTTTCGGTTAGTGAGCCAACAAGCTAACGTTGCTAAGCTGTGTCACCCTGATCCAAACAGGCCGGTTTAGCCGCTATGACAGCGTGTCAGTGAAGGAAACGGAGCTATAAATGAGCGAGGTTGAACATTTAAAATGTGTGGGTTTTTTGTACATTAAATGCGCGGCTCTTTCATCCACTGTTTGCTGTATGTTTTGAATAATGATTAACCTCGCTGTGCTAACGAGGACTGTTGAGGGGGGAAGCTACGTTGAGTCAGAGACACCAGGAAGTTAAAGCGGCGCATTGCAAACACGTGTCTTGTTTTGGGTCACTTTGTAACGAGTCTCGGATCCGTCCTGGTGTGTAAACGGTTGCTGTGATCAATGAATATCTCTGATACTTGTATCTTCTTCCTTATATTTCGGAGTGAATACGTGTATCTGGAGTCGGTGTTCCTATTTTAGTGTTTCGTTTTTACTTTTTTCGTCATGCGCTTTTTAGAGGAGATGCGGCGAGGTGAAAAAATTAAATAGAATATTTTACTTGCATTAGTTTTAAATGACTAAGCACTTAAACTGCGCGTTAAGGTTAAACACCGGATGTTTGGTCTTTTTATATCGGATCTAAAACGCATTACTGATTTATTTATTTTTAATTGTAAAGTGGACTTTTAATTGACCTTTGCGTTGCTTGTTTCATCACACACGTGTGCTATACATGTGGGTCTATGAAGGGTCAGAAACAGGTTTAATGCCAAGTAGGGTTGTGGTGCATAACAGTCAAAAAATAAAAGGTAAAAAGAGAAGGCATTGTTGCATCTTTTCACTTACATCTACTGCAGCTTAGATTAAATAGTTGTAATTCATTATGATTTCTATGCTTGTGGTTGTTGCTACTTCTGCTTCAACCGATTTCTCAGGCAGATTTGTCTTTTTGACAATATTTAAGAGCTCAAAAGAAAGAACTGAACAAAAAGTAACGTCATGCAGGGACAAGCAGGCGGTGTAATAGGACCTCAAAGTCAAACCTTGAACTCCAAACTCTTATATGATGTTGTGAAGAGTTAAATGTTTAAATGAAAGTAAAATCAAGCTCTTGATGTGTAGATGCTTGTTTAACTTCACAACTTCATGTCTGTGTTAACATTTTCCCTCTTTTTCATGCCAGAGAAATGGATCTGGTCATGTCTTTTTACAAACAGGGTGCTTTTAAATTATTAGATTAGTAGAATCTCCTACATTCACAACTTTTTTTTTTTCTCAAAATATGACTTATTGCTGCAGTATTTTAGGATTGTAACTATTATTTTTTTTATTCACAATTAATCTGCCAAATACTTTGATTTTGTTTGGTCTAAACAATGTCAGAAAAATGCAGATCACAGTTTCCTAAAGCTCCACATGACGTCTCCGTCTTCAAATTGCACGCCGTGAATGAGATTCAGTTTACTCTCGTATCAGACAAACTAAGGCAGGAAATGTTTTTACTTGGAGAAATATATTAACAGCCGCTTATCAGAGTTGTTGCAGATGGATTCTGCATAACTAACTGTTTCACGCCCAAATATTTTTATTACTGTTTTATCACTGTTGGGATGATATTTTTATTTGTAAACCAATATCGTCAGCATGAAATATGTTAACATGAGTTTGTCTTTGCAGATGGATCCTGGACAGGATTTACTTCTCACTGCTCTTAGTGAGAGCGGCATTTGCCCAAATGATATCGGTCTATTTGATGTTGATTCTCAGGATGTTGCGCAGCCCTCTACAACCCAGCAAGTAAGATGAGCTTTTGTTTTCTGCTTAAATAGGAGCAGAAGTTATTTTTAATTTTCATAACTATATGTTAATGTTCTTATTTCTGGTTGTCCTCCAGTCTATCTCCATCAGTGCCCTGGATGCTGGTTTGGGGACAGAGTCAGTGGACGCTGTTCGAACTGAGCCTCCAGCTCCGGTCCCTATAGTTACTATCAGGGTGAGATTATGGAACATTCAGTTCCCTAAATTAATTATGCAAGACACAATGTTACGATGCAGCGGATGTTTGTTTTCTGTATTAAAATCATGTTGTTGTTTTTTCTGTCTCCAACAGCACAAACCTCAGCCATCAACCACCACATTTGTCTTAAATCAGCTGAATCAGTTGCCGTCATTAGGAGCTACCGTGACCAAACAGTCAGTTACAAACCCAATCAAACACACCATAACCGTCACCAAGGTGGTCCATGTTGCTAACGCAGCCCTGCGAGGTTCACCGACCCCCTCGACTACAAGTATCCCTCCTTCAGTGTCCACAGTTGTGCCTTCTAACAGAGAGGTGAGTTTGTAGCATTACAGTAGAATCGCAGTAGTTAGCATCTGTTTCTCTGGAAGATAAATATCTGTTGATGTTTGAGAAGCACAGAAGTTTATTTGACAACATTTGAGGCTGTTGTGAAGATATTTAAAGAATCCTTTAATTCCTGCCTAGGTAGCCAACAGCTGCTATCTTTGTTTGGATTAGGAATCTTGGAAAACAGATTAAAATTGTCTCTATCATGCAGTAGACTAAAATGTAACGTTGGTGCATGAGAGGCACAAACTGGTCACAGAGAAAAGGTTTCTTTTTTAAAAATTCTGATTATACGTTTGCTTTTCCTCACAGATTCAGTTGAAAGACCTCCTTAGGACGGGCAATGTGAGGAGCACTGGCCTAAAGGGCAACAGTCTGATGGAGCTCATGAAGCTAAAGCCTCCACCTGACATTACTACACCAGTAGCAACGGCAACAGCCACCGGTCAGGGTGAGTTATTTAAACATGCAGCAAGGTTGTGTACATGCTGTACTCCTTTTAAACAAAGTCATATCAATAATTTGTGATGTATAGTTTTGATCATCCCCATCTAGAGAGACATATAAGACATTTAAAGAAGTTATCAGAGCCGTACACTTAATGAGCTTAAAGCTGTAGTGTTGGGTGTTTAACTCTCAGTAGGTTTGGCACTCCTGGTGGTTCTTTTAGAGTCTCTTCATTCATATTGTGCAGGTTTAAATCTTAGCAGAAGGCATTTGGTATTTCCCATCTATGTTCAGCCACAGCTAATCAATTTCTCTGTTTATCCCTCAGTAAATGAGGCTGATAAAGAGGAAAAATCTTCTGCAAAATGAAATAAAAATTATGGCTGACTGTGTGTCAAATGAGACTATAAATTCATGTGTGACTGATTTTCAAAACCTGCTATAAAGTCCAGATCTTTCCGTTATAGTCCTGGAAACACTTTCCTGTCCACATTTCATCAGGATATTACTGATTTTAACAGATCAACCTTTGTTAAATCCTCATTTGTTGGAATGACAAACCCGAGCTTTAACAGGCCCCGTTAAAATTATAATATTTTGAAATCGATATTTGTGAGTTTTCGAACAGCTTTGAGTCTCTCAGTAACACATCTGGTCTCTGTTTGTTTGTGTTTCAGGTGAAATGAATAATGGAATCAAGAAGGAGGTTTTGGGTAAAGACGCTGCCAGAATCTGGATTAATGACGACATTAAAATGCACAACTTTTCACATGCTCTGGTAAGAATTATGATATTGATTTAAGAAAGATGTTGAACACTGCTAAATGTGTCTGTATGTTAAAGGCCCCAGTGGAATATTGATATTTCTGGTTATGTTTAAAAGCTGCTTTATAAGCAGAAGAATATCTGGTAATAACTGCTCGTCTCTTTATGTGACTCTCTGTTTACAGAAACTACCAGGGATGAAGGAGGAGGAAGAGCCTGAGGAGGAGGAGGAAGAAGAGTTGGGTCACGCAGAGACTTATGCAGAGTACATGCCGATGAAACGTAAGTGTTGTGATGGAGGAGTTTAAATCTCATAAAAAAATTAGTTTACAATTCTGGTATTATAGTGCAGAATGCTTCCCTAATCACATGGCGCCGCGTTTTACGACAACAAACGTCTGAAAAACATCTCGTCAGAGTTTGATAAAAGGCAGCTTTGTTTGGTTCTTACATTTAAACACAAACGCCCTGGAAACTGCTCAGCAGGTTAACACTGAGTGTATATATAACAGCAAGCTTTTAATGTCAACAAACTAAAATACAAAGACTCAGACAGCACATAAATAAATAAATAAATGATAAATAAATAAATAAATCTGCCGTTTGTCTTTTGGTTTTTCTTTCAAATGAGTTAGAAAGAAACCAACATGATCCTCTGAGTCACGTCTCTCATGTCCTGGTAGAAACAGAGTGAACAGCTGAATCAGGTGCTTCTCAGTTCAGGACAGCAGAAGCTTCTGTTTTTCAGTTTCTCATGTCCTGTCAGACTTCCTCTTAGCGTTAATGTAATGTAAATATATATAAATATGACTATGATTTATTACACCCTTTATTTATTTTTACTGATTTACTTGTCAGCTGTGATGTCAGAGATTTTGTATTGTTAGTTTGTTAATATAAAAAAACTAATAAATGAGTAGATAAGATGTTACTAAAAAGAGTCTTTCCATGTGCTTCAAACACAAAAATAAAAAATAATTGAAATTTGGGGAACATTTTTGAGAATGTTGATTTTGATATGTGAAACTTGCGTAATGATATAATCAAATTAATCATAATTAAAAAAATAAATAAATATTCCTTTAATTCTTTACTAAACATCAGAGAAAATTCACTATTACAGAATAAATTCTTCTTTCTCGCAAAATACAGAACTTGTCAATGTCAGTAAATCTTCCAATCATACTGTTACAGGGATATCGTGCAGGATTTTTAAATGTATTTCCCTAATTTAAATGGTTACTAGTGCCTGTACTCCTTCAACACATAGAAAGATTAACACTGTTTATATGAGGTGTGAATAAGTATATACACCAACAATATAAAAGAAACTAACATTCTATTACACACAGATGTTAGATATAGAATTTAGATGATGTATGTTATACTCACATTTAATAGAAATGTCCTACATTGAGTAATGACGACTGTATCGTTCTTTATCAGTGAAACTCAATCAAATCAAACTAAGTACAGCTGTGATATTGTTTGTGGATCCACTGACCGGTTGGTTTGTCAACACAGTAAAGGTCGGCCTGCGGCATCCTGATCCAGTGGTGGAGACCAGTTCCCTGTCCAGCGTCAACCCTCCAGATGTTTGGTACAGACTGTCCATCCCAGAAGAAGTCATCGATCGCGGCTCCCTGTCTGCTCTGCAGCTGGAAGCCATCACATACGCCGCTCAGGTAAACACTCGCGGTGTCTTTTTCTCATGTGTGACCGCTCCGACTCAGTCTGTGGGTCTTTATTACTTTGAAAGGCAAATCTGTGCACTTTTAATTGTGTGTTTCTTGTCTCGATGCATCACAGCAACATGAGACATTCCTCCCCAGCGGTGATCGAGCTGCGTATTTGATCGGTGATGGAGCTGGTGTGGGGAAAGGCCGGACGATCGCGGGGGTCATCTATGAGAATTATCTTTTAGGCAGGAAGAGATCACTTTGGTAAATACTCCAAATCTATTCAATTGTGTTTGGAGATTACAAACTATGAACGTTATGCCTACAACATATTACCTCTAACTATATACATTCCCCTCTTTTGTTCAGGTTTAGTGTCTCCAATGACTTGAAGTATGATGCTGAAAGGGATTTAAGGGATATAGGAGCCAAGAACATCCAGGTTCATTCACTGAACAAGGTAAGATCACTTCTATCATACATAAATGAAAACATTAACCTGCTTTGTAACTGCGAAGTGTGACTCAATTACACTTTTTTTTTATATTGTCAGTTCAAATATGGCAAAATCTCCTCAAAACACAATGGGAGCGTGAAGAAAGGTGTGATCTTCGCCACCTACTCCTCCTTGATAGGAGAGAGCCAATCAGGAGGGAAGTACAAGACCAGATTTCAACAGCTTCTCCACTGGTGTGGCGAGGACTTTGATGGAGTTGTATCCTTCTCATAGAAGCTTTTTTGAAGAGACGATCAGTCAGTAAAACAGACGTACTCAGGAAATTACTTCATATATTTTCACCTATGCCAAAATTAACTGCATTAAAGGTGATTTTAAATGAGATTCTTTTAGAAATGTTAATGACTTTCCTTAACCGAATGACTTCAGATTGTATATGACGAGTGTCATAAAGCCAAAAACGTATGTCCGATCGGATCATCCAAGCCCACGAAAACTGGGCTCGCAGTGTTGGAACTGCAGAACAAACTCCCCAAGGCTCGTGTTGTGTACGCCAGCGCTACGGGTTAGTAGACACAATCAAATGAAACCTGCTTCTTGAATGGATTCCTGGTGAATCCGAGCCACTGCTGTACATTCTTAAAATGTATTTTTTCCTGTCTAGGTGCGTCTGAACCCCGAAACATGGCTTATATGAACCGGTTGGGCATCTGGGGACATAAAACACCCTTCAGAGAATTTGGCAACTTTATCCAAGCTGTTGAACGCAGGTAAGTTTCTCCGACAGGAAAGTTTTACAGAGGAGCAACAAATGTCCGCCGACCTAACGTATGTTTTCATTTGTTTTTTCAGAGGCGTTGGCGCCATGGAGATTGTTGCTATGGACATGAAACTGAGGGGGATGTACATTGCGAGGCAGTTGAGTTTTACAGGTGTCACTTTCAAGATTGAGGAAGTTCCTCTGACGCAGAAATACATTTACATGTATAACAAATCCGTGAGGCTGGTAAGCACATTAAATAAGCTTGTAGAAATGCATTTTAAACACACGACTGCGTTCCTTTTGTTTTTTTGCTTGCTGTTAATGAATATATGTCATCATGCGTCTTTCAGTGGGTGAGTGCACGTGAGAAATTCCAGCAGGCTGCGAACCTGATGGATGCAGAGCAACGCATGAAGAAGTCCATGTGGGGCCAGTTCTGGTCCGCTCACCAGAGGTTCTTCAAATACCTTTGCATCGCATCCAAAGTCCGCAGGGTGGTCCAGCTGGCCAGAGAGGAGGTCCAGAATGGAAAGGTGAGACAACTCTTGAAATATGACTGACTGCATGATGACTTTATAATGAAGGTCATGTACTTGCCCGTCTGCGGTCTGATCTGTGAATACAGTTCTGCCGTGTTTGCCTTAGTGGGGAGATCGCATGAAACCGCAGGCTCCCAGTATCTCTCTGATCTGACGTATGCTGCAGGGCAAGTGTACATTACTCAACATGACAGGAAGTGTGGTGGTGGGACGGGTGGGGGGGGGCAGGAGGGCAGCACATCGATGTAAATCTAACATGTGAAAGACAGCAGAGTAAAATGTGAAAGAAAACACTTCTTAAAAATAGGTCAGCATGGTGGAAACCCAGTGCTGGTGAGGAATAGCAAACACATTCATATAACCTACTTCTGGCAAAACGCTGACAAAGTGCTTTTACTGTAATAAAAAAAAAAAAAAAAAAAAAAAAGGCACATGGTGCAGTTTGCTGTGTGGAACCAGACTCATAGATGATGAGAAAAATGTAACAAATATTTACAACCACCTGAAACAAAACATCGATGAAGCTGGAGAGCTCCTGTTGCCTGCTGGTTAACAGTCATCATGTCACATTAGCACAAGTTTGATTCCAGCAGCAGAACTTTTGTTGCATGTCATACCTCATGTCTCTCTCTCCTAGTTTACTGTCATCCCTTGACTCTCACTATCTAATAAAGGCACAAATGCCTGAAAATAAATATTAAAAAAACAATGATGAAGCAGTCAGGACCAGGAAAATCTCTATCGTCCGACTAATCAAACATGCATATAAGGAGCTTAAAGAATGCTGCAGAGGCTTTGAATTACCACCAAAGACAACTAAAGACATGACTCTTGTCAACACTGAAACAAATGCTAAACAAAAAGCTACTCAGTGCCCTCCTAGAACTCTTCTTCATGTTGTGATCAGCGACATCCTCCGTGCATGAAATACTGACAAGCTGTTTCCTCTGCAGTGTGTGGTGATCGGTCTTCAGTCCACCGGAGAAGCAAGAACACTGGAGGCCTTGGAGGAAGGAGGAGGAGAACTCAATGACTTCGTGTCAACTGCAAAGTACGGACTCACTTAAACCACAGCTGAAAGAAAAAAAAAAAAAAGATGATTCTTTTCACACAGTTGTAACGGAACGACGCATGCAGGAACTGTAATGAAGTGTTTCTGTTGCAGAGGGGTGCTGCAGTCCCTGATTGAGAAGCATTTTCCAGCTCCTGACCGACAGAAGCTTTACAGCCTGCTAGGTATTGACCTCTCAGCGAAGAAGACCCCCTCTCCCAGCGAGACCCCAGCAGAACCTGAACAGAAGGGCAAGAAAAGGAAAGGTAATGGAAATTATGAGCTAATAACAAATAGCAAATAGAAAGACGAGTTGACATTATTTCTTAAAAAATACCTCTTGTCTTGATTCTCGTTTAATCTTTAAAAATTTTCTTCATTCTTCATCGTGGTCTCTCCAGGTTCAGAGGTCAAAAAGAAGCCCAAAAAGAAGCCTCGCAAGCACGGCGGTCTGTCGGGAACCAGCTCTGAGGACAGCCAGTCGGAGGAGTCGGACAGAGAGTCCGGTAAAGACAGCGACGACAGCTTCAAATCTGTCAGCTCGGCGGATGAAGACGACGATTTCAACCCATTCAGAGACGAGTCTGATGACGACGAGGAAGATGGTGAGAATCCAGTTTTCAGGTCGTGGATGTTAAACAAAGACATTTTATAGCTTATGATCACATCAAACCTTTCTGCCTTCCTCCGTTTAGATCCGTGGCTCATCAGAAAGGAACCAAAGAAAGGGAAAGAGAAGAAGAAGAAGAAAAAGCGAAGGAAGAGTATCGATCCAGACTCCATTCAAAGTGCCTTGTTAGCCTCAGGGCTGGGCTCCACCAGGCCTGCTTTCACTGCCCCCGTCAACCCTCCCAGTGCGCCTGCCGCAGGTAAGCATGTTAGCGCGAGGTAAAATTTGATTAAAGCCATTTTCATTCGGCCTTCTGAGGGTTAATGAATGTATTGTTTTTTTTTGCTTCTTCATAAGTTAAGGCAGAGAGTCAGGATAGCTGCCTAACAAGTCAGGACGCAGTGGAACATGCCCAGAAAATGAAGAAAGATCTGCTGGAAAAACTGGAGGAGCTAGCCGAGGATCTACCTCCCAACACTCTGGATGAGCTAATAGATGAACTGGGAGGACCTGACAACGTAGCCGAGGTACAAACATCTGTGGTCGCTTCTTTTTTTTTCTTTTTAATATGCCTCTGCGACAACCGTGGCCAGACGCATTATGTTTTCACTTTGTCTGTCTCATGAACGCGAATCTCAGAAACACCTTGAGGGAATCTCTTGAAATTTGGCACAAATGTCCACTTGGACTCAAGGATGAACTGATCAGAATTAGGTGGTTAAAGGTCACTGACCTCACAAAACACGTTTTTGTCCATAACTCAAGAATTTAAACGCTAATTATGACAAAGTTTCACAGTCTCTAAGTGAAGATGACGTATTTCTCACTGGAATCAAACATGTCAATATAGTGATTTAAAAAAAAACAACCTTAATACCTTTTTATTAAATTCCTTCAAAGTCTTCACTACAAATATTATGAGTGGACAGACGTGGATATTAACTGCAGCTTGACTGGTTGGCTGAGACATACATTTTGTTTTTTTAATAACTTTTCTCACTTTTCCGTCTCTTTTCAGATGACGGGCCGTAAAGGTCGTGTGGTCAGTAACGACGACGGCAGCATCACCTATGAATCTCGCTCTGAGCTGGATGTCCCGGTGGAAATCCTCAACCTCACAGAGAAACAAAGATTCATGGATGGAGAAAAGGTAAAAAGGCAAACTTTAAAGAGGACAGATGGGTTTTACCAATCATGTAACTGATTATTATTATTAGAGGTTTGGTGCTGTAATTACTTGGTGGATGTTCAGACAGAATATTTATTATTCTGTATATATGTATTAATAAATACTGAAAGGTTCACCGACTCATCCGCTGATTCTGACCAGCTGCACTAATTTCAATGACGTCCCACTGTTATACTGCAGATTATTAACCTCCTATAACAAGCCACCAGCCAGCAGAGACTGATTTCATTTTCTTATGGTTGAGCTAAAACTTTTGGACACGACTGACAGACTTTTAATAAAGAAATAACAGCTGCTTATTCCATATTTTGTATGTGAAAACTTAATATCCGTCGTCCGCCTTGTCAACCAGAACATCGCCATCATCTCGGAAGCCGCCAGCTCGGGTATATCCCTGCAGGCCGACCGCAGGGTGAAGAACCAGCGGCGGAGAGTCCACATGACGCTGGAGCTTCCGTGGAGCGCAGACAGAGCTATACAGCAGTTCGGTCAGTAGATGTTAACCCTCGGTAATACAAACATTTGATTACATGAATAAGGATGTGGTTCAAAACGTACTGAACTCTTCTTCTCTTGTTTCTCCGGACGCAGGGAGAACTCACAGGTCAAACCAGGTCACGGCCCCAGAATATGTCTTCCTCATATCGGAGCTCGCAGGAGAGCAAAGATTTGCATCCATTGTTGCCAAAAGACTTGAAAGCTTGGTGAGGATGAATTGAATTATGTATTTTTTTAAAGTGTGGTGAAGTTCATCATTTCTACTAAACATTAACTGCATTTGTGTTAAATCTTTAACAGGGCGCTCTCACTCACGGAGACAGAAGAGCAACAGAAACTCGAGATCTCAGCAGGTTTAATTTTGACAACAAAGTAAGAACATCAAGTGTTTCCTTTCACATGTTTTTTTTAATTTTTTTTTATTGTCGTAGTTATTAACAGTGACTCACTTGTGGTAATCTTGTTCACAGTACGGCAGAAACGCTCTGGAAATTGTGATGAAATCGATCGTGAAGCTCGACGCTCCGCTGGTGTCGCCGCCCTCAAACTTTAAAGGGGATTTCTTCAAAGGTATGACTCATGTTATCAAAAACAACGCAAGAAACTGGTAGTCTCATGTTGCTACAATCCATTTTGTTTGCTGCACTTTTAGTTCATTCCATAGAAGTAATTATTAGCAAACTGTATTGATTTCTATGTTTGAAACAAATCAGTGCTTCTCATGTGTCTCTGAGTGATAAAAGTGTTTTTCTTCTTCTGCAGAAATCCAAAGTGGATTAATAGGTGTCGGCCTCATTAATGTGGAGGACAGATCTGGCACGCTGTCGCTGGACAAAGGTGATTTTTAAAGTGACATTGCAACTATTCTTGTTCAATTTGATGTACAACACATCAACAACAAGGTGGAGAATAATTAATCTAACGCTCATACTTTGTTCCCGCTGCAGACTACAACAACATCGGGAAGTTCCTGAACCGTATTTTAGGGATGGAGGTCCAGCAGCAGAACGCCTTGTTCCAGTACTTTTCTGACACACTGGCAGCAGTCATTCAGGAAGCCAAGAAGAACGGCAGATATGACATGGGCATTCTCGGTAAGAGAGCCATTATTCCTCTGCCGGTGCTTTGATGCTACTGCGGATGTCATCCAGTTTATATTATACTACGTATTACTCACTCTTCATTCAACACGCATCAGCACATAAATTAACAGACGTTTCAGGGGAAATGTTTTCTTCATTGCTTTCTCCAAACATCCGGCTGACTGACTGCATCTGGTGCCTCCACAAGAGGAGAACAGGCAAAACAGATAAATCGAGAGCATTAATTAGTTGTTTTTTGTTTTGTTTTTTCTCTCCACGGCTCCTCCCCCGGGCTCCGTATTCAACCATATTCACATTTAAAACTCAAGATTTTATTTTTTTTAAACTATGGCAGAGTGAACTGATTTTCTTGCACAACGTTTTTTATGATTTGAGTCATAACCATCTGTCTGCTCTGACATGTAAGCTTGGATTTCAGTGGTTCATTTTGATTGGACCTGAATTCTTTCTAACAGTCTAAATACACTAAACACAGACGTGGCGTGACACGTCTGCTGCAGCAGAGTGCGTCTGTTATAATCAACCGAAGCAGCTATACCAACCG
Source organism: Thunnus thynnus (assembly GCF_963924715.1). Taxonomy (NCBI): domain Eukaryota; kingdom Metazoa; phylum Chordata; class Actinopteri; order Scombriformes; family Scombridae; genus Thunnus; species Thunnus thynnus. The sequence continues at coordinate 5,395,722 of NC_089535.1, forward strand.
CGGAAGCCGCGTGCACCCTCGCAGGCATCGCACTGCTCATCTCTGTTTTTACACGGCTATTCGTCTATTTTTTGTTTTCTCTACGCGGCCCTCCGACAGGTTAAAACTACATAGAACCGTGCAATCTGTTTTAAAAGGATCAAAATAAACACCTCCGTTGTACCAGAGGCAATGCGATGCAACCTTCTGGGTTCTTTTTCATTGCACATTATAATAAATAAATCAAATCCTGTAGTTAAAATGATCTAGTTAATTCAGTAGCACGCAGCCACCTGCAACAAAGACGTAGTTGGTGTAGCAGCACCTATGTGACACGTGGCGTCCTTGCCTGATGTATTTCAGCTGTAATATATGTCTCCCTGTTTCTTCTATCAGATCTGGGCTCCGGTGACGAGAAGGTGAAGAAGGTGGACTGCAGGAAATTCCTAACACCAGGCTACACCACATCTGGACATGTTGAACTCTTCACAGTACGTTCATATAAACGTTTACGTCGTTTAGATCTCTCTCTCCTATTTATGATACGGCTCGATCGCAGTAACCTCACCTGACTTTGTATCTGTGTGTGTCTTTTCTTACAGGTCAGTGTGGAGAGAGGAATGTCCTGGGAAGATGCCACGCATGCTTGGGCAGAACAGAACGGACCAGATGATGGCTTCTATGTACAGGTATGAGAGGGGAGATTAGCTCTGCCAACCAGAACCGCAAGATCACTGGGACCTTTGTTGCCTTTCTCTCTCTCTTTCCGTTGTTTTCTGTCATCTCTCCACATATCAATATCTAATAAAGGGCCTCAAAACAAACTGACTATATGAATTTGACACTTTTAAATCAAGGTTGCTTGTAGTTTTATTATAACAGGATCGCTTTTAGAGTTTATCTCCACCTTTTTATTGTACCAGAATTTGCATTGTGATGATCCATATTGGTACAAAAAATGTATCAAGATCATCCTGCTATGTACAGGAATGATCACAGACAAAGGTCAAAACATTATACAGCAAAACAAAATCCAGTGTGACTTCATCTAGCAACTTATTTTGTCTGAACAACTGTCCAAAAATCCAAATAAATGACATTTTCTGTTATGTAAAACAAGAAAAAACAGCAAAATCTCAACTTTGAGAACTTGAAACATCACATTTTTGCCTTAAAAAAGGACCTTAAATGATTAATTAATCATCAAAATAGTTGCTGATCAATTTTCTTTGCATCAACTTATCAATTAACTGACTAATCGTGCAGCTCTGGTAGCAACAAACACATCCGCTAGCATCGAGTGATTTCATATCTGAGCCAAGAATACTTTGCACAATTATGCAGATTTATGAATGAAAGGTTAATGGATCGAGCCTCGGCTAGTTGGCAGTTCTCGTCCCCAGAAATCCGACTGATGTATGATGATTGCAGTAGTTCAGTTCGTGTAACTGGTGATGGATTTCTCTTTCAGTAAAACGTGTGTTTCATTTCATCAGATGAGGAACAACAAGAAAACAGCCATACTGGTCAAAGAGGTGAACACCAAGAAGAGGCTGTTCCTGGTGTACAGACCCAACACCGGCAGACAGCTCAAACTGGAGACGTACGCAGACATCAAGAAGAGGTTTAAAAAGGTAAAAACATTATTTTATTTTTAAAAAAGTGCTAGGAGAAGGAGGCTGAATGCTTTCTGTGACAACTTCTGGTGTTTTTGGTTTGTTAGGTCTTGTCAGAAGACGCCAAGCAGCACTGGACGGACCAGTACAAGCTGTCAGCAAAGATCTGCTCTCATGCATTCTGGTACGTACATTAGAGATAAATAAACCAGTCTCAAGTAGGCTGAAGAGCTGTTGGATTTGTTGACGATAACAAAAGTCCTTCTGAAGCCTCACAGCTGACGTTGATCAGTCTAATTAAAACGTCTCGGTTCGTGAACTCTTGTGTGTTTCTCCTCACAGGCGGGGTAATTGTAAGAAAGCGGCGGTGGGGCTACCGTGCGAGATCGGTCTCCGGTGTCGGACGTACTACGTCCTGTGCGGCTCGGTGCTCAGCGTGTGGAACGAGCTGGAGGAAGTGCTCACCCCCGTCAGCGGAACCAACGTAAAAGTGCAGATCGTCCGTCTCAGAACAGAAGACGGTCAGAGGATAGTTGGTAAGTTGAAGGACTAGTCGGGTGTTTTCTGGGAAACATGTTTATTTGCATCCCTCCATCATTTCTTATCCTTGGCAACACGTCGGGGCCCCCGTGTCGGTTAATCTTGGCCGCCGTCGTTCTTCACAGTTCTGCAGCAGGTCATTTTTGGTCTTCTTGGGTTTCTTTGGTTTGGAGTCCGTCTCGGCGCAACGTTTAGGGATGTGATCTGTAACCACTTAAACAGCACATAGACCAACATCTGCCTTATTTTAGTGATGTTCTTGCTTTTTGGGTTTTCAGTATAATTTCAAGGTTGTGATCTTGTCAGGCCAGAAACCAGAGGAAGCACTCCGGGGTTTTCCACCAGTCGTTACAATCCGCTGTCTCTGCTGATAGAGCTGCTTACATTCGCTGGTTTCAGCTCTTCAAATGTTGTGATTTAATGTTTTTCTTTGTCATACTGAATATTTTAGACTGTTGGCTGAACAAGACAAGACATCTTAAAATGTTTTCCTCTGATTCAGGGAAATTATAACGGTCACTTTGACTATTTTTACAGACAAATCTGACTATTATTTTCTCAATAAAGTTTTATGTCTGTAAAATGTCAGTAAATATGGACACATGGCCACTGACATGTTTTTTTTTGGTTTGTTTTGTTATGTTTTTCTTAGCTTGGCATAAAGTCTCTAGAGACAGCTGGCCTGGATCTGTCCACAGTACCTCTAAAGCTCACTGACGTAACATGTTATAAGTTGTTTGTTTAATCCATACAGTAAACAAAGTAATAAAACAACTAGTTCTGGTTTTACGGGAGGTTTTGTGCAGATCTTTCTCTTGTCCCCATGAGGCCGCCAGACAAGAAACTCCTGACTGTAGCTTCGTATTTACAGACCAGACATGAGAGTGACGTGCATCTTCACATCTGACTCTCAGCAAGAAAAGCAAATAAGCATGTTTCCCCCAAAATATCCTTTTTATCACGTCGTAGAAACAGCAGCCTCACAGCTCATTCTCAACTCTCTCTCTCTGTTTCACAGGACTGATCATTCCAGCGAACTGCGTGTCTCCGTTAATTAACAAGCTCTCCACGTCGGACCAGAGCCAGCAGCTGGCTGTGCAGGAGCAACAGAAGAGGCAACAGCTGCACCCCCAAAGTTTCAGTCACGCACCCAACACATAGTCTGGGTGGGGGGTGGGGGGGTTTCGGACCACTCTGCTTCACGGGCTTCGATCCCACGAGTTCACATCCCCCACACTAAAAGGGATCTGGCTCCATCTCTATCTCTCTGCACACCGCAGACCTCCAGGACCGCTGTCCCTTGTTCTGCACCCTCACGCCCCCGCCCATCGTCTCCGAGGGTCAGAGGTCACACCAAGCTGTGACCGTTCTCACATGTAAAGCAGTGGTTGTACAGAGAAAAAGATTTCAGGGTTGTTGTTGTTGTTTTTTTTTTTTTTTTTTTGTTCTTTTAACCTTCGAGAGACTCGTGTTATCACCTAGAGAGATTTGACGGGTGATGTATCGTCCTCTGACATTCAGAGTGAAAGATTTGTGATATATTGATTAAGACGGACTTGAGTTGAGAGTTGAAACGTAGATGTCGGCCTGTGGCGGTTTCAGTTATCCACTATCCTCACCCGACGCTTTAAAGCTGTTTATTCTTTCATGCCCCGAGTCCGAACTATCTGACATGAAGCAAAAACCATAAATAAAAAGAAAAAGGGCATTTAATGCTAAACTACAATCCAATAATTAATATATGATGAAGACCTTTATTCCTCAGACATTCAGTACATGTGCAGTGAAAGAATTTGATAACTACGGGAAACCAGGTGTGTGCTTTTTATTTTTTTTCTTCTTCTTCTGTTGGTCTGTGTTCATCGTCGTCACTCATGAAACAAAGACCAAAATGTCATCATCATCATCATCATCAGAATCCACTTCTTCTGCATCTTAATCAGCTTGTTTCGCACATGAGTCTCATGTTTTATCAAAGTTCCTTGGTTTGTTTTTATTTCACACTTCATCATTTTGTTCTTCATCGTAACATTAACAAGCAGGAGTTTGTCTTATGTGCCTTTTTTTGTATCAGTACACATAGTTACTGCAGTCAGGCACCTTCCCAACACACCAAACACGCTTTCACTGTCCGTTATCTGGTGACGAATCGCTTCTATTTATACTGCATGAAATTAAAGAATGTTTCACAAAGATAATATTTGATGAAGTTAAGTTTGTCATCAATAAACCAGACTTTTGGTGAAGGAGCAACACGATGTCCAACTCATGACAAGTGAAAGCTGTTTTAGTTGAACAGTCGTGTTCCCACGTTAAATTTGACTTCTTGTTGTCGCTGTTTAATGAAATCGATTTGCGAACACTTTCTTATCCAGAAAAAGGTGCCGGCGTCCGGTTCCGTAAACGATCGTCACTCTCAAACATCAGATAAATTTGCAAATCTTAAAGTTCTCTCGTATATTCAAGCATGTGCCGCGAGTACGGCGTTCCTTTTTCGGATGTTATCTCATGTCGCAGCTTGCATGTCGCAGATTCGGTGAAACAGGCTCCACAGTTGTTAAAAAAAACGACTTTTCGGTATTTATTTCAGTTTTTTTTTCAGGCTGGACTACATATCTGTCACTGAAAGTAGAAGGAAATATGTTTAACATTATTAAGATGAAGCAGCCAAGGAATTCTGAGAAATGTGAAACTCGTGTCCTCGACAAAGACTCGCTGCTTTCTGATCTTCACACCGGTTTCAGTCTCAAACTCTGCTCTGTTTTTATGTTTTTATTTTGTTGCATTTTTTTTTTTTTTTTTTTTTTTTTAAATGAATTGTGCTCAGGGGTTAAACTCATACAAAGACCCTCTTTGGAAAAACAAAACAAAGAAAATCTCTTCTTTCTTTTTTTTTCTACTAGAGTATCTGAAATGCATGAGACCATAACTCAAATCCTCCTCCACCTCTCCTCAGTACTGTCCTGTGTTTGACTCACAGCACATGCTACGGACACATCTCCTCCTCCTCCTCTAATTCATCTGCTTTTCCGGAGCCGAGCTGTAATTAAAAAAATTAAAAAAAAAAAAAAAAAAAAAAAAAAAAAAGAATAGACGATCGCTTCTGTTAAATAGCTCTTCTGCCTCCTCCTCGGGTCCTGTCCTGCGTTTATAGATCTGCACTGGAAAAGGGGGGACGGGCTAAAAGTCTGGATACATGAGCCGCTCCTATTGGCTGATAATAGAAGATGTTAATGAGACGGTGCGCTCAGACACATCTTTAAACCCTGTGGATTAGTTGTTATTATTAAGTGTGTTTTTTCCCCTGTTATTGATTGATTGCATTTAAAAAAAAACCCACATGAAATAAGAAGGAAGAAGTCTTTGTAACATACCCACATGTGCATTTTTTTGTACACTTTGTAAAAGGATTCAAACTGATTCAACGCAGCACATCTCCAAATTTGTTGGGACGATATTTCGGAGACTTTATTGAGAATATTAATAATGTCTGCTCTCTCTAAATAGGAAATCACATCTTTCAACTCGACTGTCCACCATATTTAAGCCAACAACTCATGTTTTTTTTAAATTTTATTTTGTCTTTTCGAGATGTTTATGTACATGTGCTGCTGACTTTAAAGTGTCATATGGCAGATCGGCTCTTTCTGAAGTTGAAACACTTGAAGGACTCTTTTTTTTTTTTTTTTTCTTTTCTTTAATCATTGCACGAGTTGCACTACTGACAAGAGTTGTACAAAAAAGATTCAACATTACCTGTACATGAATGAGTGCAATGCTCAATAAAGCTTGGTATACTTCTACCTCGTCCTGCTGTTATTACATACAAGATGCTTCATTTGCATAATCCCAGCAGCAAATATAGGAGCTTCACATGGTTTTAATTGAATAAAAACGTTTAAGAACAAGCCAGTTTCCATCACTGCTACATCTTTGTATATTTTAGGCTATTTTGTTGTTGCTTTTCCTGTGATATTGATATGATTTATGGTTTATTTTAAAAGGTTTTGCTGTGAAATGAAAAACAAATTAATCCTGCACTCTGTCCATAACATGACGTTTCAGTTCTCAGACCTTCATCAGATAAAATTAATTCATTCTTTGCTTTCCTTTATTTCCTTTATCCTACGTACCTGTCACTAAGACCTTACAGTCAGCGGGAACCTTTCTGAAATTATGGCGCTGAATTATTTTAAAGGGTTGTCAGGCTCCTTTAGTCAATATATATAGATATGAAACTAGAAGCTCACAGATTCCTTGAAAGATGTTTAAGAAATAGAAGCTCACTTTGTTGTTTAACTTGTTGAATTTTTAGGGTTTTCAAGCAATGGAGGACAAAGTATTTTTATCTTTTGCTTAAGTAAAAATGGCGTTATCACACTGAAAATACTCCATCACAAAATGTAAATGTTAAGTAAAAGTAATTATCATTAGCAAAATTCACTGAAGTATCAAAAGTAAAGATTCTACAGGAAAATGTCCTTTGTTAATTATACTTTTACAATTTCAAGTAGTATTACAGATGCATAGATGTCTGAGTAGTATTTGACTTTTGTATCAAGGTTAGATAAAACTCATTTTAACTACTTAATGTGTATGTTGGTCAGTAGTTTAATTATAACAATCATCAGCATATTGTTTGTAAAATCTTTAATTGTAAAGTAACAAACAGCTGCCAAACAAATGTAGTGGATTAATAAGTGCAATATTTTTCTCTGAGTTGTAGTGGAATAGTAGTGGTGATAATAGTAGTGATAATATAAAATGATCAGTTAAGTACCTTAAAACTCTCAGAGGAAACAGTCTAAACCCCAAAAGTATTCAGTTTACAAGGATGTTTAACAGAAAAGCAGCAAATATTCACATTAGATTAGTTGGATCTGGAAAATGTTTTGCATTTTTGCTTGAAAAAAATATGTAAATGATTATAAAACCAATGATTTTCTATTGAACGCAGATAAATCGACTAATCGTTAAAGCTCAGATTTTTATCTTGTTTATGTAATAAATATTTACCTCAATGCAACACTGACTCGTCTTTTATCTTCTGAGATTTTCACTTTCATTTTTCCAGGAATCATATGACTCGTATTTGCTGTGTTGACACATAAATGAAATAAACAGTTTGTGTCTGCCAACGTCTCCACTTCACAAAGTTTGTTTGTCATTATATTTTATGTTTTATAACGATTAGACTGTCTTTTTTAAATTGTACTTTTAAATTATACCTTTTAACTTATTTTAATACTTTTTTTGTCTTTCATTTCTTTGATTTATTTTGCTTTTATACACATACTTATATACTATGTAAGCTTTTGACAAAGTGCTCTTTATTTTCTGAATCATTAGACTTATCTTTTTTTAAAAATTGTACCATTATATGTACCTGTTAACTTATTTTAATACCTTTTCTCTTTCATTTCATTGATCTATTATGCTTCTATACTTACATTTATGAATACTTATATATTTTTGATGAGACAGATATGTGATGTGTTGTATCTGACTTTAGCTTTTATACTTCATAAATACTAATATACTATATTTTTGATAACAGCACTCCTGCATTGTGTACTTGTTATGTACCTGATGTGTACTGTGGTACTGTTTAACTATTATCTTTTTAAATTGTACCTTTATATTTACCTTTTAACTTATTTTTATACGGTTTGTCTTTCATTTCATTGATTTATTTTGCTTTTACACACTAAATACTGTTTTTCTGGTCTTTTCTTTGTATTTTCTGAGCTGTTCAGACTATCTGCTCCTTTGTGGAGGCCTTACTACTGCATCACTGGGGTCCCAGTCACAACACTAACAGCCAGGACTGGGCCAAACCTTGTACTGGTGTCAAACCATGTGGCCAAAAGGGACCGAAGGGATATAAAGAGGGTCCAACAGACTCCTCCAAATCTAATCTCATTTGAATGGAAGGAGAGCAGATCCTCAGTCTCATGTCTGCAAAAACTAAATGTGCTTTAAGTTTAAATCTATGTTTCTGGTTTCTGTTAGTTCATGCAAAAATTCAACAGTTTCATATATCAGTGGGTTTAGTAATGGACGTACAGACAAAGACAGGAATCAGCAAACTGCTTCCAGCTCTTGTTTTCTGTGAAAAGCACTGAAACAAAAGCGTTTCATTGTACAAACCCAGCAGAGAAAATGTAAACTCTAACTTTAAAATAAATATACCTACACTAAGTTTATCATCCTACTTTCTAACTGCAGTTTCTTGCTTTTTAAATGTGTAAAATATGAAGGAAAATTAGTTATGACGTAACAAGTAATGTTGACTAAATATCTGAAAAATGTGTGTAAAGTCATGTTAAACGTGTGTGAATTTCATCATTTTATAGTGTTAATCATGTTTTTTAAAATGTTTTTCTTGATATAACATGTGTTACACCATATTTGGTGACCCATAAGATCCTGTGACCTGCATTGTTGGAGGATCTGCTCAGATCCTTCAGTGGTTCTCGAACTTTTTCATGTCCAGGACCCCTAAACTGACACAATTAGACCCCCATCTGATAAGATTTTTCCTTTAGATGTTTTATTACAGAAAGTGTATGAAACCCATGAAGAAAATACTCATACATTGTCATTGTGTTACTGATGAAATTATGGTGGAGATAAATTATTCCCCTTTTTGCTGAGGACCCCCTGAAACCCCCTCAAGGACCTCTGGGGGTCCCCGGACCCCACTTTGAGAACCACTGCTTTACTTAAGTGTAAGTATCGATACCACAATGTAAAAATACTTCATTACAAGTGAAAATCCTTAGTAAAAGTATAGAAGCATTACCACATAAATTTACTTAAAGTCTTAATTTTGCAGATTTTCTGTAAAATTAATACTTTTACTTAAATTAGGATTTTAAATGCAGGATTTTTACTTGTAATAAAGTACATTTTCATTGTATTTCCTTTTCTGTTTGCAGCTGCCTTTTATTAAATCAAAATGTGAGGCTTTTGATTAATTTCTTGCACTGCACTTTAACTTAAATTCTTGTATTTTATCTTTCTTATTCTATTTTTCCTTATTTTTTATTTTGTATTTTCTTAACTCTTTAATAACCGTCTTTATATGCGTTTAAATGTCCCTTTAATAATGTGTTTCTTTCGCACTTTCAGCGCGTTACGTGAAGCACTTTGAATTGCTTTATTGTTGAAACGTGCTATACAAATAAACTCTCCTGTGATAAACTTGCCTTGTGGTATTTATACTTCTACTTAGAGTACTTCTTCCAACATGGGTCACCAAATACGTCGTAACACCCACAATGGATAGTTGCAGTGTTAGAAAGCACAGTGGGTGTCAATATAAAGTGACGGCCATATTTGCCGGTGCCGCTGTTGTAAACAAAAAGTGAGAGACAGACGCTTCACTGAATTTCGGGTCATTTTTATTTCTTTAATTTACAATGTCTCTGGGAATGTCTTACAAACCCAACGTCCATCAGCACATTCCGGGAACTTCTGGGAACCAGGGTAAGGCGAAAACGGCGGAGAAAATCAAAGTATCCGACCGTTAAATCGACCGTTAAATTCGGGGTCTCGGAGAATACCTGGAGAAAGACCGTGTCTGTAGTTTTTGTCCAGTTATATATATAGGGTCAGATCCTGGGAGCTAGGCTAATTCATATCCGCCATTATTACTAATGTAAAAGAGCGCCATCCGCGGCATCAGCCGTTGGAGAAAGACGGTTGGGATGTGAAACGAGAAGGCGACGGTTCCGTAACGGTCGTTATCCGCCGTCCGGGGTCCCGGTCCCGCCGGGTGGGTGCCGTTACACGGTGACAAAAATGTATCACTTCTGTCTTCTTGAGCCAGCCTTGTTCCGTTTCCTCCATGATGCTCCTCGGTCGGAGCTGCTGATTGATCTGCCTCTGAGGGCTCTTTATGACTCTTCGAGGACATCTCGTGTTGGAGGCTGAATACTGCAGTTTATTCACAAATCAGTTCAAATACTACGAGTGTAGGAAGAAGTACTCACATACTGAAGTAAAAGTACCAATACGGCGATGTAAAAATACTATGAGAAACCCTACTTAAGTAAAAGTATTTAAATATTATGAGCTTGATGTAGTTAAAGTATTGCAGTAAAAGTAGTGGTTTGGTCCCTCTGACTGATATATTATTATATATGACATCATTAGATTATTAATAGTGAAGCATCAGTGTTAGAGCAGCATGTTACTGTTTCAACTACTTTATATACAGTTAGCTAGTTTAGTCCACTGGTTCCCAACCTAGGGGTCGGGGCCCTCCAAAGGGTCACCAGATAAATCTGAGGGGTGGTGAGATGATTAATGGGAGAGGAAAGAAGAAAAAACAAAGTTCTGATACACAAATCTGTTTTCAGTTTTTGTACTTTTTCTCTAATCTTTGCTTTTTATTGATCATCAATCATTTGAACATTTATTGAAATGAAAGCATGTGAGAAGTTCAGAGGGAAAAATCACTATTTGGTGGAGCTGTTAAAGTCGAGATGAAATGAAAAATGCCTTTTTAACCCTTTTAGATGACATCCCCGGTCATATTATGCACATATTTAACAATATATGCCAAAAAATACAAAAAAATTCGATCGATTTCATTGTATTGTTGTATCAAAAATCTAATTACGTTTTCTTCCTGTAAAACTAAATATGAGGTGTGCTGACGTCATCTTGAACCCGTTAATCGAGCTTCAACTTTCAGCAGCACAGAGCTAAAATTCATTATGTCACGTTCACTTTTCAACATTCAAATCAAACTGCTCCCAACGTTATAACCTGTCTGTCTATCTTATCCTAATACATCATGATACGGCAGTCAGATACTCTCGAAATGCCCTTTCATCTGGACTTTAACAACTCATAGACATGTGAAATGTGACCCCGACTACACACTGCTTTTTGTAAGACGGTGGGAAACCACTGGTTTCATCTTTAACAATGTGTTGTATTTTAAAAGCTTGTTATATTATCCATTGTGTCAAATCTTCATCTGAAAAGTAACTAAAGCTGTTAAATAAATGTAGTGGAGTAGAAAGTACAATATTCGGAAATACTTGGAAATACTCAAGTAAAGTACAAATACCAACTAACCATCAATCTGTGAGTTATTGATATAATATTGTATTAGTTGTTTGTAGAGCTGCAGTGATTAGTGATTGTGATTTGTGTTTTGTTTTTTTGATGTGTGGACAGTTGGAAACCTTCAGTCTCCCTCAGCAGCCAACTTGGCCACGTTGCAGTCCTACAGGCCCCTTCTGAGCGACTATGGACCTCCATCTCTGGGATTCTCACAGGTAACCGCTTCTGAGCTCAAATCTGACACATCACGCAAACATTTCCATCTAGCAATTTAGTTTTGTACCAAAAAAGAACAAACAGCAACTCAAAAATAACGGTCAGAGTTGAAGCAGCAGAGGCTCTGGATCCCAGACGTCCCATAAATCACCAATGTCTCTCAAATTCCATGCTTCCAGTTTGTAACTCAGGCTTTCCTTTATTTATTTATTTATTCATATATTTATAAAATCCCTTCAGTTTTGGCTTCAAACACAAAATTTCACACAAAACAAGAGCTGTAATCTACAACAAAGACTGAAAGGAAGCAGGGAAACCACTCGCACCGACATTCATTCTGTCTTTTAGAGGCTCGTACGAGTGATTTAAGAAAATTCGTGTCACTCATACTAATCATGAGATACGAACAACATGAAGAGTAGTTCAGACGAGTCCTGAACAGAGTCTCTGCATTTCTTCACAAGGGGAAAAACTTGTTTGACAAACATAGCTGCCAATTTACTGAGAGTTTTTTTTAGATTTTTAGAGTTTTATTGTCATATTTTGGCAGCTTCCATATTTCAGTAGTAAATAGCCGCTATACACGGCTGCTCAGAAAGTCCCTGGTTGGCTGTCTCGGTGTGAGCACTGATTGAATTTGTTAATTAGTCCCGCCCCCTCTCGTCGCACTGCCAGTTTGGTCTCCGTCGCCAGCTATCCCAGCATGCTTTGTGCAGCGAATTAGTTGCTTCCCATAGACGATGAACAAGTTCTTCTACCGCGGGGCGGCACCGTCAGGCTGTTCGTGCAGGTTTCTGTCCAGCATCATGTCGTGTTGCAGCTGACAGTGTAACATCATCTACTCTAATATCTCTGTGACGCTCACATGACCACCTCTCATATTAGTCATGGAGCCTGGAGTCTGTCACACTGAAGCTGAAGTCCTTTAATACGACTTCTGACACCCTTAAACATGTTTTTATCTGCTCATTTCTGACAGCAGGACCAGAAGTTCTGCAGTTTCCCTCGTTTTAACTGTTTGGGAACATTTTTGTTAGTTAAACTCGCCCACAAACGCAGCGAAACATGTCGCCTCATATGGCAATTTAAGGGACGTCAATTATACTTATGAAGAAATCTCAGGAACATTCGCCTCCTCACGATCAGGTGACGTCCATCAGGCTGAAACGAGCCATTTACGACAACTTCGGGCAGTTAAGAGAGTTTGTTGAATCCAACTTGCAACACTCGTACGAAATATGTTCTTGCATGAGGCCCAGCGTTACCTGCCTGACCCCAATGACATCACCAGGGTTGTTTTTTCAGTCTTTAGAAAGCAGCCACAGATGTTTTCAACTAGTCTTAACGGCAAGTAAACTGATCTTGATGTGTAAAACTGGAGGAGTGCCCCTTTTTTAATTGCTTTGTAACAATAATTCATGTTTATTAACTTAAATATTACTTGAATATTACTAAAATGGACAAAAATGTCTGTTAGCACATAAATATGAAGATTTGCCCCCCATGTGTGTGTTTTCTTATCATTTTTGGCAAGTAATTGGAAGCTTATTCACCTACTGTACCGACTGTAATGTTCTCTGGATTAGACTTCCTTCCGCGTATTGAAGATGTGTTGAACCTGGCTTATCTTACTGTGTTTGCTCTCCAGGGCTCCACCGGGAGCCAAGTGCCTCAGAACAAATATGCAGAGCTGCTGGCCATCATCGAAGAGCTGGGAAAGGAGATCAGGCCTACATATGCTGGAAGTAAGAGCGCAATGGAGAGACTGAAAAGAGGTAATGTTAGTTAACCTCCATACTTCAAACAATTCAAGCGCTAAATGTAATTCACACGGTTTGTTCATCTAAACGGTGCGGGTCTTTCTTCACAGGAATAATCCACGCCAGAGGGCTGGTGCGTGAATGCTTGGCTGAGACCGAGAGAAACGCGAGGTCCTAGCTACGAACACACACAACACACACACAACACACACACAACACACACACATTCCTCCCTGCAAGAAGAACTAACAGTTGTGCGTCTTATGAAAAAAAAACCAAAAAAAAAAAAACCTGCATGGCATTTCCTTTGAGAAGAGGAAGTAAATGAAGAAAGGATGGGAAAACAAGCTCAAGGGGAGAACAACAACAACAACTAAAAAAAAAACATCACGCAATTCATGACTCGTGTGGGTTCTGGAGGATCATTTAAATCATGTGTGGATTAATGGAGATGAGAGGATATCATGTGTTTTTATTGCCCCACTTTTAGGGATCTCAGTTTTAACTTCATATTTAAAATGTTGATTTATGCATGCGAACGGGCCCGTGGGTTAAGTGTAGACACTGCATGGCTTGTATTGGGGGGGTGGTGGGTGGTTGGTGGGTGGGGGGGGTTAGTGGGGGGGGGGGGGGGGGGGGGGGGGGGGGGGTAGATGGAGAAGAATTGTGTTTTGATAGTATTTGGTCTGTTTTTCAGACTCCTAATAACACACATGACTGAATGAGTGAGGGACAGAAATGTGCCAAATGCATTGGTTCATTCGTGTTGAGGTCGATTTTGGTATTAAAAAAAAAAAAAAAAAGGAAAATGCTGTTAACTTGCATCTTTGTATGTATTTATTACTCAGTGTAATAAATTGTATTTTCAATATAGTTGTCATTGTGATTCATTGTGTTTCAGGTATTTATCATCAGTAAGTACATTTACTCACCTGCTGTACTTGTACTTTACTTGAGTATTTCCATGTGATGCTACTTTATACTTCCACTCCACTACATTTCAGAGGGAAATATTGTACTTTCTACTCCACTACATTTATTTGACAGCTTTAGTTACTTTTCAGATGAAGATTTGACACAATGGATAATATAACAAGCTTTTAAAATACAACACATCATTAAAGATGAAACCAGTGGTTTCTTACAAAAAGCAGTGTGTAGTCGGGGTCACATTTCACATGTCTATGAGTTGTTAACAGCTCCACCAAATAGTGATTTTTCCCTCTAAACTTCTCACATGCTTTCATTTCAATAAATGTTCAAATGATCCAATATTTCACCAAAAATCAAAGATTAGAGAAAAAGTCCAAAAACTGAAAACAGATTTGTGTATCAGAACTTTGTTTTTTCTTCTTTCCTCTCCCATTAATCATCTCACGACCCCTCAGATTTATCTGCTGACCGTTAAGAGGGGCCTGACCCCTAGGTTGGGAACCAGTGGACTAAACTAGCTAACTGTATATAAAGTAGTGTAAACTAGCTCCACCTCCAGCAGCTACAACAGTAACATGCTGCTCTAACGCTGATGCTTCACTATTAATAACCTAATGATGTCATATATAATAATATATCAGTCAGAGGGATAAAATGAGAACTTTTACTTTAAATTATCAGCTCATTCAGTCACAGAGGGTTTCCGGTGCTCATTTGTATCCATCAGTCTGTGCAACAAGAACTGTGACAACAGGATAAAACAGTTGTGAAGGCCAAACACCATCATCATCATCATCTCCGTCCTCAAGCTCTGGACTCAACTATTGCACACAAACTGACTCTTACACACAGACTACAATACGTAGAAATATAGTTGACCTGTGTAGACAATACTACTGCATATTTTACTTATATTTTGTATTCACTACTTCACTTACACACACACACACACAGACATATATAACTACAGCTACACCAACCAAAATCACCACTACTGCACATATTTTGCACAACTTTTTATTTTTATAATCCACAAGTCAGGTTATGTATATTGCCTTATTATTATAATGTTTATAATATAAATAGATTTAATTCCATTTACTTGACTTTTTATTTTTTTTGCATTTATTACTTCTAGTTTTTATTCTGTTTCTTCGTTTCCTGCACAGCTGCAACATGCAAATTTCTCCTCTGGGGATCAAAAAAGTCTTATCTTACTTATGTACTTCATGATTTTTCATGTGGATACTTGTAATGGAGTTATTTTTACATTTCTGCATTGGTATTTTTACCTAAGTAAAGGATCTGAGTACTTCTACCACTGAGTAGTACAATATAAACTGCGTTGCTTTAGTGTCGCTGCACTTCTCTTTTTGTTCTTTCTTTATTGACACATAAAACAGTTAAAATGTCTTATTCCACAAAATGATCACATACAAAGTATCAAAATATTCATCTTCCGGTTTACAGAAGAGAAGTAAAAAAAGGGGAGTTATAGTTCATACAAAGATTTTAAACAAAAAACAGGTGTTAATAGTTTTTACAGCCTTTGGATTCGAGAAAAATCAAATAGAATCAATTACTGTTTGACCTCCTTTGTAAAAACCAAGAAGTTCAACTTTTTACCTGTGAATCTGCTTTTATGAATATGAAATTTAGCCAATATAATTAAAAGATTTGCAATATATAGCTGATAATTCAGTGTAGAAACTGAATTAGGGGAGACATACTGTATATTGTAACGTTAACAGTGTTTAAATTGTACGATTTGAATCCCCATAAATATGATGAGATTATTATGAAATGCTAATAAGAAATATATACACAAGAAAAAGTTGACGGATCGCCTTATTTTTTAATTTTGCCACGAAAAACAAGTTTTCTCTGTCAGCTTGTTTTGTCCCAACAGATGTGTACACCTCGTTCCCGGCGCAGCCAATAGAAACACAGAGTGAGACTGACAACCAATCAGAGCGCAGTATTTTTGATTGCGTTTTGACCAATCGCGAGGCAGGCTGCGTCCGTTACAGCAGCTAGATATCACCGCAGTGCAGTGCAGCAGCCAACCAGCAACCAGCTAGCCAACAGCTACTCTTACAGAAATATGGATGAGACGATGTTACAAGTCAACGGGTAGGTTAACTGTTATTTAATGTGGGTTACAGCGGCACTTTTTCTCCTGTAAAACAGTATCTGATCCTCGGCTGTGTTTGTTGTAATGTCATCTGCCTACGCTGTTGTTATAAACCTGTAATAAACCAACTTAGCCTAACTCAGCTAGCCTGCTAACCTGTTCTTAGCGGTAGTTGTAGCTAACATGTTAGCACGATAACTTAGCCTATGCTATCTGTCTGTGCTGTGTAGATTTGTGTTGAGGGATAGGTGTCAAAGTTAATTAGCGGTTCAGTCAAACCGAGCCAGTCCAGACAAGCTCACGCACGGACACGCACACACACACGTACACACACGCGCACACACACACAGCACATCACAGACAGACGGGGTGGTGGGTGCTTATGCGTAACACTGATAGAATAGCTTTAACATTTGTACAGTCGTTGAAAGTAACTAAGTACATTTACTCAAGTACTGTACTTAAGTACAATTCTGAGGTACTTGTACTTTACTTGAATATTTCCATGTGATGCTACTTCCACTCCACTACATTTCAGAGGGAAATATTGTACTTTCTACTCCACTACATTTATTTGACAGCTTTAGTTACTTTTCAGATGAAGATTTGACACAATGGATAATATAACAAGCTTTTAAAATACAACACATTGTTAAAGATGAAGCCAGTGGTTTCCAACCTTTTTGGCTTTTGACATTTTACAAAAAGCAGTGTGTAGTCGGGGTCACATTTCACATGTCTATGAGTTGTTAACAGCTCCACCAAATAGTGATTTTTCCCTCTAAACTTCTCACATGCTTTCATTTCAATAAATGATCCAATATTTCACCAAAAATCAAAGATTAGAGAAAAAGTCCAGAAACTGAAAACAGATTTGTGTATCAGAACTTTGTTTTTTCTTCTTTCCTCTCCCATTAATCATCTCACGACCCCTCAGATTTATCTGCTGACCCTTTGGAGGGGCCCGACCCCTAGGTTGGGAACCAGTGGACTAAACTAGCTAATTGTATATAAAGTAGTGTAAACTAGCTCCACCTGCAGCAGCTACAACAGTAACATGCTGCTCTAACACTGATGCTTCACTATTAATAATCTAATGATGTCATATATAATAATATATCAGTCAGAGGGACCAAACCACTACTTTTACTGCAATACTTTAACTACATCAAGCTCAGGATACTTTTATACTTTTACTTAAGTAGGATTTTTCATGCTGGACTATTACTTGTAATGGAGTTTGCATAGTTGTATTGGTACTTTTACTGAAGTAAAGGATCTGAATACTTCTTCCAACACTGGCTAGTTGTCAAAGTTAATTAGCGTCTCAATCAAACCGAGCCGGTTCAGACAAGTTCTCAAACACACAGCAAACACAGGACATGACAGACAGACAAGGGGAAATGGGTGCTAAAGCGTAAAACTGACACTCATGCGTAACACATAGTTATATCTGGTTTTGTTGATGTTTTGTTCACTCTTGAACGTTGATAACAGATCAGAAATATGATAAGATAAGACTTTATTGTCCCAGAAGGAAATTTACTAAATGTTACAAGACGGCCTACACTTAACAATGTTTTCCTTTGACATTATCACTTTCATTTTTTCTTTGTATAATATTATATTTTATGGTGTTTTATTTAATTTTTTGTCATCACAATGCTTATAGTGCTTTTATTTAGTCTCATCATCTTTAGTATTTCTTTTTACTGGTGTTCTATCCGCTTTACATGAGCTCATTTCTTTTATTTGCATCTCAGTTGTTTATATATGAACTTATTTCTTGCACTTTCATCTGTTCTATTTACGGACTCATTACTGGATGATATATGTGCTCTAATGTTCCTTCTTGTTTGTCACATAGGGGAGAGAATTACATGGGTGTCTGATTCAGTTTTTTTTATTCTGTAAATCATTTTCAATCTGGAAAACACTTTGCTCTTATGCTTTGAAACTGCTACATAAATACAGTTATTATTATCAGTGGTAGCTGGCTTATTAATGTTTTTGAGTGACAGTTGAGCAACACTTCCAGCTGTTAGCTTGGAAGACTCTATTTCCACATCAGTCTGGACAACAACAAGAAGCGTGATTTAAAAGGCTTCATAGCTTTCTGTCTGACTACTTGTTGTTTTCCTCTCTCTTGGTCTCTAGCTGTCAGACTGACCCCCTCTGCATGGGCCCATAAACATGTCCACAGATGACAGTATCTCTGAGGATGTGTCCAGCTCGGGGGCTTTGAGCCATTGCCATGCCAGTGCTGACGGGGATGGGGGTAAGGAGAGCGAGACCTCTCTGGTGTCCTCTGAGGGGACATCAGCCTCGGGGCTGGCTGTGTCAGAGGGCAGACACACAACCTCCCAAACAACAGGAGGCACTGTGGAAAGCCGGCCCATGGACATCACACCAGCATGCAACAAGATCAGGTGCAGGAGCTGTAAACGCAGACAATGGAGAATAAAAAGACTGGAGACGCATGTTTTCTTAGAAGCAAACATATAAATGATGTTAACTTTAATTTTTAAAAATGTAATCTATTTCCCGTGAAGGACCATTGTTGTAGTTTTCCTTCATCTTCATAGGAAATAAATTAAAATTTAATAGCATTTATATTTATAGAAGATTATTTTGTATGAATTGCTAGAAGTCATATTTGTCCAGTCTATATTTTTAAGATGCATCATCAAGTTTGAGTCTATGCAGGAGTTTTGATAAATAGACAAAGTGTCTATTGTAGTTTTTACAAATTAATTTGGTCATTATATTGTTTTATATTATATTTTAGCGTCTAGAATGGTATTCAGCATTATCCTAGAATAGAGCTGCATTGATTAACCAGTTAATTAATTAATTGGCAACTATTTTGATAATCAATGAATCATTTTAGCAATTTTTTAAAGCAAAAATGCAAAACATTTGATGGATCCAGATTCTTAAAATTGAGAATTTGCTGCTTTTCTTGGTTGTAAAGTAAATATTTTGGGGTTTTGGACTAATTGTCGGACAAAAAACAAGACGATCAGGTGATGCAACGCCAAACAAGTAATCAAGAAAATAATTGATAGATGAATCAATAATGAAAATAATCATCAGTAGCAGCCTACTGGAGAATCATGTATCTATAACTACATCATATATTACAACACTTACCTACATTATGTGATTTAATATACCATAATTGTATTGCAGGAGTCTGTGTCTGAGCACAGACGAAGCGTTTGAACAAGGGAAGAACCTCCCGTTCATCAACCCGAGCTCCCTTGAGACCCTTAGAGCCCTGGTGCAGGAGATCCAGAGCAGCGGAGAGACAGATCCTGAGATCTGGAAGGACTGTGAGGTGGGGAAAACGTTGCCTGACCAGAAAGACAATCGTTATTGTAGAATGTGCAGATGAAGTCGGGGGTTATCCGCTGTGGCAGTTCTTGTTTTTTCTACGCTGCATTTGGCAGCTGGCAGCCTCATTTCTGAGCTGTCACTTTTATTTTTTTTGTGCAGATCACACCTGACAGTAATTCAGACACACACACACATACACACACACACAGACCCCGACGCCCCACACAGCACCACACTGCAGCTGATCTTTTTAGACACAGGATGTGATTTGCAGAGAACAGACAACTGTGATGATCTACATCGCGGAGGCACCTCACTGCACAGTTCATTAGGCTGGAGGCCTTTTAGTTTACATACCTGAGGAGAGACGTGCTCTTCTCTGATTATTAAAATGTCTTTGGGAATTTATTATACAGACAGTATTGATTGAGAATTACTGCTCTCCTGTATATATCACTTCTCCCTCTCTGTTCACACCGCCGTGGTGCACAGCTGCTTCGCTTGTCCCTTTTATAAATACACATATGCACATGTGCGTGACCTCTTAAACGTCATGGGAACAAGAAACCTGGTTTCCGCAATCGGGGTAGGGGGTTAGAGAAACCTGATTGCCCCACTTAGACTTCTCCTGGAGACAGAAGATTTCTTGACCATGTATATTCGTGATAAAGAAGGTTAAAGTAGCTTTTACACTTTTATATTTCTTCTGTTTATACTGCATTAGGTGTCTGCACACATGGATGCACAGATGGTCTGCACGCACCCTCGTTGATAATAGCGGATTACAAAATTACGTTGACCCTCGCAGCCCAGGGGATGCTGAGAGTAGTCTGTAGAGCCTCTGGAAATCCACCACTCAACATCTCATTGTTCAGTTCAGACACATTCGTGCTGGGAGAAAAAGCTATTTGCTCAGTAGAGTCTGTCCTCTCACTGCGACAGCCCTCTAGCGTACACACACACACACACAATGCAGTGTATCGTATCACCACAATAATTACAGATTCCCCCCCAGACATGATTTAAGATGTTTAAAGTACAACTGCTTTGAATAGCAATTTGTGTCTATGGTTTTTCCACCAAAATTTAATTTAATTACCAAATTAGAAACTTGCATCTCCTCCTGATTGTTCATAGTTAAACAGCTGGATAAAAGATGTCTCTTAATTCACTATAAAGTCCATTCTCAGTGTTTTTGTACACTGGAGACTTCAAGTTTCCACATCACACTTGTGTTAAGTTGCAAACTGGAACCACAATTGGCTCCAAACTGGTTGTGATGTCACAAAATCATGCTCACACATCTACATGTATGTCTTCAGGAGATGAATGTGAAAACAAACTCTGCACATCCATCAATCTGCAGAGTGAAGCTCAATAGGTGAAGGAATGAAAGAGGGGAATATTTTCAAGTGGAGGGGTGTTTTAAAATAAATACGTAAGGCTTCCTGAATAAGGTCGGGGGAATGTGAAGATTTATAGTAACCAGTGCGTGAAAAGGTGTCTGATTATCTGCGTAACCAGACTTCTCTGAGTAAATAACCTTATAATGTGTGCATGTAAATGTGTGTGTCTCAAGGCCCTGTGTGCCAGTTCATATGTTAGAAGTTGTTTCCGCTTTTCTTCTGCAGCAAGAGATGAAAATCAAGGTCAGAGGCAAATACGAAATGTCAATGAGCGTACTGACGGTGATTAATATTAACTTGGCTCTCGCCCAGCTGTTCCACTGCAGATTAACGTCTCGCTGTGAGTGATGATGGTAAATGACAACGTGTTTATTTATTTTTCTGCACCAGGGTCGATGGTTGCATCTGTTTCAGCTGGTCGAGAAGCAATATCAAGAGCAAATACTTGCTCAGCAAGAACAATACCAGTGCCAAATACAGGTAAACCTGCATTTAGTCGTGTTTTATCAAATGTTTAAGTGTTTGTTTATACAGTAAAACAATGATGTGTTTTTTTTCAGTTGATTCAGGATGAAATTAAGGCCCTGGTTCAGCTCCAGAACCGGCAGGGCAGCATCCAGCCAAACGCAGAGTTCTCTCCGACTGCCGTGACCAAAACTTCCACCGACACAAAGGACTATATCTTCCCCCTCATCTCCAGTGACTGCGCGGTCCCCAAAAACGTACCCAGTGACAATGACAGCCTGGCAGCACCCGCACATACCCCGTTTAGCTCCCCTTCACCTCCGCTCCAGAGATCGGAGACCGCCAACCAGGGGGAGGAACGGGCGACCACAGTGCTCAGCAGCGGCTACGGGACTCTGTCCGTTTGGGAAACAGGTCTGGAACAGACCGGGTCTCCTGGGGAAGATGAGGATGGCGGTCAAGGGAGGGAGAAGCATCACTGGTCCTCTACCTTCCAGGAAGACACTGAGACCACTACGATTGGGTGCCAGCAGGATTTCTTCAACAAGACGACTCTTGAAGTGGAGGAACGTAACCCGTCAGTCTACCAGCAGAGAACATCTGGGTATGTTTCAGTTGTTTAAAACCACAAACTCCTCAGAGGATACGGCTTACCGAGAAATTAACCTGATATGTTCTGTTTGCAGCGCCAGCCAGCTTCTGACTTCATGGGCCCAGAGGCAGAAACTCAGACCCAGGAAGTGTAAAACAGGACAAGCTTCATCCCAAATCTCCGAGTACCAGGAGCAGCAACGCAACCCCGGAGAACCCCACAAACAAAACCTCCCAGAGAGCACAGACTCCCAGGACCAGGTACAACTCTCCACCTCGTAACGCTGCTGCCATCCTGAATCTGTAGCATTTTAGTTTTTCAGTGCACTTGTCTGTTGCAGTTGTCTTAATTACATCCCTGTTGCTGAATCTAATCCACTCATCTCTCTATTGGGTTTCAGCATCGAGCGGCTGGGCCGTCGTCCAGCTCTTTTCCCCTGAGGAGGAGCGATAGTCTGATGTCTGAGGCATCAGGTAACACTTCACTGATTCAGACAAAACACTGAACAACAAGGATCAGCCAGTGTAGAGATTTCACTGGCAATATAAAAAACAACAATACAAGTTTTTATTAAAGATGAAGCACTATTGCAGTTACCACAAGTGACAGTAAGATGGTGCTATTGCACCATTTCTCCATATTTATTAAGGGGAAATTGAATAATATCAGTTTTTTTTTATTACCTCAAACGTTTCATAAATATGAGTGTGTTTGCTAGTTATGACTGAGCCCCTAATTGGCAAAACTGCCCTTTTATCATTAGCGTTACATCACTTGACGAATCATTTTCAAAGGTTACATCCACAAAAATACAACTTCAGGTGGGTGTTACTATTGTATAAGCAGCACATAACTGTCTGCTTCAGAGAGTAAAAATATACCATGCCTCATAGTTTATTTTCTAACTCTTAAAGTGTGTTTATGAAACTGCAAACCTTTGGATTTTTAGAGTTTTTGCTTCGCTAAACCTGTTTTCAGAAAAGATTCATCGACTGACACAAACAGATTCTTAACATTGAAACCAACTGAATGTGATGATCCAGCTGTATCTGTTGCTCTCAGCCCATGTGTGTTCCTTCTAAAGATGTAAACCCTAAAAAAAACAAAAGTCACTAATCATCTCTGACAGAAAAACACAAGAAATGTGTCATTTTAAACTTGTCATGTCAAGTAGAATAAAGTCTAAATCATTCCTCTCTCTGTCGTAGGCCTGACTTACTGGCGTCTGAACGAGAGTGATATGTATCACCCGCTACCAGACAGCCTTGACAGCGGCGCTTACCTCCTCCTGCAAGAGACCTCCATGAGTCTTGTGAGTTACAGTAATACAGTTCTTTACAGTGACACAAAATACAAAACCATTAAAGAATCCTTTTTAATCCTTTATGGAATCTTATCAGATTTATTTTTCAACATTTGCATGTAACTAAAGGTCAAAATAACTACAAAATGTCTGCTTTTACTCCTTCATTATGTGTTTTGGAATAGAATAAAGGAGATGAACTGTTTATATTCTGAAATCTACCCGCGTTTGGCTGCTGCTTCGTGTCTCCTCTTAGACGTGTTATCTCCGTCTCTCGTAGACTCCATCTCAGGAGCCTCGGCTGTCTCTCAGAGAAATCTATCAGAGCAAGCAAAGAGCGGACGGTAAACGTTCAGACTGGGAAGGTTCTTTTACTTCCAGCCCTTCGTCACCGCAGGTAAGTCACGTGGCTTCATGCAGCAGTAAATCTCCAGCTGAGCGTCTGACTCATAGTCTCCCTCTTTCTGCTGCAGGTGTTGACTTTGGACCCTGCAGTGAACATGCGGCAGTCAGACCGTACCTCCGGCTTCACGTCGCCCTCTCACTTCAGCAGCCCCTCCTTCGCCACCCAGCCTCACCTCTACCCCAGAGTAGGGACCCCCGTGACCCCTGACAGCATGGCGGAGGGCAGTCCCAACCCTGGAGATACAGACTGCATCTCTGATACCTCCAGTGTTTCGGCTGCCGGACCTTCCCCCTATAAGGTGCAAAGCTCGTGGGGAAACCCGTCCCCGGCGGTCCTGTCTACCTCCCAGCCCCGCTCCCACACAGCCAGCCAGCAACGCAGAGCCAGTGCCCCCTTAGCCAGTGAGGAAGAGGGCAGTCACACCCACACCAGCACTCTGAAGCCTGGTTCAGCCTCTGGTGCTACTCTGGGGCCCGCAGTCAGTCCTCACATGGAGAGAGCTTCATCACTAGAGGATCCTGTTGTTCTTTCTCTGTGAGTGTAACATACAGCAGTAATATCACATCCTCCACAGAGGTCATCCTCAGTTTCATTCATCTTCTTCTCCTCTTTTTTTTTTCCTCCTCAGACTGAGGCAGAACCTGAGAGAGAAACACTCTCGACACGTGGCGGATCTGAAAGCATATTACGAGTCTGAGATACAAATCCTACGAGACAAACTCAAACTCAGAGATCTGCCTCAGGATTTAGAGAAGAGCAACCAGGCTCTCACAGAGAGGTGTGTGTGTTTCTCTGCATTACTTTACATTTACAGATTTTATCAGCGGATGAACATCTGAAACATGAGTTTAGTGGCAGCAACGCAGTAATTAATCCATTCTACATGATGCAGTAATGCAAATTATTAAAAAAATAACTGTATTATGTTGAAATTAAACAAACCTTCTGGTCTGTTTTATTTTGTTTTGTGATTCTATTTTTTTTTTTTAATTTACAGGTGCAACCATCTAGAGAAAGCTCTGGCTGAAGCAACCAATCATATTCAAGAACTAGTGGCAACAAACAGCTCGCTGGAGAAAAAACTGGTATAAACCCTCCAATTTTTGTTTTTTTTTTGACGACTTATTTTTGTGAATAGTTGTTTGTCTTAATATAACACACAAATCTGTGATGTTTGTGTGTGTGTGTATATATACATATATATATATATATATGTGTGTGTGTGTGTATATGTATATATATATGTGTATATATATATATGTATGTGTGTGTGTGTATATATATATATATATATATATATATATGTATATATGTATTGATGCAAGTATTCAGTTATTTGAAATGTACTTTCATCATGGAAACGGTTTTATTTACAAAAATATAAAATTACTAAAAACCTAAAGTCACTTCACATCATCAGTTATGGATATTTTTTTATTTACAGTGTCAACAGTCACTTAAAAAGCTTCAATATTAATGAATATCAGGCCTGAGAAGTTAAAGATTTAATTAAATTGTCACAGATTTGAATGAATGAAATCATAATTGTAACTTAGACGGTTGTTTTTCTGATACCAGACAAAAATCTTGTCACTCATAAGATACTTAAAATGAATCCGACTAAACTAGAAAAGATATTTAGAATTAAAGTTCCCGCTCATGTTGTGGCCTCGCTGTGGCTCCTGATAAAAAATAAAATAAAAATCTGTAATTAATTTATGCCACTTGTCAGCAGAAATGTTCCTGCATGTTTTGCATACAGAAATCTTAAATTTCTGTATATTTATTTTTCAAAAGCATCTATAAATCATTAAAAACAACTCTGACATCCGCAAACACCTTGTAATTAATCCATCAGGAAAACTTGCAGGAAGCCTAATTACAGGATCTCAGATGAAGCTCGTGATGACGGATTAATATTTTATCACCTAGATAATCATAAACTAGAAGCTGGACGTCATCAAACTCACATGTCGTGTCTGGAAGCTATAAAATTGACATCAAACCGTTATCCTTAATGTTATATGTGATGTGTCAATAGGCAGAATGGCCGGAGCGGTACGCCGTAGCGGCCGCCACTGTGAAGTCCTTACAGCAGCGACTCGAAGAAAGCAAACGCTCGGGCAAAGAGAAGGACGCCGCGGCGGCTCGCTTGAAGACCCGCGTACGACAGCTGGAGGAGGCGGCGCAGAAAGCCGGCAGGGAGTCGGACGAGAAGGAGAACAGGAGGGAGAGAGAGTACAAGATGCTGCAGGATGTGAGTCTGGGTGGCCTGTGGGAAAGTTTATAATATGATAATATCACAAGTACCTCCAGAAAATCTCTACAGTTCCCTTCATCACTGGAAGCTTGTAATAATAATAATAATAATACTAAAAATAAACCTTGTTTCTATAGCTCTTCCTTAAAGGCAAAACAAAGTACTTCACATAAAAGTGAGTGATAAAAAAGAGCAAATAATCATGATATTTACTATAAAATCAGTAATATAAGATAATAAAAAGAAGGAGAATATAAAATAATTTCATGTAAAAACACATTAAGAGTCTCATAAATCCTTTACTCTCTTGTTTTTATATTAAATCTTTTTCCCAAGCAGTAATACTATATTGTCAATGAACTCTATAATCTTTAATTATATTTGGAACAACTGCACCAGAGTCATTTAGATTTATTCAGGGGATCATTAAATCTGCTGTAACTGACATTTTTGTCCACTTGATGGCAGCAGAAACAAGCTGTAAACACGACGCTGACACACTGTATCGTCTCCTTTTAATAAGGCAAATTTCATCACATTATTATTCATTAGGAGTCGTGTTTCTGTCCATCTGGTGAATGGACTCTCTTTTAGCTCTGTTTTCACTCCCTAATCCAACTCCTGAGGGAAATATCTGGCTCTTCAGCTGCTAAATGCTCCACTATGTTCACCAGCTAGCCTACAGCTAACTGTGAGCAGGAAGTGTACAGCGGCTTTTTAGAGCTTTTTCTCTGAAAACGACGCTATGAGAGCGCTGAGAGTGAAGCAAAACAGTAAAGTTGTTTATAAAAACCAAAATAATTAGTTGTAAAATGCTGAAACACTCACTCAGGAAGCTCAGACTACATACAAATAGTCATGTGATCCATTGTTAATTTAAAAATACTGATTATAGCCGCTTTAAATATATGTTTTTAATTATGCTGGGGATTTATTTTGAAATTTGGGAGGCGTATGATTGTTTCTTCCATTTGATATAGTCCTCTATCAACAGTTGACTGATGTTTGGCATCATGATTGAGGTTTCTGTTGTTTTGTTTCCTCAGTTGCTCGGAGAATACGACTCTCTGGTGAAGGAGCACGAGGGACTAAAGGTAATGGATCTACTGGATTTTAAATGTTGCATTTTACCTCATTGTTTGATCATTTTTAGATCCTTTTCAACCAATTTCATCAAGATGTGGGCTCTATGGATAAAATCCTCTATCACAGTCTATATAATTGTATTGTAATAAATGGTGATAAAGTACATTTTCTGAAGAATCAATAGAGAAATGGTCTGTTTTTAGCCAGTGAATTAAATACCTTGCAGATCAAGATGTCCTCATAAACATACACCCAAAGATATGACAGTAATTGGTATAA